>NC_087175.1:5745000-5810000 GCF_035594125.1 Scylla paramamosain
AATTATTATTATTATTATTATTGTTGTTATTATTATTATTATTATTATTATTATTATTATTATTATTATTATTATTATTATTATTATTGGATTTTTTAGTGTGTGTGTATGCATACATTCAATCTTAGCCTCTGATTGTTGCATAATTATAATTTTTAAGTCCACCAATTTATAGTCACAGTATTTCTTAGTAAGTATTGTACAGATTTACATAATAAGGAATCATGAAAAGCATATGTGTGATTTATTTTATTTTATTTTATACATTCACCTTCAATAATCAACGTGTATTATAAGTAGATGGGACACGCATGTATATATTAATCTTTAATGGCACCAACTTTCCTTACGTGGATACTTTCAATAGACTGTAGTTGAGGTTATTGAGGTTTACAAGATTCTAGTAACAGTTTAACAGGCTCTGGTGAAAATTATTGGGGTTTGCAAGATTCTAGTATGAGTTAAACAGGTTCTAGTGAAAGTTATTTGGGTTTTCAAGATTTTAGTATGAGTTAAACAGGTTCTAGTGAAAGTTATTTGGGTTTCCAAGATTCTAATATGAGCTAAACAGGCTCTAGTGAAAGTTATTTGGGTTTTCAAGATTCTAGTATGAGTTAAACAGGTTCTAGTGAAAGTTATTTGGGTTTTCAAGATTCTAATATGAGCTAAACAGGCTCTAGTGAAAGTTATTGGGGTTTTCAATATTCTAGTATCAGTTAAACAATATCTAATAAAAGTTGTCGAACCTTTCAAGATTCACATAAAAAAAAAGTGTTTAACAGTCGCAATTGAAAGTTATTGGTGTCTTAAAGATTATTTCCTTGATTCAGGAGATTATTCAACAAGGAATCTGCTATATCAGTGGAACAGACGCAGTGTGTGTGTGTGTGTGTGTGTGTGTGTGTTTGAATAATTTGAGTAACTGGTAACTTACGACACATTATGCGTATCTTATCTCATTGGGGTACTATCAGTAAGAGGGCAAGAGTACAACAATAACTCTTACGTAGAAGTGGATTTAACTCTGTGTGTGCCTGTATTTGTGTATGGTTGTAATGATTCTCTCTCTCTCTCTCTCTCTCTCTCTCTTGTTGCTTCTCGATTATTCCTGTTTTTTTTTTTATGTAGGCCGCGTCCTCAAAATGGTCTGCTTCTGCTGAAGGTGATATGTAGGAAATATAATCCATTTACCAGCGTCTTTCCGTGGACTGAAACCTCTGCCACTCAACTGACTCTCCAGATTTTGAAACACTTCTGCGCCGCACCTCCACACGCTTCAAAAGACTACGCAGGTTTTTGAGGGTGTGTTTACGGTCCTAGTGACAGATTAACATGATTTTTGCATTATTAACACTTGAGAACCCGGCTTATCATCTCTGTGGCCTTGGAAAATAGGGTGAGAGAAATGAGCGTTTTTTTTTTTCTCTCAGTATACGGGCCTGCCACTCACTGCCTACAGTCCCACCCACCCATCTCCACTCACCCATCCATCATCCCACCCACACCCACCAAATCATCCACTTACCAACCCATCGACAGCACACTGACCTATCCATCCACAACTACAACTACTAACCCATCCATCCACTGTCCACTGACCTTCCACCAACATACTCACTCATTCATAATCACCCACCTAACCACTTATTCATCTATCCAACCATTTACTTACCTGCACCAAACCCACCCTCCACATCTCATCCACATACGCTATCAACCACACCTTCCACCTTGCCCTCCACTCACCCAGCCATTCAGTGATCCACCGATTTAACAGTCTATCCACCCATCTAAATATCCGTTCACACACCACTTCATCCACCCAACTATAAAATTATCCATTCACTTACCCAGTCTACCCACGCATCCATCTATCCATCCACACAACAGTTCACCCAACCACCCATTCATACATATACGACCCACACATCTACTTACCATCTCCCCAGTGCGAACGTTTGCCATTATCCCCAGTCTTAGCAGCCAATCGGATATTTCATGACGGGCGCGCAGTTGATCATCAAAAATGCGCCACTTTTCCTCTCAAATAACACATTTCAGACTCGCTAGGACCGCTTCGTGAATACTGGCCCAGGAATGGATTGATTGTTGATTTATGAATTTGTGTGGATCGATAGGTGGATACGTGAATGGGTGAGTGGGTGAACTGATATGTGGATGGATAATTGGCTGGGGGTATAGATCAGTGAGTAAATGGATGTATAACTCAATGGGTGTGTATAGAGGGATATGTGGAGAAATAGAGTGGATGGATGGATTGATATGTGGATTTAAGGGTGAGTGAGTGGATGATTGGATAAGTGGATGGATGGATGGATGGATGAATGGGTTGTAAGTGTGTGGTTGAATAAGCGTGAATAGTTGTATAGATAGGTGAGTGGTTATGTGTCTGGATGGGTGGGTGGGTAGGTGGTAAATGGGTGAGTGGATGGGTGGATGAATGGATAGATCGAGAGGAATCAGTGGTTGGATGGATGGGTGGGGAACTGCATTGGGGTGTGGTTGAGTGATTCTGTGGATGGGTGGACGTGGTTGAGTAAGTAATAGATGAGTCTGAGCCTAGAGACATTTTGGGTACCAGGTGTCTCGAGTATCCATTTCCACTCAGGCCGATCTGCCTTGAAGATCATCTGACCTGAGATCTGCATGACCTGAGTATCATCTGCCCCAGTACGAAGTGACTAGCTCCCTGCGGCCTTCACTATATCTTATAGACTAACCAAACCAAAGGCTCCACCTCTTATATAGCCTCGAGATATCCACACTTTTTTTTCTAGCATTCCATAGTGTTGGCAAACAGGCAACTCAAGCCAGAGACGTGGGCAGAGAAAAGCTGAACACTGACGGTTATCCACATGCGTACCATTGTGTACAAGTAGTGTGTGTGGGAGTGAGAGAGCGTGCGTCTCACCATCAGAGCATCCAGCATCTTTGCAAAAGACCCTCCTAGAAGTGTATCATCCTGCCCGCGTGTTATCGTTGCGTGTGAGGTGAGCTGAGCCTTCAATTTGTGTGGTGTTGTGCCCTAGGAGTTAACCACTCTTTCACAGCTATTTGACTCACCATTATCGGTCATTTAGTTATATTCGCCTGACAACTGATCACTACATGCTGTCTATGGATACTGGAAAATGTTATTTGAGTCCTCTTTTCCTTAAATGTGTCTGTAAAGATTCTGCACAGCGTTTTTAATACTGAAAATCGTTGTTTATCTCCGTGAAACGTGTGCAGTTTCCTCCTACCGTGTCGAGTCATGCCTGCCCAGTCATAACCGGTCATAACCCACTTCTGCGCCGCACCTCTACTTCGTACAAAAGGCGCTATTAGTAGTTGGTGCTATACAGTTTTTAAACGTGCTTTTGTGGTTCTAGTGAAAGATTAATAATATTTCTACATTATCAACAGGAGACACATGCTTGAGAACCTGGCTAATTATCTCTGTGGCCTATGAAAATTAGTCGTGGGAGGAGAGATAAAAGTTTCAGAATACGGACCTAAGTTGTTTTTCCGAGACTGACAGACAGACGGGTTCACCAATACTTCAAAACTACCCTTTTTAAACAGAGCAGGTATGTGCAACCAAGGAACCTTACTCTTTAATTTCCTGTAAATCTATTCATATCCCTCAACACCTCAGCACAGTGTGGTCATAGTGACGAGGGACTTTTTGGCGCTCAGTGCACAAGTGTCCCTTTAAAAATTAATTATGGACGCATCCACACACTTTCTCATTGTGATAACACGTCATTAATACTTGGAGAAATTATCGGGGGTGATATTACTCTTGGTTAAAAGTATATTCTGGTGTATTTATCATCAGTAATCAGTATCAGTGTTGGTGCGGGTAGCCAGTGGTAGGTATAGGCTGGCTGGCTGCTCAGTGTTGCCATGCCCAGGGAAATATAGATATATCTCTGTTGAATATTGGGGGGATGAATATCTTGATTTAATCTAATTACATCTCAAGACACTTATATATACGTATGTATTTAGTAAGCTAGTTCATAACTGAGTAATAGACATAGGTGTAATTCAATAAATTTTCTTGATATGCTCTGATTTCACATGAACTATTTTTCATTAGCTATTTTTCATTAACTAGTTTTCATTGTAACTCACTAATTAATGGAAGTAGATAAGAAAGTGGTTTGCAGTTTATTACAATAAAATTCTCCAGAACTCACTAAGAAAAAAATAATATGATGCAATGAAGGAAATTCTATACACAAGACAAGGCTATGTTAAAGTAAAGTGGGCACAGAAAGAAAGGCAAGGATAGAAATAAAGAGCAGAAGTGTAATAAGAAACCCCTGCATCTATACAGTGATAGTGATATGAACCAAAATCGCCAGCAGATACTGTCCTCGCGGCATCTGGCAACAGTGCGGCTGCTGGTTGATGACGCAATCATAACAACGCCGCTGCCGCCTCGGGAGGGCGGCCGCTGACAGACTGCTGCCCTTCACACTGACTGGCTCACCATGACGGAGGAGGTGGGCGTGGAGGTGGAGCGCCAGCAGGAGAGGTGAGGCCAGGGCACCGTGCTCATTTCAAAAAGAGTAATTGGAGGTGTTATATGTGTGAAATGTTCTTTGTGTGAATTGATGTGAGTGCTTGTCACCTGAGTCCTCCGTGAGAAGCTATCTATAGGTACTTATATAATGCACTGCCCACACTTGTTTGACCTTGGCACGTCCCATCCCGGTGTTTTGTGGGATGGTGAAGTGGTGCTGTGGTTTGGGACTGTTCTGGAATACTGGGATCATTAGAACTGGTGTGCTCTTCATGTTTTCCCTTATAAAGTTAGTGTCTCTCCTTATACATACTTGTAATTTTCATCATATTTCTTTCCAGTTTGATTTACACTGGTTTATGTTTTAATGATTTAGACTTTTTTTTTTTTAACATATGAACCATTAAAAGTTATGTGTTTATGTTTCTCTACAGTAAGTCTTCCTCCACTTTGTGTCTGCTTAAATACTTACATCATGCTTACTTTACCCTCATTTGATCTGTAATACCATTTATTTTGTAGTTCAGGAACTGTCTTAGGTATTGGAACCATTTGAATTACCAAAGTCCCTTCCTTTTTTGTCCTTTCAAGTCTTGTGTCCACTGTTGCTCCACACCTCCTTACATAATGCATCACCTACCTTATCTTACCTTGGCATAATTCATATCAGTGTTAATTCATGCATTAACATATGTTTGGTGGCTTATGGCTCTTCTAGATTGTTGTACTTGATAAATCAGTCACAGCATGGCTTCACGAAGGGAAGTCTTGTCTGACAAACTTGTTAAGTAAGGTGTACGAGGCAGTAGATAATGGTGATAGTTATGATATCTTATATCTGGACTTTAGTAAAGCATTTGACAAGGTACCCCATCAAAGGCTCCTGAGAAAGGTTAGGGCACACGGGATAGATGGGAAGGTGTTAGGCTGGATAGGGTCATGGCTTGGTAACAGGCGACAGAGAGTGGTAATAAACGGCTCGAAATCTGAATGGGGTCATGTAATTAGTGGGGTGCCACAGGGATCAATATTAGGGCCATTGTTATTTCTAATGTATATCAATGACTTGGATAGTGGAATTAGTAGTGATGTTAGTAAATTTGCAGATGACACAAAGATAGGTAGATTAATTAGGTCAGAATCGGATGCCATCGCCTTGCAGGCAGACTTAGATAGAGTGAATGAATGGACGGATAGATGGCAAATGCAATTTAATATCAATAAATGCAAAGTGCTTAGCGTAGGTAGAGGAAACCCACACAATAGGTACACATTAGACAACCAAACTCTGGTAGGTACAGGGTACAAGAAAGATTTAGGAGTTATAGTTAGCTCTGAACTCCGTCTAGGGAAACAATGCATAGAAGCCAGAAACAAGGCAAATAGGGTACTAGGATTCATTTTTAGGAGTGTTAAAAGTAGAAGGCCGGGAGTGATATTAAAGTTATACTTGGTGCTGGTCAGACCTCATCTAGACTACGCGGTGCAGTTCTGGTCCCCACATTACAGGAAAGATATAGGTCTATTAGAATCAGTACAGAGGAGAATGACTAAAAGGATACAGGGGATGAGGAGTATTCCTTACGAGGCGAGGCTGAAGCTGTTAAATTTACATTCTTTAGAGAGACGTAGGTTAAGAGGGGACCTGATAGAAGTCTTTAAGTGGTATAAGGGTTATAACAAGGGAGATGTAAGCAAAATTCTTATGATCAGCAACCAGGGTAGAACAAGAAATAACGGGTTCAAGCTTGAAAAATTTAGGTTTAGGAAGGAGATAGGAAAAAATTGGTTCTCAAATAGAGTGGTAGATGAGTGGAACGGAGTCAGTAATCATGTAGTTAGTGCTAGGACACTAGAGAGCTTTAAGAGAAGATTAGACAAGTTTATGGATGGGGATAGCAGATGGAAATAGGTAGGTGTGTTTCATACAGGGACTGCCACGTGTAAGCCTGGTCGCTTCTTGCAGCTTCCCTTATTTCTTATGTTCTTATGTACCTTCTTGTTTGCTGCTTCATGGCTCTTACAAAAGGTAGGTACTTGTATCTCACCAAAGCTAAGAGAAGAATAGACATATTTTAGGACAGGATTGTGAGGTGGATGTAGGTGCATAAGTGTGTTGGCCTGCTGGCTTTTTTTAAACTTCCTCTGTGTGTGATCTGGTCTCCTTGTAGGTTATGGCTTACATTCTATCAATGCAGTAGCAAAATCATGTCTCACAATGCTATTAATGCTCAGGTTTTGCAAATTATGCACGGACAGCATAATTTGATTTCACATCCTTGACACTTCATTGAATACTGATTGTCTATATCCATATTCATGCAATATACAACATACAACCAGTCACTGTGGCCACTTATATATGAGGACAGGAACACTTCAAACCTTCCCTGCATTGCCACACTGGATCCTGAAGCTGCTGATGAATGATAAGTGGAGTTTTTGTGTGATGTGTGATATAAAAAATCAAATTACTTGGATGTGGATGGGTGAGGGGAATGTTTTCTGAGTGTGTACAGTAAAATGTTGATTTAACACAAGACAGAGTCCATGAGAGTTTGCTTTAATCACTGATTTAACACAAGACAGAATCCATGAGAGTTTGCTTTAATCAGTTTCACACTAAACCAAAATATTGTTTTAATGTAAGGGGTCTTGTGGTAAGAAAACAATGTGCAGAAATTCCAATTTGCCTAAAATCAAATCTATTATTTTAAAATTAATTCTTTATTTTCTTTTAGTTGCCATTTTAAATCTATAATTTTTGATTTTGCATATAATGGATGTTCTGCTATCCAGGAAAAACACTGTCAATGCATCACACAACCAATCACTCTGACTGTCACTGTTACATTACTGCTTAACATACTAAAGTAGATCTCAGTATACATGTGTAGATAAAAACTGTGTTGGCTTGCCTGGGAATATCTTGGAAACACTAAAATTTATGTGGGGTTGGAATAGATTGGCCTTGAGAGGCTTCTGCTGGGAACCAAACATCTGTCAGTCTGTTACCAATCAGGCCAAGTTATGATCTTTTACATAACACTCCATAGTTTATTCAGGAACACCCCACACCTTCCCTGCCTCACTTCTCTTGATCTCAAGACTGTCAATGAAGAGTGGTAGCTTGGGAACACACTGGTATTGTATCGTGTTGGCCATGATTATCCTGTCACTACAAATATTGTATTTAAGGACACAAGGAAAGTCACAAGAAGCCGGTAGACCAACACATGGCATTTCCTGTTTAATACTTACCACACAGCACCTCCCATCTCTACCTATCATCCCTTGAATAATGCCTAATTGACTCCACCTACACTGTCAACCTTCAGATAATATTTTTCACCTGTACTTTTTCTGAGTGTATCTTCTTAATTGCTGATGAAGGGAAGGTTACATCATAGTCTGTACTAGTCACCACTATCTGGACTATCTGCTGAAATAGTGAAAACTCTCCCCCATCATGAGTTGCAGAAAGTCTAATGACTCACCACACCAGCTTTAGAGGGGGGAAGAAAATCAGAGTGACTTTGCAAAACAGCAGCACCAGGGCAGGGCAGCAGAGCTTTTCTCCTCCCTGTTACTCAAACTGTCATGAAAGAGGAGTATCAAGAAACCTTTAGAAATTATCTTAAATTTTTTGGGGATCAGCAGTTGAGTTTTTTTGTCTTGCCCTTGACCAGTTTTCTCAAGATGTAGACATAAATTAGTCTTTATTTATCATTCTGTCTGTCTGTCTGTATCCCAGGCTGATGGCTTCCTTATAAGGGGATAGATAAGAACATTTCATATACCTACATTCACAAGCATTTCATTACTGTGACATGAACTCTCTCTCAAAAAAGGAGCATTTTACACCTACTCCAGAATTAAACTTACCAGGTTTTTAGTATTTTTATATTTATTTATTTATTATTTTAGTTTTTTGGGGTAACAAGTTGAGGAGACACTTTTTTGTCCCTTATTTTTGACCAATTATCTCAACATGTAGCCAAAAAATGTTCGTCCTCATCTATCAATCCATCTTTCTATCTGTATCCCACACTGACATCTCCCTTATAATAGGATAGAGAAGAACACCTACAAACATATGTACATTCACAAGCATTCCCCTTAATCAAGTCTCAGTCCACATTGATAGAGGGAATAAGAGAAAGTTATTGGCAGATTAAAGGAAAGCATCATACTTGCTACAGTGAACTCCATTAACTTCCACTAAAGACTGCTGAAAGGAGGCAAGATAAGAGTGTGAAACGTTTGACAAGGGGATGACAGTGTTTAAAGTCTTATGGGTGCAGAGTACAGGACAGATAAGAGAGGCAGACACTTGAGGTTCCTAAGAGCCATGCAGGTGAAGGACCCACACACTGACAACCACTGTGTATATAACTGGTTGTGCTCAGAAACAGCAGAAGAGAAAGGAGCAGGATAAGAACGAGTTTATGTGAAGAAGAAAGGACAGATCTTGGAGGGACGAGTTACAGAAAATATGAAAAATAAGGAAGAAGGGTTAAACTGCACTTGAAGAAAAGAAAAATGTGGATGAATATAAAGATCTGAAGTGAAGTACAAGAAAAAAGAAGGGAAAGGAAGAGGAAGAGGTAGATATGAAGTAAATGTCTAAAGTAAGATTGACTAAGAAGAATGATCTGAAGTAATGTAGAAGAAAGAAAAGAGGGAAGAAGTTATATAGAAATATTTAAATTGAAGTAGAAACAGGAAAGGAAGAAGCTTTGAATAAGAAGAAAGATCTGAAATAATGTAGAAGAAAAAAAGAGGGAAGAAGTGGATAAAAAGAAATATCTAAAGTGAAGTTGAAGAAAACAGAAAGAACTGAAAATGAAGAAAAGTCTGAAGTGAAGAACAAGGAAGAAGTGATCATAAAAAAAAAAAACATTTAAATTGAGGTAGAAGCAAGGAAGGAAAAATGGCTGAGAAGGAAGCTCCACTATGAAATTAAAAGAACAAATTTAGAACTACAAATCACAAAAGAAAGAAAAAAAGTATAACTAATCAAAGAAAAATATAAAGTGAAAAAAAAAAGCAAATCTAACAAGCAACAAACCACAAAAAAATGCCATCCACACTAGCAACAACAATAATAATCTACTTCACAAGCCTCCTGCTTCTGCACACAAGCCAGGGGGAGCTGCAGGCTGAAGAAGTGAGGCAATGGAAGGCGGCCCTGGCAGCAGCAGCAGACGTCCCAACATACAACCAGTCACTGTGGCCACTTATATATGAGGACAGGAACACTTCGAACCTTCCCTGTGTTGCCACACTGGATCCTGAAGCTGGTGATGAATGATAAGTGGAGTGTGGTAGTTTAGAATCACAGTGGTCCCTCTAGTTCCTTTTTATACAACACTACGTGGTTCATTCAGGAGCACCACACACATCACACACACACTTCTCTAGATCTCAAGATTGCCAGTGAAGAGACATAGCTTGGAAATGCACTGGTATTGTGTCGTATTGGGGATTTAGTGTACAGGGGTGAAAGAAGAGGCATCCAGATTGAAGAGGAATAGTTTGGCTGAAGTGAGAATGAAAAATGATGAGCAGTCTGTCTCGTTAATGTTTCTTGTGGCTGTTTTGTTTTACTCACTGTGGCCTTTAGTTATGATCTTTTATATAACATGACATGATTAATTCAGCAGCATCTCACGCCTTCCTGCCACGCTTTACTAGATCCCAAGGCTGCTGATGAATGATGAGTGAAGAGTGGCTTAGAAACACACCTCATGTATCTCGCTGTCATCCTTTATATAAACTGAACACTACATGGTTAATTCAGGAATGTCACATTGTCTTGTATCCCTCACAGTGACAGGTTATTTCAGAATGGATTACATATGCTCTTACAAATTCTTTCCTTTTTATTTACTTATTTATTATTTATTTTATTTTATTGTAATTTTTATTTATTTTTTTTATTACTGAACTTAAACCAACATTTTCATCCCTCCTGACAACTAAAAATACACCTTTTGTGGTCATTTAATCAACTGAAATGGCAGAAATAAATATCTACTCCTAAGTCTCATTTAACCAGTATATAACCTAACAGATCTCCCCTTCCTCCTCCTCCTCCTCCTCCTCCTCCTCCTCCTCCTCCTCCTCCTCCTCCTCCTCCTCCTCTTAAGCCATACACTTATTTAACCAGTAGATATTCATGAACACTCATCACATGCCACTATATAAGCTAACACATCTTCCCGTCCTACTCTCCCAACACCTTCTCTTAACCCTTTGACTCATTTACATTTTTTTAATCACTAATCACTCTGAGACATCTTTACTTGTTCTACAGCTACCTCCAATCTTTAAACTGAGTAGAAATTGCAAAATCTATTCTTTTCATCTCCTTCTTTCTTGTAGATGCTTATAAGGACCTCATTCATTACTTATGGTGTTAATTTTTTTGTGTTGCAGTGCAATTGTTAAGTTTTCCATTAATTTAATCATTATCAGTGCACACCATTGCATAAGCTAACCCATCCTCCCTTCTTGCTCTTTTTACACCTATTCTCAAGTCCTACATTCATTTAACCAGTTGAGGCTCATACACATTATCAGCACACCATTGAATAAACTAATAGGTCCTTCTTTTTTTCCTTGCACCTCCCACAACGACACCAGCTGGTTCGGGAGCTGGCTGCGATGGTGTCCAACATCCCTCAGCATGCTGCGAGAGGCGGAGAAGGTGCTGCTGTCCAGTGAGTGTTGCTGTGGGGGCTGTGCTGCGAGAGGGAGAGTAATAGCAATAAGGGAAATACAGTAAAGCCTCTTTCGTTTGAATCTGTATAATTGGAATTTCAGATAGAGGCCACCATGTGTTGTGTTAGGAAAAATAGGAATGTTAAATGCAATGCAGTAAACTCTCTAATTTGAACCTTTATAGTTGGAATTTAAGATAGAGGATGTCATGTGTGATTACAGTATTATTACAAGGAACTGAAGTACATATGAGTAAAGAAAAGGAAGCTTGCAACACAACAAAGCATGGACAAAACAGTACAATGTAACACAATCTTAATTTGGTTTGCATCTTTAGATTCACCAGTCATTCTACAATTATGAACATTTTAATTTGGTTGAGTGGTCTTTCTACAACTATAATACAATTTGAATTAGGTTTACATCATTTGGTTAAGCATTATTTCGTATACTACAACACATTTCCTTGATCTCTAATTCAACCACCCATATCTGAGAGCATAGCATATCCTCAGCAGCACCAGTAAGGAGGAGGACAGCAAAACACACAGTAACCAGCACCTTTTAAAATTTTCTTTTGAGACTGTCATCTCAGTGGGCCCCTCTCTCTCTCTCTCTCTCTCTCTCTCTCTCTCTCTCTCTCTCTCTCTCTCTCTCTCTCTCTCTCTCTCTCTCTCTCTCTCTCTCTCTCTCTCTCTCTCTCTCTCTCTCTCTCTCTCTCTCTCTCTCTCTCTCTCTCTCTCTCTCTCTCTCTCTCTCTCTCTCTAGGTCAGTGCCCGTGTTACATTAAAAAATATATATATAACAATTTCATGGTCTTTAATCTAACTCAAAAGAACACAAAACTTGAAAACTCACTAACTAAAAAACAAAACAAAACTAACTAAAAAACACTAGTAACAAAACAAAAATAAACAAAGCAACACTAACAAGGACCAAAACAAACCATAATTAACACCTTCACCCCCACCCCCCATCCCCCACCCCACCCCTGCAGACCTGAAGAGCAGCTACACAGGGCGGTACGTGAGTGTGGGGTGTGTGGTGGGGGGCAAGGAGTCGCACGTGTGGACCCTGAGCTTCAACGAGGACTCTGACAACATCCCGCTGGTGCTGCTTCATGGGTTTGGCTCTGGCGTGGGGCTGTGGTGTCTCAACTTTGACTCCTTCGCTGCCCACCGCCCCGTCTATGCCCTCGATATCCTGGGTGAGTGACCGTGAGTCCTTCTTCCTTGTACAGTACTTCCCAAAACTGTCTTTAATCTTTTGACTTTTATTTGGTACATCTTTCCTTAGTTACTGATCACTCTGAGATATCTTTACTTATTCTACAACTGGCTCCAATCTTGAAAGTGGCTAAAAATTGCAAACTCTATTATTTTTAATTTCTTTCTTCCTTATAGATACTTATAAAGATTTCATGCATTACTTCAGGTGCTGTTAATTCTTTTGTATCACAGTGAAAGGGTTTAATATTGGAAGTCTGCATTCTGACCCAATAGACAATATTACTTGGTACGTTTGGTGATTATGGTGGCAACAGTTGGCAGCCCTGCTCACTAGGGATGGCTATTGTGTATTATTGCCTGGGAAATAGATTTGCATATCAGCATCATGTTAAGCCACACATCTCAACCTTACAGGACCAGGCATCAGGCTTCATAGTGTTCATTGTGCCACAGTTCACACCTCACTTGGAAGAGAGTTTTGGGAGCTGCTGTATAATTAAATGGATACACACACATGCACACACAGGAAAGGCTGAGGAAAAGAGAACAGGCACCATGATAAGGAAATTTGTGCCTTCAGGGTCCTAGATGAGTCTTTCTTCTTCCTTGTACAAATGAAGGAATACACACACACACACACACACACACACACACACACACACACACACACACACACACACACACAGCAAAGGTTGGGAAGAAAGAGAACAGGCACCATGAAGAGAAGGAAATTTGTGCCTTTGATATCCTCAGTGATTCCTTTTGTTTCTTCCATGTTCAAATTAATGATACACACACACACACACACACACACACACACACACACACACACACACACACACACACACACACACACACACACACACACACACACACACACACACACACACACACACACACACACACACACACAAGAAGAAAACAAGAACAGAGAAATTATAGAGCCCCCCACAAAAAAAAAAAAAAAAAATATATATATATATATATATATATATATATATATATATATATATATATATATATATATATATATATATATATATATATATATATATATATATATATATATATATATATATATATATATATATATATAAACAATTCAGACAAGACTTTACTAAAACACAATTAACCCCAAACCACCTTCCTCTGTTTCCCCCACTTGAAGGTTTTGGCCGCAGCTCCCGTCCAGCCTTCACCAAGGACCCACTGGAGGCCGAGAGGGAGTTCATTATGTCCATCGATGGCTGGCGGGAGAAGGTTGGCCTAGAGAAGTTCATCCTCCTTGGTCACTCTTTTGGGGGGTTCCTTGCTGCAGCCTACGCCATTAAGCACCCTGAGAGGTACACTGTTAAGCTGATCAGTGTGTATAGTGTTTGAATGTTGAGTTGGTAATTGAGTGGAATGGAATAGACTGCAATCAGGTATTCTTTTTCATCACCTTCTTGTAGTTAATGGTGAATCATGAGGATTTTAAGCTATTAAGCACCCTGAGAGGTACACTGCTAAGCTCATCAGTGTGCATAGTGTTTAGATGTTGAGTCAGTGGAATGGAATAGACTCGGGTAGACTCATTAATCAGGTAGTTAGTGGTAAATCGTGAGGGAGTTTTAAGCTATCAGGCAGCCTGAGAGGTACACGGTTTGATCTTTCTATTGTTTTGGATGTTTAGTTAGTTTCAAATTGAGTGGTAAATAAATGGAATAGACTCAGTAATCAGGTAGTTAATGGTGAATCATGAAGGAGTTTTAACCCTTTGACTGCCATTTGGTACACCTTTCCCTAATCACCAGTCACTCTGAGACATCTTTACTTGTTCTACAGCCACATCCAATCTTTGAACTGGAAAGGAATTGCAAAATGTATTCTTTTCATAGATAACTTACTCCTAGATGCTTTTAAAGACTTAACACATTGCTTCTGGTGCTGCTAATTTTTTGGTGTTGCAGTGATAGAGTTAAGCCATCAAGTATCTTGAGAGGTACAGTGATGACCAAAAGTGTTGTAACCTGACACACTGTGCTTGGCATCTTCCTTCAGTCTGACATCCTCTGATCTTGGAACCTTTCACTTCTCAGGTTTTGTGAGGCAACAGGCAGCACATCAGAGGACTTACAGTTGAGATGATACAGTTAGATTAGTGGAAAAGAATTTGGCTTGTGAACAAACTTTATGACTGTACCTTGGGAAACTGATAGGTTTTGCTTCTGCTTCAGATGTTTAGTGATGATGGGAAGTCAGATCTGTAGGACACCATACAGAGAACACAGTCTCACTATGAAGGGGCAGGGGTGAATTAGTGTGTGTTGTTGTGCCTTGCTGTGGATGTGTGTGTGGGCAGCTGTGCTAGATCTAAACTTAAGGTGACTGTCCTTTTCCACCAGTGGCTGACAGGGCTAAGTGTGTGAATGATGTATTTACCTAGTTGTATAGTACAGGGTCCGAGCCAAAGCTCAATTAGTCCTGTCTCCATACCCGAATTTGTCCAATTTCTCTTTAAACATGTGCACACTCTTTGCCGCAACCACCTCTTCTTTTAAGTTATTCCATATTTCAACCGTTCGATGCGGAAAGCTGTATTTCTTAATATCTCCCAAACAATGACTCTTCTTTAATTTCTTCATATGTCCCCTTGTACGTCTATCTCCTTCCTCCACTTTTACAACTAGGTCATCTCTGTCTATCTTCTCCATGCCATTTACTAATTTGAACATTGTTATCAGGTCTCCTCTTTCCCTTTGTGTGCGTGTGTGTGTGTGTGGTACCTTGTTTGGGCCACCTCTTGTAGGATCATTGTTCTGGTATATAGATAAGTAGATTTTTATACCTTTAGTCAAACTACATGACCCCTGAAAAAAAATTAATAAATGAAAAAAACAGATAATACAACTCTTTACATCCCTGTCCCTCCCTCCCACCACAGGGTTGAACACCTGGTGCTGGCTGACCCCTGGGGCTTCCCGGAGCGCCCGCTGGATGTGGGTGACCGTTACAAGTTTCCCCTGTGGGTGAAGGCGGTGGCTGCCATTCTGCGGCCCTTCAACCCTCTCTCTGTCATCCGCACAGCTGGGCCATTTGGTGTGTGTGTGTGTGTGTGTGTGTGTGTGTGTGTGTGTGTGTGTTAGTAGAGGAAGAGGAAAGGAAGAGAATGAGAAGGGAAAGGAAGAGGAGATCAGAGAAAAGAAAAGAAGAGAAACAGAGATGGAGGTAAAAAAGAAAGGGGATGGATAGGAAAAGGAAAGGAAAAGAAAGAAGAGGAAGGAAGAATAAATGAAATACAGAGAAAAGAAAGAAAGGCAAAAAGAGAGGAATGGAATGGAAGGAAAAGCAATGGGAAAGGAAGGAAGGGCAGAATGAAAATGGGGATAAAGGAAAAGAAGAGCAGAGGAAGAGGAGGAGAGAAAAAGAGAGGAGGGAAGGGGAGGGAAAGGAAAGAGGGTTTTATAGGTTAGTCTGTCTGTCTGTGTGTGTGTGTGTGTGTGTGTGTGTGTGTGTGTGTGTGTGTGTGTGTGTGTGTGTGTGTGTGTGTGTGTGTTCTTGCTCTAAGGGGTGAGTGTCTGTGCGTGTTTTGTTGTATATGTGTGTGTGCATGTGTGTGTGGTATTAGTTATTGTTTTTGAGGGGTGTAATTTCAAAGGTGTTTTTAGTTAGTCTTTTTTCTGGTCATTCATTTATTCTGTTAGTTATTTAATGAGTCAGTTAATAATTATTTTGTCATTCATTTTCTAAAACCACCTTAAAGGGATGGACATGATATGGTTTTTCTGAGTAAAATTCAATTACATTTTAAAAAGTGATAACAATTAAAAACGGACCTCAACACTATAATTACCCACAAACTCCTGCCCTACACATTCCCTCGGTGTATCTCAGGATCTTGTAACACTCTATCCAGGTCCGAACATACTGAAGAAGGCTCGGCCAGATCTGATCCGCAAGTTTTCTGGGATGGTTAGAGATGCTGAGGAGGTGATCCCCAACTACCTGTACCACTGCAATGCCCAGGACCCCAGGTGAGAGAGAGAGAGAGAGAGAGAGAGAGAGAGAGAGAGAGAGAGAGAGAGAGAGAGAGAGAGAGAGAGAGACAGAGAGAGAGACAGAGAGAGAGAGAGAGAGAGAGAGAGAGAGAGAGAGAGAGAGAGAGAGAGAGAGAGAGAGAGAGAGAAAGAATATGGCAGCTGGAATATATCTCTTAAGTAAAGTTTTTGGAGTTTACATTGATAAAGGCAAGAAAAATTTACTCTGCTCTTGATATATTTGTTAATTAGTCAGTTAGTTATGTATTTCTTTGTGTTATTGTAATCTTATTAATCTGCATTACACCCATCCATCCATTCATCCATTCATCCATTTATCTATTCACTACTGTACTCTAAACCTACATCACAAAATTTTATCAAACTTAAGAATTGTTTAGTTTGGTGAATTTTTTTTTAGCTGTATCATACCATTAGTTTTATTATTTATTTTTCTATTATATATTGTTTTTATCATAAGTAGCTATCTCTTTTTATTTTCACTTGTTTTAGTAGTAATTGTAATAGTAGTAGTAGTGGTAGTTTGTCTATTTCTCATATATATTCAAATCCATCACTCCCTGGACATACACTGCAGCCTGAGAACTACTCCCTATAGACAAACCATTATAAAACTTACCTCATTCATGCATATATCTCAACACATCTTAGTTATCCAATAATCCTCTCATCCATTCATCCATCTATTCTCAACACACATTAGTCACCTGCCATGATGATTGAAAGTGAGTCAAAAAGATAGATTTTTTGTGTTTGATATCCTTGCTGCTTTCCATGTATGATTAAACAGATACAGACATTAGTTACCATTCATTCATCTGTCTATTATAGTTATCCATTCACTCATTCACCCATCCATCCATCCATCCATCTATCTATCTATCTATTTATTTATCTATCTATTTATCTATCTGTTCCCAACATGCCTAAGTTACCCATTCATCCATCCATTAATCCTTTCATTCATTCATCAGTCAATTGTAAACACACCTTAGTTATCCATTCACCGATTCATCCATCCATCCATCTATCCTCCACACACCTAAGTTACCCACTCACTCATTCACCCATTCATCCATCCATCTGCAACACAACTAACCCATTCACCCACTCATCCATCTACACTCTAACCTAACCCTCCCGACTTGCAGTGGAGAGTCGGCCTTCCACACGCTGATGTCAGGGTTCGGATGGGCCAAGTACCCGATGATCCAACGCATGGACTCACTGAGGAAGGGGCTACCCATCACTCTCATCTATGGCGCCCGCTCCTGGGTGGACCATGACCCGGGCTTCCAGATCAAGTACATGCGGAAAGACACCTTTGTGGATGTCCAGGTGAGACTGGCACACCCTCACCTGTGTTAGGGTTGTGTAGTACATTTTATTTTGCGTAAGGAACAATAGCTCTGAAAACTCTCTCTTTCACTGTGACATGCAATGCCTCACAGCACTAGAACCAATGAAATCTTAATAAGGATTGACAAGAAAGAAAAAAAGGAATTAAAGTAATAGATTTAGCAATGTTTTGCCTGTATAATGCTCAGAGATGAGTGTGAAGCAAGAAGAAAGACTCCAGAATGGTTAGTAATTAGAAAAGACTATACCAGCTCACAGGGAAAGTGTTCAAGTGGGTTGTGAACTGTGGCACAATGAACACTATGAAGCTTGCTGCCTGATCCTGTGTTGTGTTGGTGAGTTGGTATGCGTGGCTTGACGTGATGCTGATGTGCCAATCTATTTCCCAGGTCATAATACACAGCAGCCATCCCTAGTGCACAGGGTTGCCAACTGTTGCCACCGTAGTCACCAAACTTGTCAAATAATATCATCCGTTGTGTCAGAATGTAGGCCTCTTTATTTTTCAAAGATAGTTTTGGGAGTTACTGTACATATTTTTGGTGTGTCCTTATACATAGCATAGTAGAATGGTAAAAATAATAGCCTAAAAGTTTGAATATAGGACAGTTATGTATTAAAATTAGTATCATAAAAGTATTTATGTAGTAAACTATGAAAGTACATGTTAAAATTTAAATAAAATATTAGCACCAGTAAACATTTGTTGTGCAGATACATTTTGTGGCTTGGATTTCTTTTTATTTTGCACTTTGTTCTCGAGTTACAACAGAGTTTCATTCTTATGCCACGTTGTAGACCGATTTCTAGTGAAAGTTGGAAGTAGACACCTACAATATGGCGCTCACCTGTGCTGATGCTATTGTACAGTTGAGTCAACATGTAGCCCCTTCACTGTGATACAAAGCAATCAACTCCGCCAGAACCAATGCTTGAGATATTTATAAGCATCAATGAGAAAAAAGGGGATTAAAAAGAATAGCATTTTCAATTTCTACTCAGTTTAAAGACTGGAGATGGCTGTAGAACATTTGTCTCAGAGTGGTTAGTAATTAAGGAAATATCTAACAGATAATAGTCAAAGGGGTAGGACATAAAAACATAACTACTGTACCTGTAAAAAAAAAAAACACGCACACACACATGGAGGACATACAGTTGATAAAAGATAAAGAAATAAATCACCAACAAAAAAAAAATCAACAAAGAGGAAACTACAGAGACAAGCACCTTATCCCACTTGTCTTTTCCCGCAGGTGATCCAGGGTGCAGGCCACCACGTTTACGCTGACAAGGCCCGGGCATTCAACTCCATCGTCAACAACATCGGCCACCACTCGGACAATGGCACGCTGCCCCTGCTAGCCCCAGACTCTGAGGAGCCTGACAGGGAGGTGAGCAGCCGGGACGTGGCAGTGACGCTCTCCAGCATGATGAACGTGCGGAATGACAACACGCGGGACGACCCTGTTGTCACGACGGAGGTGAATGGTGTGGAGGACGAGGTGGATTAGTAGCAGCCGTAGTAGTAGTTGTGGTGGTAGAAGTGTGTGTGTGTGTGTGTGTGTGTGTGTGTGTGTGTGTGTGTGTGTGTGTGTGTGTGTGTGTGTGTGTGTGTGTGTGTGTGTGTGTGTGTGTGTGTGTGTGTGTGTGTGTTTTATCTGTAATGCAAAACTGCTGCTGTAACAATCATGATCATTCAGTGCACATATCAAGGATGGCTACACAAGAAGCAGTACACATCTTTGTAGTGAGGCGCAGCACGGCCATGGGTGAAGAGGTAGGGAGGCAGCCTGTGATGTCAGGAGATACAGCCAAGCAGGGGCTAACCTCCAGATTTCTAACCTAACCCTGGATGCTTTGGCCTTGAAAAAGGAGGTGTTTGTAATGAAGTAGGCTGTGTAACAAGTAGCCTAATGAGATTAAGGCAATGGTATCATGTCTAAATAGCACCATTGCTTCAGGCATTTCAAGCCTAACACTGCATATTGTTACCCTGAAAAGAAGATGCCTTAGAAAATAATAGACTGAGTAATGAAGAATTTAATGAAATGAAAATTAACTTGATGAGATGAAGGCCCTGGTATATAGAGCCTTACCTTCAGATATTTCAAGCCTAACCCTGGGTATTGTTGCTCTAAAAAAAGTTTATAATGAAATAGTAGACTGTAATAAAAGATAACATTCAGAAACTCAGCTATACTTGACATGGCTCCAGGTGTTTCCAGTAGCCAGAAACACTCATTGGTAGAGGTGCTGGTGACAGACAGACATGCACTGGTAGAAATGTGGCTGACAGATTATTCAGTCACCACCCATAGCAAACACCCAATCTCATATTCAGATCTTGCAATGGCACTGTCCACTGTGGGCCTGGGGTATTCACTACTGGCGATGACTATACATGGATGAGGTGTTGCTGACAGACTAACACCCACTGACAAAGATGCAGCTGACAGACTGTGTACACGTGAAGCTGCCTTGGACGTCAGTAAGGAAGCAGCCTCCTCCTTGCACTGAATCCACACGACACGTTACTTGCCATTTAGCTATTTTACATTTAGCAGACTCAATGGAAAATTATTCACAGGTACAAATTAGCCTTTTGAATGGTAGAGACTGCATTAGCTCTCCTGCGACTGACCGACTGACTCACACTGCCACACTGAGGTCATATAGAGCCGAGTGAGTCATTGCTGTAGTAAAATCACAGCCGAGTTTTTAATTTTTAATGTAGTGGATGCAGGAATTGGGAGGAGAAGGAGGATCATTATGCACATGTCATGACCTGGAGAATTTATTTTAGCCATAGGCAAATGCAAAGCTGAGGGCCACTTTTTATACCATGCATTTTTGAAGGAACCCATGTAGAATATAGAACTAGATGCATTGCTGTGCTGTAGATTTGTAGTGGATTTCATTTGTGTGTGTGTGTGTGTGTGTGTGTGTGTGTGTGTGTGTGTGTGTGTGTGTGTGTGTGTGAGCCAGAGAACTACTTTTATATCTTTACTATAATGCCAGTGTAGCTTTTAAGCAATTCTGTAGTAATCATGTTTATGCGTAGTGTTTTAGCTTTAATCTAATTCCCAAGGCATACAAAGGAAGCAGAGTTACCAAGTTTGAATCCTCTCAAAGACTCAATTACTGGAGGGCATTTCTGGACTAAATCTAATACCTCTTAACCAAACGTTGGTTATTCATCACTCAAACGGACTGTATTCACAAATGTTTCAGTGTCTTATCTTGCCTACTTTTAACAGGCTCTAGTGGAAGTTGTTAGGGTTTTCAAGGCTGTTTCCATGATTCAAGGGATAGTTTAAGAGGCTCTACTGGAAGTTATCAAGGTTTTCAAGGCTGTTTTCATGACTGAAGGGATAGTTTAAGAGGTGCTAATAAAAGTTGTTAGGGTTATGAAGGGTGCTTTCATGATTCAAGGGATAGTTTAAGAGGCTTTAGTAAAAGTCATCAGGGTTTTTTGGTGTTCTCATGAGTTGAGGTAGTTTAAGAGGCTCTAGTAAAAGTTATCAGGGTTTTCAAGGTTCTTTTCATGATTTAAGGGATAGTTTAACAGGCTCTTGTGGGAGTTATTAGGGTTTTTGAAGGTGTCATGAATCAGTGGATAGTCTAAGAGGTTCTAGTAAAAGTTATCAGGGTTTTCAAGGTTCTTTCCATGATTCAAGGGATAGTTCAGGAAGCTCTAGTGGAAGTTAGGGTTTTTGAAGGCATTTTCATGATTCTAGTGTTAGTTCAGCAGGCTTTTGTAAAAATTAATAAGGTTTTCAAGGATGTCTTTATGATCCTTGTATGGCTCAACAAAGATTCTTTATCATCAGTGGGAAGAACATATAGGAGAAAGTGCATCTGATCATTGTTCTCTATAAGTGGTATAGAATCCTTGTTATAACCACCACAAAGATCATAAAAAAAAAAAAAAAACAATCTTTGGAACTCCAGTAAATTCCACAACAACCTGCTGGAAGTAATCAAGGCAAGATGCTGAAATGTTTAAGAATGCATTCCAGAGATCCAGGGAAGATGCAAGATATTCCTAGACAAGAATAAAAGATGGTACAGCTTTTCCTCAACCTTAACAAAACGAATAAGTGGAAGTTAAGATCATGATTCTGATGCACCTCTGACTAGAAAAGTGATTTTGTTTAGGTCTTTCAGTGTATGCAGTGTTAGGTTTGCTTACTGAAATTGTCTATTAACTTAAATGACTCCTCAAATGACTCCTCAAGCTCAATGAAATGGATTGGTGCAAGTTAAGACCATAATTTTACTTAAAGCACCACTGGTTTTAGGAAGAGTTTCTCTCTCTCTCTCTCTCTCTCTCTCTCTCTCTCTCTCTCTCTCTCTCTCTCTCTCTCTCTCTCTCTCTCTCTCTCTCTCTCTCTCTCTCTCTCTCTCTCTCTCTCTCTCTCTCTCTCTCTCTCTCTCTCTCTCTCTCTCTCTCTCTCTCTCTCTCTCTCTCTCTCTCTCTCTCTCTCTCTCTCTCTCTCTCTCTCTCTCTCTCTCTCTCTCTCTCTCTCTCTCTCTCTCTCCAGATCTTTCAGTGTATGCAGTGTTATATTTGCTACCTGAAATTGTCTAGTAGCTCAAATGACTGATATGTTGTCCCCTCAAGCTTAAAAATGGATTAGTGCAAGTTAAGATCACAATTCTCAAAGGCACTGATTATAGAAGGCATGATTGATTAATTCAGATATTTCAGTGTAATGTTTCCTCACAAAAATTGTCTAGCAACTCAAATGACTGATATTCTCTCCTCAACTTAATAAAAGAGATTGGTACAAAGTAAGGCCATAATTCTGAAAGGTGTGAACTGTGGAAGATGTAATCAAGTAATTCAGATCTTCCAGCGTACAGGTGTCCTCAAGTCATGACAGTTTCATTCTTATGCCACATCATAAGCCTAAGCACCTGCAGTTTGTGACTCACCTATACCATCCAGTACTGTGACATCATAAGCTAGGACATAAAAACATAACTACTGTACCTCTACAAAAAAAAACATGTAATAATAATAATAATAATAATAATAATAATAATAATAATGATGATGGTGATGATGATGATGATGATGATGATGATAATAATAATAAGATAATAAAATAAATCAGTAACCAAAAAAAGATCAGGAAAGGGGAATGTACAAGGACAAGACAAGCACTGCCATCATCGTAACCAAACATCGGAAATTGAGGCTTATAAATATCTCAATGTATTTAGTGTTATGTTTGTTTGCTGGAATTGTGGAGTTACTGAAATGAAGGAACAAACATTGTAGAGTCAATAACAGTCAGTCAGAGGGTTTAGGTGGCTATGAAAGTGCCAATTTAAGAGGAAATGAAGCAAGAGGAAGTGTTTAAGTGTTGGGTTAGGTTGAAGTGAAAAATGACCATGAAAAGAGTTTGAAATGCATGAAAATGTTGTGAGAAAGAAAGACTGATATTTTTTCTTTCCTCTTTAATTTTTTTTCTTTAATTTCTGTTTGTGTTGTACTTTTTTTTTCTTTTTTTTTTTCTTGTTATTAATGGTTTTGTTGATATTATTTATTTATCTATTTGTTATTTATTTTCTCTTAGTTTTTATTTTTAAGCTGTTTAGTGATTTTTATTTTTAAGCTATTTAGTGATTGTTTCTTCTTCTTCATCCTTCTTCTGCCTTTCATATTGTTTGTTTTGTGTTAAGTTGTGACATCTATTTTCTACATTGTCTTTCTGCCATTTCTTCAGTGTCCTTTTAATTTGTGTATATTTTGTATTTTGTGTACTGGTTTGATGTCTTTATATTACTTATTACTTCATTTTTGCATTCACCTATTTATGGTATTTATTCCTTATGATGTTCTGGTCAAGATTGAGATTTTATTTAGATAGATAAATAGGCAGAGTTTTGGTGTGTGTGTGTGTGTGTAATTCAGGAAGATAAAGATGCAAGTAAGGTAATGTTATTGTAGCATTGGAATCCATACCATATCTGTCTTGTCACTGTTTTTCCTCAGGTTTTATCAGATGTTTGCCACAAGTTTTATTATCATAATTGTTGATGTGATAAGTGTAATAGTTTATACTGAATTATATATAGGCTTAAGATTATTATGTTAAGTTTGAGTGTGGGGTTAAGAAAAAGGTATTGGCTGTATCTTGACTGCCTGTTATTATATGTGTATTCTAAAATGTGTTAATTAGGTTAGTATTTCATTAAGGGGAAAAGTGTGGATTTTTTTTTTTATTTATTTTCATTTTTATTTTTTTAAGTAATTGAGAAAAGGAGTGAAGTTTGATAGAGCTGCTCAAGAAATAATATAGAAGTTGATCTCTCTTTGTCTTCTTCTTCTTCTTCTTCTTGCATCCTGCTTTCTTTATATTTATCTTTCTTTTGTAGCTTTTATTTGTCTTTTTCCTCCACATATCCTCTTTACTGTCATGCAGCAATCATCTTTTTTTTTTTGTCTTATATTTCCTTTCCTATATACATATCCTGTACTCTCTCTCTCTCTCTCTCTCTCTCTCTCTCTCTCTCTCTCTCTCTCTCTCTCTCTCTCTCTCTCTCTCTCTCTCTCTCTCTCTCTCTCTCTCTCTCTCTCTCTCTCTCTCTCTCTCTCTCTCTCTCTCTCTCTCTCTCTCTCTGGTAGGTTTATTTATTTATTTTTTTTACCTATAACGAGAGAGAGAGAGAGAGAGAGAGAGAGAGAGAGAGAGAGAGATTATGGTAATGAAATATATAAAAGTGTTAATTACAGATTGAAGTAATGAAAAGTGTGTTAAGTATAGGGAACAGTGAATGTAACCAGTGTGTGAATAAGTGGGGACTAAATTGTAAGTAATGAGTCAGTCAAAGTGGAACAGTGATATAAGTAGTGACTAAAGTTATTTGTTAAGTAAGGGATATGTTAAGTAGGAAGTGAAGTTAAAAGAAAAAAGTTAGTAAGTTTGTTAAATAGTTCAGTGATATAAGTAAGGTAGGGTTGTAAAGTACTAATTTGTTAAGTAAGAAAGCTGCAAGGTAAGAGTGTTAGTGGCATCTGATGTAAAAGTGAAAAAAAAAAAAAAAATGTGATAAGTTTGTAAAGTAGGAAAGTGACATAAGTAAGGCAGAATTGTAAAGTAATTTATGAAGTAAGAAAGCTGTAGGATGGAAATGGCAAGTGGGAAATGAAGTAAAGAAAAAGAAAATTATTAAATGAGGAAATAATATAAGTAATGAAGGTGATATTTTTGTTAAGTTTATTTGAGATTTAAGTGAGAGAGATTGTTAAGCAATTAGTGTGTTATGTAAGAGAACTGTGACTGTAAAACTACCTAATTATTAATGTATGGAATGTTATAACAAGTATCATATGATTAAACAAAGAACAACAAAGCAGCAAAGTATGACAATTTGCCATGAGGGTATGAAGGTATTGTAACTCATATGCATGTGTGTGTGTGTGAATGTATTTTATATGGAGACTTTTTATCACATAGAATAAAGGAAATTCCATTGTAATTTTTCTGCCAATTTAATTCCCCCCCCTCTCTCTCTCTCTCTCTCTCTCTCTCTCTCTCTCTCTCTCTCTCTCTCTCTCTCTCTCTCAATTTTTGGCAATAAAAACTGTTTACATACCATATTAAATGTTCTATATGTTTATTGGGGCTTTTGAGGGTGTTTTCATGAATGTAATGACAATTTAGCAATAATTTTACACTAAGGCTCTCGTGGAAGTAACAAGTTTTTCAAGGGTGTTTTCATTATTCTAGTGCTATTTTGACAAAAGCTTCACACTTTAACAGGCTTCGGTAGAAATTAGGGATTTTCAGAGTTTTTTTTCATGACTGGTGATAGTTTATTAAGGATTCTACATTTTAATAAACTAGTGGACATTTTCAAAAGTGTTTCCATTATTTTAGAGGTATATAAGTTAAACTGGATGCACTTGACAGCCTCAACAGAATAATATTAATGTTTACATGTATTTTTCATGATTCTTTAGAGTTTAACACAAGATTCTATATCATTAGAGAGAGAGAGAGAGAGAGAGAGAGAGAGAGAGAGAGAGAGAGAGAGAGAGAATACATTTTCAAAGTTTTTCCATGATTATAGGGATAGTTAAACAAGAGCTCTACATTTTTTATCAGCCTCTACAGGAAATCATTTGGATTTTCAAGGATTTTCATGATTCTATAAAATAGTTTAAAAAGGTTATTCTGCATCATTACTGAAAAAAAAATATTTCAAGTGTGTCCATGATTATACTCAGGATTTTGCATTTTTGAGAATCTACAGAGAATTGTTTGGATTTTCAAGGATTTATCGTTATTCTATTGATAGTTTAGCATAAATTTTGTATGATTAGTGAAAATTTTTTTTTTCGAATGTGTTCATGATTATACCTTGGGATAAACAAGGATTTTACATTTTGACAGGTTAGGTTTTTCAAGGATTTTTCATGCTTCTATAGTGTAACAAGGATTCTGCATTATATATACATATATATATATATATATATATATATATATATATATATATATATATATATATATATATATATATATATATATATATATATATATATATATATATATATATATATATATATATATATAAACACCCATGAGAGCCTAATGAATAATCCGTGACCTTTGAAAGTAATCATGGTGAGACACAAATTAAATATTTCAAAACACCAATAAACATCCTCATCATATTTAACAAACAAATACTGCACATAAAGTTTCCCAAAATAGAACACATAATTTAATCTCCCAGACTTATCATATTCCAATAATCAGATAGAAGGTATAAATACAGAGCGAGGAAAGACCAGAAGTAAATATTATCAATATTCTCTTATCACAACTAACAGTCTTCGATCCTCATTACATATAGAAGCTAATGAAATAAGTGATTATGTTATGGGTATTAGATAAGTATAGATGAGTCAGGCATGGGAAAGATGATAATGACAATAATAAACACAGGAATTAAGACTGGGCGATGTAGGAGTGGAAACGACAATAACAGTATGGCTAAAATGTTACATGTATGTTTGTGGCAGTTTATTGCAGTTACTAGGTATGTGATATGATACAGGTGAAAAAAAAATCTATTTAGTTTATATTGTAGAAACTAAATATATGAGCACAAGACGAATTGAGAGAGAGAGAGAGAGAGAGAGAGAGAGAGAGAGAGAGAGAGAGCAAATAATAAAAAAAAAACATACGATAACGAGAAGAATAAACGAATAGAAAAAAGCGAAAACAAAACGGTAAACAACAGTACATAACATAAACAAACGAGAGAGAGAGAGAGAGAGAGAGCATCCAACATCATTTGACAGGAGAGAGAGAGAGAGAGAGAGAGAGAGAGAGAGAGAGAGAGAGCACACACACACACACACACACACACACGGAATCAAAACCCCCACGCAAATATCAGTGGGACTCCAACACGAACACAACAGGCTCCAACACTCAAACCCAAACAGGGAGGCCCGCCATTGAAACACCACATAGGAAGAGAATCGAAGCCCACAGAGCCAAACTGGGGGGAGGATTCGAATCCCTTACGTGTGCCTCTTCTCCTTGAGCCACTAGCCATTTGTAAATCGAGGCAGAAGGGTTGAAGAAGAAGATGGCGGGTGTGGGGGAACAAGGCAGTGATTCCCCTTCCCCTGTCCACACACCTGACCGCTTTGAGGAAGGATCAGAGAGGGAGGACCTGGTGAAAGAGGCGAGTATGGGGTAACTGTATGGCCAATGGGAGTGTCAGATAAAGGGTGGGTTGTGGGGAAATGGCCTTGTTATGGTGGTCTGGATAAGGCTTTGTTGACATACATTGGCTGGGATGTGGCGCCGCTACGGTCTTGTGGCGACCGTGTAGTTGACGTGTTTCGTGGCCTGTTTGTTGTGTTAGGTGCTCTAATGTTGTGTGTTTGGTGGGTTTTTGCCGTGTGTTGTCTGGTGTTTGTGTTTTGTGTGTCTGTCTGTCTGTCTCTTGCGTGTGTGTGTATGTGTGTGTGTTTGGGTTTTTCGCTTTTTGTTTTGCTTTCCTTCGTGGAAAATTTGATGGTGTAGGGTTGTTGTGTTTTACGTGTGTTTTGTTGTCTGTGTGTGTGTGTTTCGTATTGTGTTGGGTGGTGCTTGTGTGCTGTCTGTTTGTGTGTTTGAGTGTTTTGCTTTTTTTACTTGTTTATTGTATTTTTCTGGTGTGGGATGCGCTTTACCGAAAATTGATGGCCTAGGTTTGGTGTGATTGGTTACTGCCTGTGCGTGTTTCGTCTAGTCTGTCTGTCTGGGTTTTAATTTCATGTACCTGATCATTTTATTTATTTTTTTGTTTATTTGGTAATTTGTTTTACTGGAGAGGGGTGCGCTTTTCCGAAAATTATATATTTTTTTTATTGTGTCTGTGTTTTGTCTTGTTGTTGTTGTTGTTGTTATTGTTGTTGTTGTTGTTGTGATTATTTGCCTAAGTATCCACGTTTTGTGAGATTCAATTCTTGTTTGCCTTTTTTTCCTTTTTTTTTTCGAGTGTTGTATTCAATTGTGTTTTTGTGTATGTTTTTCAGTGTTTGTTTTCTGTTGGCGTGTATTACAGCTAGTTATTAGGATTTTTTTTAGTGTGTGTGTGTGTGTGTGTGTGTGTGTGTGTGTGTGTGTGTGTGTATAGTATCTGTGGTTGTGTGGCTTTGCTGTGAATAGGTTAGTTAGGTCAGGCTGTGGGTTTACTGTGTTAAGGTTCAGCTGTGGATATAATGTTGGTTAAGCTAGTGTGGATTTTGCTTTGGTCAAGTTAGGCTAGACTGTGGTTCTATTGATTAAGTTAAGCTGTGTATTTGCTGTGGTTAAGTTAGGTTAGGCAGTGGATTGCTGTAGTTAGTTTAGATTTGAGTGTTTATTTACTGTGGTTAGGTTAGGTTAGTATATGTATTTACTGTGGGGGTAGGTTGTTAAGTTATGTTAGGTTAGGAGTTAATACGTTAAACAAAATGCAGTGGTTATGTTATGTTAGGTTAGAGTTAATATGTTAAGTAAATTGCTGTATTGAAGTTAGTTTAAGGGGGTAGATTTTGCTATGTAGTTATGTTAAGGGTGGTGGATTTGCTGTTATTATACATATTCATCCATCTCATGGCAAAAAAAAAAAAAACATTTTTCTCTGTGAAGTACTTGGGTCACACATAACACAGTGTTGTGCATCTTTACTGTCGCAAATTGTTCGCCGTTAAGATTGGTTTAGTTAGGTTATGTTAGGTCTAGTTAACGCTTTTTTTGATGAATTTCTACCTGTTTATGTGTGTGTGGGAGGGTATATAAGAAAAAATTAATTTGTGACAGAAGCAGATGCTAGGTTCATTAAAAACATAACAAGATTACCAGAAAAATGTAGTCTGGTCCAAAATTGTTAGATCAGTGAAAAAATATAAATTTACTGTGGATTTGCTGTGGTCATGTCTGGGTGTGATTTGCTGTGTTTTGAGTGCGGATGTGCTGTGGTCATGTCTGGGTGGGATTTGCTGTGTTTTGAGTGTGGATGTGCTTTGGTCACGTCTGGGTGGGATTTGCTGTGTTTTGAGTGTGGATGTGCTGTGGTCATGTCTGGGTGTGATTTGCTGTGTTCTGAGTGTGGATGTGCTGTGGTCATGTCTGGGTGTGATTTGCTGTGTTCTGAGTGTGGATGTGCTGTGGTCATGTCTGGGTGTGATTTGCAGTGTTTTGAGTGTGGATATGTTGTGGTCAGATTAGGATGTAGTTTGCTGTGTTTTAAGTGTGGATATACTGTAGTCAGGTTTGGGTGCTGGATTTGCTGTGCTTTGAGTGCGGATATGCTTTACTTAAGTGTATCTGCTGTGGTCAGGTTAGGTTAGGCTGTGAATCTGAACCTAAGCTAACCTAAACCAAACTTAACCTCAACCAAACCAAACATAACATAACCTAAACTAACCTTATCCAAACCTAATGTAACCTAACCTAACTTAAACCTAACCTAACCTAATTCAAACCATAGACAACAGTAGTTTATTTGTGTGTTTTTGTAAGGCATTAGTATAATCTGAATATTTGCAACCTTGCTGTGAGTCCGAATCAACCCCTTTATTTCTGAATGCTTTTCTCTCATCAGAACTGTTGTCAAAGGCCATGAAGACTATTAGCAGTGTTTTCATGGATGTTTTTCTATCAAGGATACAGAATTCTTGCTAAACCACAATTAGAATCATGAAAATAATCTTTAATCAAACTTCCCCTTTTTTTTTTTACCACTTTTCGCTTATCAGAACTGTTGTCAAAGGCCATGAAGGTTATTAGCTATGTTTTCATGGATGTTTTTCTCTCATGGATACAGAATTCCTGCCAAACTAAGCTAGAATCATGAAAATCTCAGCAACGTATGTCACCTTAGTGTGTGGATAGCATTTCCGAATCAAGGGCCTTTTATGAAATACTTTACTTTCTTACTAGGATTGTTTCCAAAGGCCACAGGGATGATTAGTTATGTTCTTGTGGGTGTTTTTCCAATCAGCGACATAGTATTCTTGCTGAAGTACAATATAAATAATGAAAATACAGTTAGTTATGTTCTTATGCGTTTTTTCTTATTGCTAAACTACAATATAAATGATGAAAATATGATTATGTTCTTATGGGTGTTCTTCCTCTTGATGATACAGAATTCCTGGTAAACTATCACTAGAGTCATGAAAATACCCTTGAAAACCTCAACTTCCACTAGAGTGTATTAGGAGTTGTACACAGAATGCCAAAAGATTTCAGAATATTGCCTAAAGTCTGGTGTCCTTTGGTAGTCTTCCAGCCTTAATTATATATCTAAGTATTTGGTTATGAGGTTATTATGCTGCACAAGGAGATCAATTTTTGACAACCACTTTTGGCTCTGTTTGGGGACTGGCACCTCAGAGGGCTCTTTTTTTTTTATTTTTTTTTATTATAGTTTTGTTGCCCTTACCTGGTGCCCCTCCTACATAAGAAAAAAAAAAGTTAGGTTAGGTTATTAAGTGGTACTAGATTTATTAATAGGAATGTGCATCATCTGTGACTGCAAAAATGTTATTGATGTTTGTAAGTTTCCTAACACTGTAAAGGGAGGCAAGGGTGTTAGAATGTTGACAAGTGTTAAATAAAATGGTCTGATACAAATTGAGAGCACAAAGAGTAATGGAGTACTTCAGAATATTTTACTGTAGTAGTTTAAATTTAGGTTAGAATCATACAAGGTTATTTATTTATTTATTTTTTTATGTAGGAAGGATACTGGCCAAGGGCAACAAAAATCTAATAAAAAAAAATGCCCACTAAAATGCCAGTCCCATAAAAGGGTCAAAGCAGTGGTCAAAAATTGGTGGATAAGTGTCTTGAAACCTCCCTCTTGAAGGAATTCAAGTCATAGGAAGGTGGAAATACAGAAGCAGGCAGGGAGTTCCAGAGTTTACCAGAGAAAGGGATGAATGATTGAGAATACTGGTTAACTCTTGCGTTAGAGAGGTGGACAGAATAGGGGTGAGAGAAAGAAGAAAGTCTTGTGCAGCGAGGCCGCGGAAGGAGGGGAGGCATGCAGTTAGCAAGATCAAAAGAGCAGTAAGCATGAAAATAGCGGTAGAAGACAGCTAGATATGCAACATTGCAGCGGTGAGAGAGAGGCTGAAGGCAGTCAGTTAGAGGAGAGGAGTTGATGAGACGAAAAGCTTTTGATTCCACCCTGTCTAGAAGAGCAGTATGAGTGGAACCCCCCCCAGACATGTGAAGCATACTCCATACATGGACGGATAAGGCCCTTGTACAGAGTTAGCAGCTGAGGGGGTGAGAAAAACTGGCGGAGACGTCTCAGAACACCTAACTTCATAGAAGCTGTTTTAGCTAGAGATGAGATGTGAAGTTTCCAGTTCAGATTATAAGTAAAGGACAGACCGAGGATGTTCAGTGTAGAAGAAGGGGACAGTTGAGTGTCATTGAAGAAGAGGGGATAGTTGTCTGGAAGGTTGTGTCGAGTTGATAGATGGAGGAATTGAGTTTTTGAGGCATTGAACAATACCAAGTTTGCTCTGCCCCAATCAGAAATTTTAGAAAGATCAGAAGTCAGGAATGAAAGACAGGAACATATTCTAAATCACTTCTGGCTACACCTCCTGTACTTTCAAAAGAATCTAGTTGAATTGACAGGTTTTTAAGGGTATTTTTATGATTCTAGTGACAGATTAACAAGATTTCTATGTTATCAACAGAAGAAACACACTTGAGAACCCAGCTAATCATATCTATTGCCTTTATAAATAGTGGTGAGAGAGCAAAGCATTTAAGAATACAAGCATGGGCACTACATTCTGAAACACTTCTGTGCCGCATCTCCACTGCTTTCAAAAGGCTCTGCTTGATGTGACGCAATTTTTTAAGGATATTTTTTGTGATTCTAGTAACAGATAAACAAGATTTCTACATCATCAACAGAAGAAACACTCTAGAATCCAGCTGACCATCTCTCTGGCCTTTGAAAATAGTCATACTGAGAGAGAGAGAGAGAGAGAGAGAGAGAGAGAGAGAGAGAGAGAGAGAGAGAGAGAGAGAGAGAGAGAGAGCAGTGTGTTTAAGAATAATAGACTTGGAGCCACACAGTCATTGGCAGTCAGAAAGCTGAGTTATCATGCTGGGAGTGATAAAGAGGTTGAAGATTTATGGGAGCTGCCTGGTGGTGACAGCCTGACTTCCTGCAGTCTTGTGGTGCACTGATAACTGGCATTTAGATATTAGCAGCTTTCATATGTAATGTGTTTATCAGTGTGTCGTAGGAAAAGAGAGAGAGAGAGAGAGAGAGAGAGAGAGAGAGAGAGAGGAGTTTCCAGAAAAAAAGTCTCATAGGCAATTGCCCCCCTAAAATGTATTGAAAAAAAAAATAATAATAACAACAACAGCAGCAACAAAAAATACCTAGGAAATTATGTGATCAAATTAGATAGAACACTTAACAAACCATAGCAACTCAGAATAGAACCATAGGAAATAATAGAACCAATAGGAAATAAAATAAATAAATAAGTAAATAAATAAATAACAATAATAATAATAAGTTAATAATACCCAGAAAGTCATGTGATTGAGTTAGGTGAAGCAGTTTACAGATAATAGTGAGTCAGGTTAGAACCAACAGAAGGAAAAGTGTTGATAGGAAAGTTGCCATTCCTGTCATAAGTGCTTATTTCCTGTTGAGTGATAAGTAATGAATAGTAAAAAGCCTTGCCCTGCTCACCAAGAACTGTGTGTGTGTGTGTGTATGTGGAAATAGGGAAAATTTGTGTATATGTTTAGATTTTTTTTTAATTTATTTTTTTTTGTTTATTTATTTTTATTTTATTTTATTTTGTTTTAGATTCTTTTATTTTGTTTAATTAATTAACTAATTTATCTATTTATATTTACTTATTTATTTTCAATGCTCTTTGGCCAATTGTCTATTCTCTCTCTCTCTCTCTCTCTCTCTCTCTCTCTCTCTCTCTCTCTCTCTCTCTCTCTCTCTCTCTCTCTCTCTCTCTCTCTCTCTCTCTCTCTCTCTCTCTCTCTCTCTCTGTTTGATTTATTTAACCACAGTTTCAGTCTTCACAGTTTCATTTTTCCGTAGATTACTGCCGGCCACACATTCAGGCAATAGAGAAGGCAATGAGAGGCAGCCTAACAATGACCATTGCTTTTTTTCTTAATGATTTTTTTTAGTTAATTGATCATTGAAGTGTTTGTAACCATGTACGTGCAGTTTTCTTCATTTGAACAAGGCTTGGGGGAGCTCAGGTGTTCCTAAGGGGGAGACATTGTTTTTCTCAGATTCTCCTTATCCATGGTTGTGTCTTACTGACCCCAGTGGATAATAAGAGATGACTGCATATTAATTGTCTGTATCGTTGTCCTCTTGTCCCTTCAACATATATTAACTGTGGCTTTGTCCTCTTGTCCCCCCAACACATATTAACCTTGTCTTATCTCTGTCCTCTTGTCCCCTCAGCTCGACAACATCCAGAACATCATTCACCTCACCAAGGAGTACATAGATGACCTCAACTCAAGATTTGCCGGCTTCCAGCACCCGCCATCACTCTATCTCACGGTGAGAATCCCTGTGCCTTCCTGTGTGACCCATCTCCCTCTGCCCAGTGCCTCTTATCTCCTTGTGTGACCCACCTCCCCCTGCCTTATGCTTTCCACCTCCTCCCCACCTCCCTTGATCTTAATTTTGATGCTGTGGGTGACTTGGATTTCTCATGAGCCTGGTCTTTGGAATGGCAATGCTTGTTGAAGGAAAATAAACAGAAAACAAGCAGTATCCTCCACACTTCGTTGTCTAGCACACCATGTTCTTTTCAGGCAGAGTGCCTGAAAAGAACATGGTGTGCCTCACTCATCCTTCTGTTCATCTCTGTCACCCACCACTTCCTGCCTCCCTGCATGACTCACCTCCTCTCACCTCCCTGTGTGCCTCGCCTCTTTCTAGTCCTTTTTATTCATCGTTTTAAATATTTCCATTAGCCATTCCATCAGTCGTTCAGGCACCTGTGTTTATTTAATGATATTTTAGTGTTGTTTTCATGGTGCTGTTCTGTAAGTCACTTTTGAAATCTCTCATAGTGTTATTTTCATTGTGTTATTCTTTGTCTCTTTAAATCTCCCATAATGTGATTTTCATGATATTAGTCTTGTAAGTTGCATATAAACCCCTCATAGTGTTTGGTAGCATTACTCCCCTAAGTCACTCTTGAAACTGTCCCTTGCTGTACATGTTAAAGAGTTTTGGCCCCTCATAGTGTTATTCTCTTATGTCACTTTTAAAAACTCTCATGATTATTTTTCTGTTGGTTAGGTTAGGTTAGGTTATTCTCTTAGGTCACTTTTAAAAACCATCATAGTTATTTTTCTGTTGGTTAGTAAGTTAGGTTAGGATAGTCTCTTAGGTTAGGTTAGGTTAGGTTATTCCCTACGGTCACTTTTAAAAACCCTCATGGTTATTTTTCTCTTGCTCCCCCAAGCCACTTTTCAAACCATCCCTTCGTGTACATGTTAAGAATATTGAGAGCCACCAGCTGATTCCTGCCTTGTGTCTCCACTTCACCCCTGCCTTGTGTCCTCCAGGAGTACACAGAACTGACAGGGAAGCTGCACCGGTTTGAGGCCAAGGAGCAGGAGATTCTGGAACAGCTGAGCCTGAGTGCACCCATCGAACACCCCACCCAAGCTAATGGCTGCCATGACGACCACTCTGAGGCCCACCATCCCCCCTCTGAGGACACCGACTCTGGCTTCCATGCACCCTCGCAGAGCACAAGTACGGAGAATCTCTCACTAATTGTTTTTCCACTTCATTACCCTTGTCTTGCTTTTGATCTTTGCTGTTTTTCTCTTTTGTTATTCTTGTTTTTTTTTTTTTTTTGTGTTTGTTTTGAGTCTGTTTTCTATTCAGTCTCGTACTTGTTTTTCCACTTTGTCACTCTGTCATGGTTTATTTATTATTATTATTAGTATTATTTATTTTTTCTTTTTGCGTTTATTTTGAGTCTGGAGATTGAGGTGCTTTATGTTTTTTACTGCAACTGTGTCTTGTTTTCTTGCTCTTTTACTATTGTTTTGTTTGTGATGTGATTTTGGCTCTCATACACCCTCACAAGATGCAAATATGGAGGTTGATATGCTTTTTGTTTTTACTTTTATCAACTGTTTCTCACTTTGTTGCTCTGTTAGGTTTACTTTATATCTGATGTGACTTTGACTTCTATGTATCTGACAGGCCACTAATACGGAGACTCATATGTGATATTTTACTTCTTCATTGACTCAAGTACTTCTTATCTTTTCCCTTCATCACTTATGTCTTGCTTTGTTTCGCTGTTTTTTTGAGTCCAGCTTCCGCTCAGCCTCATACTTGTTATTTTACTCCTCCATCAATTCAAGTACTTCTTACTTCTCCCTTTCATCACCCATGTCTCACTCTCTTACTTTGTTACTTCTTATTCTATGTCTGGTGTTGTGTTTCTGGCTTCCACACACACACACACACACACACACACACACACTGACAGAGCACAAGTAGGGAGACTCCTTCATTTCTCAATGTTTCACTTTCTTGCTCTGCTTGTCTTTGTTCATATGCTAAGTAATGAAAAAGAATAAGGTTGCTATTGTTGTTACTTCATCTACTGCTGTTGCCATTACTACTACTATTACTACTATTTTCTTTACATAAGAGGACCACTGGTTTAAGGCAACAAAAATGAAGAAAAAAAAAAGTCCTTTGAGTTGACAGTCCTTAAAGAGAAAGCCAGAAAGATAATTCAACATTGGAGGATAGATTTTGAAACTACTACTACAGTAAAATCCCTCTCATCTGGCATTCGAGTATCCGGCACATTTTTCCCCAAGCCTTAAAATCAATAAAAAATCAATGTGTACTCGTAAAATCGATTAAAATTCCCGCGCGAGGCATATTTTGTCCCCTCGCCACCAGAGCGCACTGCTTCGCGCTACCCACGGCCCACTGCACTGTGTTTACTCAGTGACTCAGTCCCGCGTGTGCACTGTTTATCGCCTGACGCCTTCATCATGCCTAAAGTTGTAGAAAAGAGGAAGCGTGTTGTGCTTACACTTGGCAGCTGATCAGATCAGATCGGCATGTTGGCGGTCCCGTTGATGCTGGATAAGAGGGATTTTACTGTACTATTATTACTAGAAATGCAGAAAGATTATCCAAAAAGGGGGAGGATATGTCTTGAAACAACTACTACTACTACTACTACTACTACTACTACTACTACTACTACTACTACTACTACTACTACTACTACTACTACTACTACTACTGGAACCTTTGTTTTTGAACTTAATTCATTCCAGAATGCCGTTCAAAATCCGAAATGTTTGGAAACCGAAACTATTTTTCCCATAGGAATCAGTGGAAAACTGATTAATCTGTTCCCAGACAGTGGATATTTTATTCTTTTTATTTTTTCACTTCTACAACAGTAATTTGGTCATAAAATCATACATAAGAACAGATGATGCAATCTCAGTAAATTAGTTTTTTTATACCACTGCAAAAATTTAGTCATATGGGAATCATTTAGGGGTGAGTTTAATGATGAATGCCAGGTGGGAGACTTCTAGCTCAGTCATCCCAACATATGCAGTTCCCGTCATTTTCTCTCAAGCCTCAGAGAGCTGGGAGTGCTTAGCTGGTGACGACGGTGGCAATGCTGTGTGTCGCCACAGCCAAAAACTAACACATCAGTTATGCAGTATGAATGAGTGTTATGCTTATTTTATAGAAGAAAGACAATTTGATTCATCCTTACCTGTGCTGAGGAGTCTTAATGGTGCAAGTGGAGGGTGAGGAGGAGGTGGAAAGGATTTTAGTGTTTGGTAGGGGAGTCACCTTCCATAATTATGTCAGGTAACAGCTCTTCAGGATTTGTTTCTCTTCCTTGATTTTCTGGTTCTTGCTAGCAGATTCTAACTGAGGCTTACTACGCATTTTTTTTCACTAAAAACCTATCTATTAAAATTTGCTTTTGCCTGTTTTTCACAATGTTATGGAGGTAAGACATAGCATTATCATTGAAAATGTTAATGGCATGGCTTGCTACTGCCTTATACATTTCATCAAAATTTTTAATTTCACTCCATTTTGCACACATATCATTAATAAGAGCACTGGGCACATCCTCCCTTCTCTCCTCTTCCTCCAAAGATACCTCCTCAAGCATCTCCTTCAGCTGTTCCTTTTGAAGGAGTTGTAGTTCATTGATAGACAACTCGGTGTTGTGTCCCTCCACTAGCTCACTGACATCAGCATTGTTGACTTCCAGGCCCATGTGTTTGTCTAGAGACACAAATAGGCTTTGTTTCAAAGAACGCGAAGTCTCTCTCTGCAACACAATTGGGCCAGAGATTCCTCCAGGCTGAGTTCAAAGTCCTGTGAGTCACTTGTTGCCAGGCTTTGTCAATAGGACCCAATCAGTGCAGGATATTGGAATGATTCTTCCAAAACTTGCGGAGAGATAACTCAGTGTCAGAGATAACCTCGAAGCATCTTTGAAAAAGTGCTTTATTGTATAATTTCTTTAAGTTAGAAATGACATGTTGGTCCATCCGCTGAATCAGTGGAGTTGTATTAGGAGGCAGAAACTTCACGGTAATGAAGTTAAATTCTTCTAGTAACTCAACCCTCAGGCTTGGGGGATGGGCAGGAGCATTGTCGAGCAAAAGCAGGCACTTTAGTGGGAAGTTATTTTCATTAACGTAACTCCTCATACTAGGAGCAGAAATGTCATGAATCCATTCCAGAAAAAACTGTCTGGTCACCCAGGCCTTACTGTTGCCCCTTCACATGACAGAACCTGCTTTTCACAACATTGTTTTTCTTAAACACCAGAGTTGGTTTTACCTTAAAATCACCACTAGCATTGCCACAAAGCAAGAGTTAGCTTGTCCTTCATAGGCTTGTGTCCAGGCAAAGCCTTTTCTCTTGGGATATGTATGTTCTGTTAGGCATTTTTTTCCAGAAGAGTCCAGTCTCATCACAATTGAACACTTGCTGGGGGATAAAACCCTCAGCAGTTACATATGCACCAAACTCTTTCACAAATTCTTCAGCACCTTTCTTGCTAGCACTTGAAGCCTCTCCATGGCGAAGCATACTGTGTATATCACTTCGCTTCTTAAACTTTTCAAACCAGCCTTGACTAGCCTTTTAAACAAGTCAGTCTCAGAACTTGTATCTTGGGTTTTTGTAAGGAAATCCTGGTGCAAAAAGCCTTGCTTTCTCACAAATTATAGCCTCTGAAATACTGTCACCAGCCAACTGCTTTTTGTTGATCTAAATCAACAGCAACTTTTCCACATCTGGAATCTGTGATCTTTGTTTGGTGATCACAGTCACTCCTTTGGCAACATTGCTTCTTTTATTGCTTCCTTTTTCTTTAAGGGTGGTACAGATAGATGACTTTGCTAAGCCATACTCCAAAGCGAGAGCAGAAACACGGACGTCATTTTCATGCTTTCGTATGATCTCTTTCTTTGTCTCTGCTGCTGTTCTGCTTGTTTTTCTTTCTGCTTTTCCACTTTTAGTAACTTTTGGGTCTCATAGTTGCACTATTAGAAATAATGAATAAGGGAAATGTCGCCAGAAAGAGAGCAGTATGGCACAGATGTGCAACGAACAACAGATGAGGCATGACTAAGCTTGTTAGAAAACTGAAACATTGTACAGTAACTGAAGAAATTGTGAGTTCAAAATTTTGTTAGAAAACTGATTTGTTAGAAAAGGGAGTTGTTTGGTAACTGAGGTTCCAATGTACTACTACTACTACTACTACTACTACTACTACTACTACTACTACTACTACTACTACTACTACTACTACTACTAACTCTGATCACCACCCACAGGCAGCAATGGTGTCTGTGAGGAGGTTACCCGGTCCACACCCCAGTCACCCCTACGGTCAGTGGTCCGGGCGCACCTCCCCAACAAGCAGCGCACCACAGTCCCCGTGCAGCCTGGCCGTACCCTCAAGGACGCCCTGGCCAAGGCTCTCAACCTGCGGAAACTCTCCCCAGACGTTTGCATTGTGTACCGGAAAACTAATCCCAAGGTGAGGAGGTGGTGATGAGGGACAAAGAGGAGAAGGAGGAGGAGGTGGTGGTGATAGAGTTTATGGGCAAGGAGGAGGAGGAGGAATTGGAGTTTGTGAGAGAGAGGAAGAGAATTAGGTTGTGTAAGTATGGTCATATGAAAGATGTGTGTGTATGTATGAGGTGTGACTTGAAAAAAAAGGGTATAGTGAATATATAAGATGTGGGAGACAAGAACTATAGTGAAAAGCATCGATAAATAAATTTGGGTGTATGAGAAAGGTTGTATGTATGAATTGTTGCTAAAAAAGGGATAAAAAAAATGAGATGTATGAAATTTTGTGAGAGAATGAGGAGGAAGAAGTGAGAGGAAGAAGTGTAAGTTTTGGAAGGAGTTGGGTGGGATGTGAGGATATTTACTAATTATGGTGAGAGTGTATAGATGTTTCTGTTTTGTATTCCTAAGATAATTCAGTGACAAACAGGTATTCTCTGTCACTACCTGACATATTTGTGACTGGTATTGAGAGTTAATGATGCTTTCATTCTTCATTTTTTCTTTCTATTTTCTTCTTTATCTCCTACCTTTTTTTTCCTTCCTTCTTTTCTTCCTTCCAGCTTTCTTCCTTCTTTCCCCCATATCTTCCTTTCTCCTTTTCTCCCTCCTATTTTTCTTTCTGCCTTTATTTCCTCCTACCTTTTTTATTTTCTTCATTTCCTTCTATCTTCTTCCTCCATGCTTTTCTTCCTCCTTCATTTTTTCCTTCTACTTTTCTTTCTTCCTTAATTATTTCCACCTATTTTTCTTCCTTCTGCTTTTCTTCCTTCCATCCTTCATTCATTTCTTTTTTCTACCTTTCTTCCTCCTCTATGTTTTTCTTCCTTCATTCATTTCTCCTTCCTATCTTCCTTCCTTCCCTCTTCATATCTTCTTTCCTATTACTCTCTTCCCTCTTCCAGTCTCCCTTCCAGTATTATCACATATCCTTCCCTCCTTTCACCACAGCTCCATCTTCTGCCAGTGTTCCTTGGCTTACCTGTGTGTGTGTGTGTGTGTATTTCTGTGTTTCAGGTAAGGATGTCGTGGGACTCTGACATTGCACTGCTGGAGGGGGAGGAGATAGTGGTGGAGGTGCTAGAGAAGTTCCCCGTCACCACTTCAATATCCCATAACTTTGTGAGTGTTCAGTGGTTTGTTTGTTTGTTCACCTGTGTTTGTTGTAATGGGATTGTCAGTATTCTAAGGTTGCCTCATATTTTTTCTTACTTGTCTCCATGTATTTCAGCTTCTCTCCCTTTCATCAGTATTTTGAGTCTATTCTAATGTTCCTGTCTTAAGTAGTAAATTATATTATTATTCTGTATTTATTGTTCAGATACATAACTTCCTATGGTATTGTGTTCTTAAACTTGAGATGATTAAGCCTAACATAACCTAACAATATTACTAACACATAATTCTGTTGCATTTCATATTAGAATACTGTATTGTCTTTCTGCTGACAGACACACAGCCAAACCCAATCTAACCTAACATACCTAACCAAAGCAAAGCAAACCAAATGTAACCTAAGCTAACCTAGTCTAACCCAACCCCAACCAAACCAAACCTAACCTAAGCTAACCTAATTTAACCCAACCCAACCAAACCAAACCAAACCAAACCAATGCAACCCAACTCAACTCAACTCAACTCAACCCAACCCAATCCAACCCAACCCAACCTAACCAAAACCAAACCAAACCAAACCAAACCAAACCAGCCCAACCTAACCCAACATAACCTAACCACCATCTCTCTCCTCATTTCAGATTAGAAGAACATTCTTTTCCCTGGCCTTCTGTGATAACTGCCGCAGACTCCTGTTCCACGGGTTTGTCTGCCGCACATGTGGGTATCGCTTTCACCAGCGCTGCTCCGTGGGGGTGCCGACCCTGTGCCAGCAGGACCAGCGCATCACTAACAACATATACCAGCAGTGAGTGCCCCGAGTGTGCCTCCAGTGTCAGGTGCCTTCTGTTTGTTCCTGTGTTTGTCTGAGGTGGGCGGAGTGCAACATGTATCAATATTGAGTACCTGAAGTCTGTGGGTCAGTTCCTCAGTCTCTTGGTAAGCTGTCCAAACGAAACACTTCTCTTATTTGTGCGGGAGCTTACATAAGAATATAACAAAATAAGGGAAGCTGCAAGAAGCTGTCAGGCCTACACGTGGCAGTCTCTAAATGAAACATGCTCATCTGTTTCCACCTATCATCCCTATCATAAATTTGTCTAATCTTTTAAAGCTCCCTAATGACTCAGCACTAACAACCTGATTACTGAGCCCATTCCACTCATCTACTACTCTATTTGAAAACCAACTCCTTCCTATCTTTCTTGAATCTAAATTTTTCAAGCTCAAACCCATTAATTCATGTTCTATCCTGATTACTGATCCTGAAAATTTTGCTTATGTCACTCTTGCTTATCAATATGGGAAGCTTTTTGGTTGGATAGCTCATGAAAAAACTGGAACTGGCCTATTGCCTGACCATTTTCAACTTTTGGTACACTTTCAAACAAAAAGCAGCAGCCAAAGTTGATTGTGGAACCTGATCATGGCTGAATTACTTTTGTTGGTTAGCTAGCAAATGAAAAAAGGTGACTGTGGAACTGGCCCTATGTGTTTTCAGGCTCTTTCTGTTTTATTGTGTTTGTACTCTATTTAAGTTGGTCTGAGTAATTCTGTCTGTCTGTCTGTTTGTCTGTGTATCAGCTGTGCAGGGTGAATCTGAAAGTCATGATAAAGTAAGTGTAGATCTCTTTTCTTACAAATTCTTATATTCTCATAAAATAAGGAACAAGTTTAATGATACCAAACCAGACGTCCAACCTTCCCATGTTGCAATGCTTTCAAATCAACTCTTCACTCAGTCACTCCAGTCTTCCCCTTGCTGTGCTTTATAACCACTGACTGAGCTGCCCTCCCACCCACAGCCTGCTAGCGTCACACTCAGACAACCCAGCGGGCATCCTGGCCTCCACGGGGTACGGTGTCAACCCCAGCAGCCACTCCAACCTCATGAGCTCATATGGCAGCCCCTATGGGGTGCACTACATAGTGGGCTACCGAGGTCAGTACCCCGGCCACTATACTGGTGGGGGCGCGGCAGGGCAGGTCCCCCCCTCCGTGCCCAGGCCCGCCCCAGCCCCATTGGCCCCCCGTGATCGCTCCTCCTCTGCTCCCAACGTATGCATCAACTTGGTCAACTCAAACATCCCCTCGGACGCTGCCTCCCTCGCTGAATTTGCTCACAGGATGGGCAGGAACTATAACCCCACCAGTCCAGGTTTGTGCTTCTGCGCCGCACCGTGCCTGCTTGCTGGGGACACTGTGAGGCAGGGCTGATAGGTGGCAGGGCTCATACTACTACTACTACTACTACTACTACTGTTATTTTGCTAGGTACAGCTGCTGCTACTGGGGGGTCTAGGTCTTATATGTGATGTAGGGAAGGTGGCAAGGGGTACTGCTACTACTACTATTACTTCTATTACTTCTACTAGGTATGGCTGCTATTGAGGGGGTCTTAGTTTCATCTGTAATTTTTTTTTTTTTTTTTTTTTTTTTTATGTAAGAAGGACACTGGCCAAGGGCAACAAAAATCAATAAAAAAAAAATGCCCACTGAAATGCCAGTCCCGTAAGAGGGTCAAGGCAGTGGTCAAAAATTGGTGGATAAGTGTCTTGAAACCTCCCTCTTGAAGGAATTCAAGTCATAGGAAGGTGGAAATACAGAAGCAGGCAGGGAGTTCCAGAGTTTACCAGAGAAAGGGATGAATGATTGAGAATACTGGTTAACTCTTGCGTTAGAGAGGTGGACAGAATAGGGGTGAGAGAAAGAAGAAAGTCTTGTGCAGCGAGGCCGCGGAAGGAGGGGAGGCATGCAGTTAGCAAGATCAGAAGAACAGTTAGCATGAAAATAGTGGTAGAAGACAGCTAGATATGCATCATTGCGGCGGTGAGAGAGAGGCTGAAGACAGTCAGTTAGAGGAGAGGAGTTGATGAGACGAAAAGCTTTTGATTCCACCCTGTCTAGAAGAGCAGTATGAGTGGAACCCCCCCAGACATGTGAAGCATACTCCATACATGGACGGATAAGGCCCTTGTACAGAGTTAGCAGCTGGGGGGGTGAGAAAAACTGGCGGAGACGTCTCAGAACACCTAACTTCATAGAAGCTGTTTTAGCTAGAGATGAGATGTGAAGTTTCCAGTTCAGATTATAAGTAAAGGACAGACCGAGGATGTTCAGTGTAGAAGAGGGGGACAGTTGAGTGTCATTGAAGAAGAGGGGATAGTTGTCTGGAAGGTTGTGTCGAGTTGATAGATGGAGGAATTGAGTTTTTGAGGCATTGAACAATACCAAGTTTGCTCTGCCCCAATCAGAAATTTTAGAAAGATCAGAAGTCAGGCGTTCTGTGGCTTCCCTGCGTGATATGTTTACCTCCTGAAGGGTTGGACGTCTATGAAAAGACGTGGAAAAGTGCAGGTTGGTATCATCAGCGTAGGAGTGGATAGGACAAGAAGTTTGGTTTAGAAGATCATTAATGAATAATAAGAAGAGAGTTGGTGACAGGACAGAACCCTGAGGAACACCACTGTTAATAGATTTAGGAGAAGAACAGTGACTGTCTACCACAGCAGCAATAGAACGGTCAGAAAGGAAACTTGAGATGAAGTTACAGAGAGAAGGATAGAAACCGTAGGAGGGTAGTTTGGAAATCAAAGCTTTGTGCCAGACTCTATCAAAAGCTTTTGATATGTCCAAGGCAACAGCAAAAGTTTCACCAAAATCTCTAAAAGAGGATGACCAAGACTCAGTAAGGAAAGCCAGAAGATCACCAGTAGAGCGGCCTTGACGGAACCCATACTGGCGATCAGATAGAAGGTTGTGAAGTGATAGATGTTTAAGAATCTTCCTGTTGAGGATAGACTCAAAAACTTTAGATAGGCAGGAAATTAAAGCAATAGGACGGTAGTTTGAGGGATTAGAACGGTCACCCTTTTTAGGAACAGGTTGAATGTAGGCAAACTTTCAGCAAGAAGGAAAGGTAGATGTTGACAGACAGGGCTGAAAGAGTTTGACTAGGCAAGGTGCAAGCACAGAGGCACAGTTTCGGAGAACAATAGGAGGGACCCCATCAGGTCCATAAGCCTTCCGAGGGTTTAGGCCAGCGAGGGCATGGAAAACATCATTGCGAAGAATTTTAATACGTGGCATGAAGTAGTCAGAGGGTGGAGGAGAGGGAGGAACAAGCCCAGAATCGTCCAAGGTAGAGTTTTTAGCAAAGGTTTGAGCAAAGAGTTCAGCTTCAGAAATAGATGTGATAGCAGTGGTGCCATCTGGTTGAAGTAGAGGAGGGAAAGAAGAAGAAGCAAAGTTATTGGAGATATTTTTGGCTAGATGCCAGAAATCACGAGGGGAGTTAGATCTTGAAAGGTTTTAACATTTTCTGTTAATGAAGGAATTTTTGGCTAGTTGGAGAACAGACTTGGCATGGTTCCGGGCAGAAATATAAAGTGCATGAGATTCTGGTGATGGAAGGCTTAAGTACCTTTTGTGGGCCACCTCTCTATCATGTATAGCACGAGAACAAGCTGTGTTAAACCAAGGTTTAGAAGGTTTAGGACAAGAAAAAGAGTGAGGAATGTACGCCTCCATGCCAGACACTATCACCTCTGTTATGCGCTCAGCACACAAAGACGGGTCTCTGACACAGAAGCAGTAGTCATTCCAAGGAAAATCAGCAAAATACCTCCTCAGGTCCCCCCAACTGGCAGAGGCAAAATGCCAGAGGCACCTTTGCTTAGGGGGATCCTGAGGAGGGATTGGAGTGATAGGACAAGATAAAGATATGAGATTGTGATCGGAGGAGCCCAACGGAGAAGAAAGGGTGACAGCATAAGCAGAAGGATTAGAGGTCAGGAAAAGGTCAAGAATGTTGGGCGTATCTCCAAGATGGTCAGGAATGCGAGTAGGGTGTTGCACCAATTGCTCTAGGTCATGGAGGATAGCAAAGTTGTAGGCTAGTTCACCAGGATGGTCAGTGAAGGGAGAGGAAAGCCAAAGCTGGTGGTGAACATTGAAATCTCCAAGAATGGAGATCTCTGCAAAAGGGAAGAGGGTCAGAATGTGCTCCACTTTGGAAGTTAAGTAGTCAAAGAATTTCTTATAGTCAGAGGAGTTAGGAGAGAGGTATACAGCACAGATAAATTTAGTATGAGAGTGACTCTGTAGTCGTAGCCAGATGGTGGAAAACTCGGAAGATTCAAGAGCGTGGGCACGAGAGCAGGTTAAGTCATTGCGCACATAAACGCAGCATCCAGCTTTGGATCGAAAATGAGGATAGAGAAAGTAGGAGGAAACAGAAAAGGGGCTACTGTCAGTTGCCTCAGACACCTGAGTTTCAGTGAGGAAAAGAAGATGAGGTTTAGAAGAGGATAGGTGGTGTTCTACAGACTGAAAATTAGATCTTAGACCGTGAATGTTGCAGAAGTTAATGAAGAAAAAGTTGAGGGGGGTGTCAAGACACTTAGGGTCGTCGACAGAAAGGCAGTCTGACCTGGGGACATTTATGGTCCCTTCCCCAGATGGGGACTCCGAGGCTGGTGTAGGAGTCACCATGATGATTTTAAAATTTTTGAGTGAAGGGTGTGGGTGTTATTAGGTGCTTGTAGTTTTGTGTGGAGGAAGAGAGTTGTCTTTAGAGGGCAGGCTGTGATTGCCCCCTTGTGTTGTGAGACACAAAGGGAAACGTTTAGTGAGGTCACAGCTGGGTTTAATGATAAGTTCACAGCACCCCCTGAACAGTGCTTTAGACCTCATTGGGAGTAATTATCGTTTCGGCAGGTGTCTACTGCCTCCTCCTGTACTAAAGTTTCATTCTTGGTCTTATTCTGAAGGATGATTACCTTTTTGATGGGGAACTACTACTACTACTACTACTACTACTACTACTACTGGGCTTATGGTTCTAACTCTTAGTTGGGGGTTCTTTCTTACTGTTGGCATTAGTGTGAAGGGGTCAGGAGTCACAGAGAGAGGTGGGGGGCATGAGAGTAGATAAGAGAGGTCTTGCATGGAGTGATGAGTGGATGAGTTTGAAATTAAGGTCTATTTTGTGGGTCATGGTGTGTGTGTGTGTGTGTGTGTGTGTGTGTGTGTGTGTGTGTGTGTGTGTGTGTGTGTGTGCGTGTGTGTGTGTGTCCGTGCGTGCGTGCGTGCATGCTTGCGCGCGCGCGTGTGTGTGTGTGTGTGTGTGTGTGTGTGCGTGCGTGCGTGCGTGCGTGCGTGCGTGCGTCATTAACCATTTCTACTTCTAAATTAATGTTATGTCGCATGAACTGACAAACCTGAGTGCTGATCATTTTGACTTTAAATTTTTTAACTTATAATAACTTTTACCTTTTATAAATCTAGGGCCAATATCACAATAACAGCGCCCTTTAATTCATACCATTTATCAGCTGTATGTTTCCTTTAATTCCTCTTGATATGTTTCTGAATGACTTAAATTATCTCCAGTATGTTTTATAAAATCTGCCTGTTTGAGTATTTTGGCCTGTATGTCCCCATTTGCTAAGAGTGAAGTGTGTGTATTGCTAGATAGGGCAAGGATGTGTGGAGGAATAAACTAAACATAGGTAAGGAATATTGCCCTTATTAGCATGTAATGTAGTGATTGTGGTGATAGGAAGGGACTGTGTTGGATAGGAGGCAGGAGATGATAGTGGAGGTGATAATAGGAGATGAAGGGAGCTGTGTTGGATAGGAGGTATATGTAGTAGTGATGGTGGTAGTGATAGGAAGCTGTGTTGGAATAGGAGGCAGATGTAGTAGTGATGGTGGTGATAGGAAGGAACTGTATTGAAATAAATAGTATGGGATATTAAGAGATATTTTTGCAAGTAGTAATGATGGTGATGATGGTGATAAGATAAGGCCATGCAGGGATAGGTGGTGAGGGATGCTGGCAACACTGATGTAGTAGTAGTGCTGGTGATAGGGATAGGAAGGGACCAGGCAAGGGTAGGAGTCTGGGGTTACTCTTTATATTAGGTGTGATAGTGGTAGTGGTGATGGGAGGAAAGGGACCTATTGCATGTATTTTTTGTCCCAAGATTCATTAAGGTTGGTGTTTCTCATGTAAATATCCCCATGAACAAACTCTACCCCATAATAACTCCTCCAGTGATAAATTAGGTTAGGTTGAGTTACGGAGTTTTATCATGAGGGATAAGTATTTATGGTAGAAACTTTGTGGGGCAGAATTTACTTCACTAGAATTTAGATGGAAGCATTTTTAACATTCATTTAGCATTTACATTGTTTTCCATAGAGACAGATTGACTAGAATTTAGATGGAAGCATTTCTATCCTCCAGTCAACACTTAGATTGTTTTCCATAGCGATAGAGAGACATGTAAATAAAGTCACATCATAACTGCTGCTTCCACACTGATTGCTTGCTGCCACGCAGCACACAATGCACAGCGAGTGTCAGCTTTGCTCCCTGCTGGCATTGCCTTGAGTCACTGCTGCTGGGATGGCCCGTGCATGTTCCTGTGTGTGTGTGCGTGTGTGTGTGTGGTGTTGTGTGTCGCTGTGGTGCCAGACAGGGCTAGACACCCTGGGCATGCTGCTGTGGTGGTGGCCAGGCCGTGGTGTCCCCCGGGGGACCACACTCAGGTCACAGCTTTCCTTTGGTTCATCTTGACACAAAAATCTTTACATTTTCAGGTGTTCAATTTGTAGATTTAATATTTTTCTTGTGTTGTGATTAACATTTCGCAATTAACTGTTAACTTGGTGGCTGCATAGAGATCATATGAGAACAAGATGTTTTGGTGCCATATCTGTAGATTTAAGCATTTTTTTACTTTTAAGTAACACACACACACACATTTTTTATTTATTTATGCCTTCATTTATTATTTTTTTCCAAACTAATCTTACATTTGCAAGGTTTTGAAGACAAGACACACACAAAGTCATAGCACAACACCTCAGCTCTGTGCCACATCTTGGAATCCTGAAGACTTGCCTTTATTCCTCTTGTTGGTGCAGTGTTAGTAAAGTCTTGGCAGTTTGTGAACACGTTATTGCCATGAAGACATTTTTGTTTCAAATACTTATTCTCGACTTGATGACGGACACATTAAGAGCATTAAGATACATTAAGCATTTATTTTTTATTTTTATTTATTTTTCTCAAGAGTTATTATCCAAAGTGATCATATTTGGCATATTGCCTTAACACAACATTGCTGATTCACCATAGTGACACTGGCCAGCACAACACAAGCAGTAGGCATGCAGGAAGCCCCTCACACTGCCAACACTTGTGTCTGATGTCCTATGGCAGCAGCACCTCCCACCCACTGCTCCTTTGCACAGTGTGGCAGGTGTGGCTGTTGTGAGGACCAGCTGTAGTGTGCTGTGTTTTCCTGGAGTTCTGTGGCTGCAGCAGTTTACTTATGCTATGTAAACCTCCTAGTCCAGCAACACTACATAGTTACACACACAGTAATATAGTGTGCTGTGTTTTCTCTGTGTGTTCTGTGGCTACAACTGAGTTTACTTGTGCTATGTAAACCTCAGTCCAGCAATACTACAGTACATAGGACCATATTCTGTAACCACAGTTCAAGGGACCATATTCTGAAATGCTTCCGCACCATACCTTTACTACTTTCAAAAGGCTGTAGTTGAAACGACACAGGTTTGTAATGGTGTTTTTATGGTTGTAGTGATGAATTAACAAGATTTCTACATTATTAACAGGAGAAACTCTACTTCAAAAGGCTCTACTTGAAGATATACAGATTTTTAAGGGTGTTCTTATGGCCCTTGTGACAGATTAACAAGATTTCTACATTATTGATAGGAGAAACACTCTTAAGAAACTGGCTAATCATCTCTGTGGCCTTTGAAAATTGTGATGATGGGAGAGCAAAGCCTTTCAGAATATTGGCCACAGTCACATCCAGGAGTAGCTGTCATCTCAACACCACACATTGCCTCACCACTTCCTGTAGTAACCGACAGATGATAGCAGACACCACTATTGCACTTAGATGGAAGATTTTTAGCAAAATATTAGAAACTGCACCACTCACAGGAAACTCTCTCTCTCTCTCTCTCTCTCTCTCTCTCTCTCTCTCTCTCTCTCTCTCTCTCTCTCTCTCTCTCTCTCTCTCTCTCTCTCTCTCTCTCTCTCTCTCTCTCTCTCTCTCTCTCTCTCTCATGATTTATTGGTTCTTTTTTGATGATTGGTGTTTAATAGTGATGACCTCAAATCTAGTTATTTTCTGTATAGGTTATTGACTTTTCATCATTAAATAGGGTTTGTTTTATTCTCAAATTCAGTCTTGTTGCTGCCAAAATAAGAGAGACAGAAGGATATAAAGATAGAGAGGCAGATTGAGTACTCTTTGTATTATATATACCTTTCCTGTGTGCTGTTTATGGCCAGGAGCAAAAAAAAAATAAATAAATAGATAAATAAAAATGAGTAAATAAAATTAAATAAATAAGTAAATAAAGGAAAATAAATAAATGCATAAAAAAATATTAACAGAGGAGCTAGTTGTGTTAAATTTTTTATTATTATACTGCTGGGATTCACTCATAAGTCATCCCCACAAATACAAGATGTTTTTTTTAGAACCAACATTTTCTCAGGTTTGCAGGTACTTTTCCCTTTCTTATTGTTGTCATTGTTTTCTTGGATCACTAAGTACTGCACCACTGCTGCAGTCTGCCTAAACACATCCTGTGAAGACACACTGCAGTTTTATTTTATAGAACCAAGATTTTTTTGCACAAGTTTTCAGGTTATGTTTTCTTTCTTCTGATTGTTGTCACTGTTTATTATGAACCACTAAATAGCAATAGCTGAGAGTTGGCCGACTGTTACTGTGGCAGCGATGCATAAATGTTGCTAATTTGCATGTGCATGTCTCTCCATCCATGTGTTGGCGATGTTTGCCTGTCTGCACGCCCGTCACCACCATGCTGTACGCTGCCGCATGGCGTGTCAAGACGTCCACTTCTTTGGCTCCTCCACCTTCTACAACATGCATGATGAGAGCAGGGTGGCCTGGAGCCCTCTCTACCACAACGCCAACCTAGCCATGCACCCCACAGGGTACCCTGGCACGGGGGTACTGGCCCCGCCCCCTCCCACCAGCCCCACCAGCAGCCCCACCCGGCCCGTGCAGGGGTCCCATTCAGCCCAGGCCTCCCCCACCAACACTCTGAAGGCGGTGCGGCCCAGGGCTCGCTCAGCTGACGAATCTGTCTCAGGCAAGAAGGTTAGTGAGCATACATGTGTGTGTGTGTACCTGAGTGTTTGAACAGGATTGAGGCAGGGTTGTTATTGCCTGTGTGTGTGTTTAGAGGCAGGCTTTTTGTTGTTGGGGGTGGGTGTGTTTTTTATAGTGGGACTCTTCTGTTGGACATGGGTGTGTGTTTAGGGAAGGTCCTTGTCTTTGTCGAGGATGGGTGTGGATTTGACCTGGCCAGCAGTCCACCAGCTTGTCAGTGACTTGTGCAGCAAGGAAACTGGTCTGGTTTATATTCATTTGGTGAGTCAGGCAGTTATTCAGGCCATGCATCAGTTAGTCTGTCAGTCAGGCAATAAGAAAACCTATTTGCAGTTTTATTCAGTAAGTCAGTCAGGCAGTCTGTTTATTACTTATGCAGATAGGTAATTAGTCAAGCTTTCACTCAGTCACTCAGTCAGTCAGTCATGAAGCAAGATAACCAGTTGGCAGTCGGTCAGTCAGTCATGAAATTACTTAACTCTTATGATTCACATTGAGGGTAATGTAAAAAAGATAGTTTGCATGGGGACATAGAAAAGAAGGAAAAGGATTGTTTTTTTTTATCTTACCTCTACTACAGAATTATTTAAGAAATTGTATAAAAAAAAAAATATGCCTTAAAAATTGTATTAGTGCTATGGGGAAAATTTTGACATGCAGTAAATGTGATAAGTCAGCAATTAGTCAGTCAGTCAATAAGGAAAGTTGCTAGCCATACATTAAATCGGTCATTCAGGCCAAGACACACCCACCACCACCCATCAACACCCTCACCTTCATCCATTCCTCCCTTCCCCAGGTGCGGCAGTCCTCCAAAGATACGGTGGAGGACTGGGAAATCCCCGTAGACGAAATCCTAATTGGTCCTCGCATTGGCTCGGGCTCCTTCGGGACAGTCTATCGGGGGCACTGGCACGGCCCTGTGGCGGTAAAGACCCTCAACGTGCGGGACCCAACACCAGCACAGTACTCGGCGTTCAAAAATGAAGTGTCAGTCCTTAAGAAAACAAGGTGAGGTGTTGTGGTGGTGGTGGTGGTACTGGGGTGTTGTGTTTTGGTTCTTTTGATCTGTTTCTTTGTACCTTTTTATGGGATTGGGTTAAGGTGCTGTTATTTTATGATTAAATTGTCTTTTTATATCAAATTTTCTTGGTGGCTTTGGTAATTTTTTTTTTCTTTTTTCTTAATGATTTATTGATTTAATTACTATCTTTTTTCTCTCTCTCTTTTAATGTCATTGTTTCTTCGTGACATGGGTAAATGTGTGTGTGTGTGTGTGTGTTTTCAAGATTTAATTGCCATCCATTTCTATTTTAATATGTGATTTTGCTGACATTGGTAAGTATTCATGTGTGTGTGTGTGTGTGTTCAAGATTTAATTGCCATCCTTTTCTCTTTTGATATGTGATTTTGCTGACATTGGTAAGTATTCATGTGTGTGTGTGTGTGTGTGTTTGTGTGTGTGTGTGTTAGGATGACTAAAAAAAAAAAAAAAAAAAAAACAGGCTCATGGTTCTAATTCCTCATTCTCATTGCAGACATGTAAATATTCTGCTATTTATGGGATGCGTGAAGACCCAGCAGCTGGCCATCGTGACCCAGTGGTGCGAGGGCTCCAGCCTCTACAAACACCTCCATGTGCAGGAGACAAAGTTCGAACTCATGCGAATTACAGACATAGCGCGGCAAACCTCACAGGGCATGGAGTGAGTATTGGGGAGGCCTTTTGTGTGTGTGTGTGTGTGTGTGGCCTTGATAGAGTGGTGGGTATAGTTGATCAGTTCTTTATTTTAGGCCTTATTTGTGTGGCCATGATAGAGTGACTGGCAGTGTTGATTATTTTTTATATGTATGTTATTCTCATTGGCATTTTTGTACTTCATCATCCTGTTTGTTATTGTGTTCCTTTGATATGTAGCATTGGTCTTTGGTTGATTGATTTTATGTATTTTATTTCCCCCCCTCTTTTTTTTTTTTTTTTTTCGATGAGGTTTGTGTAGGCCTTATTAATTTTTCGTGCTTTTTCCCCTTATCTGAGATGTAGCATTGTTTTTTTCATTCATTTATTCATTTATTTTACTTATTTTATTTGCTTTTTTTTTTTTTTTTCTTCTTTAGAGCAGTTTACATAGATCTTTTTATCTTTTTTGTAGTTTTATTTTCTCATATATTTTGTAATAACATTTTTCCCATCCCGGAAAACTTCCTCTTTGTTTTCTTTCCACCATGGTCTTATATATTTCTCATCCTCCCCAGTCTGCAAAGCATTAATATTTTTCCCATTTCCCCAGCATCAACTGATATACCTCCTATTCTCCACCACAGACTAATGTATTTACCCTCTCTCTCCCCACCAGCTACCTCCATGCCAAGAACATAATCCACCGAGACCTCAAGTCCAACAATATATTCCTTCATGACGACTATACTGTCAAGATTGGGGACTTTGGTCTGGCTACTGTCAAGGTGAGACTGCGTGAGGGTCTGTCTCTGGGTCTGCTGTTAACTTTTGGTTTTTGTGTCTATCGGTGTTGTTGTCTTTCTTATCTGTCTTCTTTATTGTTGTCCTTTTTTGGGTATGAAGTTATGATTCTTTTCGTTTTTGATATCACCCTTTTTTTTCTTTTCCAGCTTCTTCTTTCTTATCATTTTTTTATAAACATGATCTTAATTTTTTTTTTTTCCTAAATTTTTCATATTTTTCATTGTTGTTTTTGTAAACTTGTACAATCATCTGTCTCTTTGTTGTTGTCTTCTGTTTGTGAACTTGTGATCTTATTTATCCCTTTGTTGTTTTCTTTTTCATTTTCTTCACTGCTTTCATTTTTATTCTTTTTTTGTGAATGTATAATCTTTATGTCTTTGTTGTTCTCTCTTCTTTATATCTTTATTGTAATTGTCTTCTTTCCATCTTTACTTTTGTTATCTTTTTCTTATTTTTCTTGTTTTTATGATCTTGTTTTGTTGTAATCTTCATGTACTGGCTGCAGTTGATTTGTGATGAATAGAGAATACTTTCTCTCTCTCTCTCTCTCTCTCTATCTCTCTCTCTCTCTCTCTCTCTCTCTCTCTCTCTCTCTCTCTCTCTCTCTCTCTCTCTCTCTCTCTCTCTCTCTCTCTCTCTCTCTCTCTCCTTGTTATTGTTTCTTGTTCATATTCTTTCATTATTTTCCCCTTTTTGTGTCTTCAAGTCTAAACCTGACACATTTTCATAGTAATCCACACTGAGGGAACCTTTCCTTCTTTTCCTCTTTGGTAGGAGACACAGATTTACTCATTTGCCAACTCACCTTTGTCCTGCATCACTTACAGAAACAGACACAATTTTTACTTACATTCACCCCAAACTGCAACATTAACCTCTAATCCATCAATATTGTCTTGACCCACATACATACATACATACATACATACATCCTCCAAGTCTGTCTGTCTCAAAAAAAAAAAGCAGGGATAACCCAGACAAGGCACACAACTTTCATATTCACACTCATTCACACCACTCTCTTAGCCCCTCAGCCCCCTATGGAGAAGAGAAAGTACTCCTGACATCACCTTATCTTGATGAACCACACAGCTTGACTCACTAATCCCAACACTTAGACATTAACCCACTGATCCTCTCCTCTCCAGGGTGGCAGGTGGACAGAGGAGAGTTTAGGGGGCAGACAGGGAAATCCAGGAGACACAATATTTAGTTTTATTTACCCCCAACACAAAATTTCAACTAATCCACCAACATTTCTTACTAACCCACCAATCCTCTCTCTTTTGTAAGATGGTAGGTGGATACAGGAGAGTCAAAGGGGCAGGGAGAATCAAAAGACACAATATTTACTTTCATTTATCCCCAACACAAACTTTCAACTAATCCACGAACCTAACCTAACCTAACCCTAATACTTCCACACTAACCCATTGATCCTCTCTCCTCTAGGGTGGCAGGTGGATACAGGAGAGTCAAGGAGGCAGGCAGATCCAGCAGCCATCAGGATCTATACTGTGGATGGCCCCCGAGGTAATCCGCATGCAGGACGAGAACCCCTACACCTCCCAGAGTGACGTGTACGCGTTCGGCATCGTCCTGTATGAGCTTTTCTCCGGCTGCCTCCCTTACTTCCACATCAACAACAAGGACCAGGTCAGTGACAGGACAGGGAGGGCAGCAGAGGAGGTGGAGGCTGACAGAGGGAGATAGTTTTTTTTTTTTTTTTTTTTTTTTTTTCATCTGAGTTATTTATGAACATCAAGGAAAGGTTTATTAGAAAGAGAGAGCGAGAGAGATAGGGTGGGGGAGGGGGTGATATAGTATAGTTTAATTTTTTATTTTACAGAGATTGAAATTAATAGTTTTGTGTGTGAAGGTGTGGAGAGAGAGAGAGAGAGAGAGAGAGAGAAGAATGCATCATTAGGTATATTAGTATAGTTCCTATCTCTCTAGTCTTTATTTTTCTCTTTCCTTTCTTTCTTTCTAACAGATTGAAAATAATAGTTTAGTGTGTGTGTGTGTGTGTGTGTAGAGTGGAAGAGAAAGGGAGAAACCTTATAATTGTATAGATTATAATATATAGTAAGCATAAGTTAGGTAATACTTTGAACTTGAAAGGGTTTACTGTTAAGAGAGAGAGAGAGAGAGAGAGAGAGAGAGAGAGAGAGAGAGAGAGAGAGAGAGAGAGAGAAGGCATGGTTTTATTAATGATACACTTTTTTTTTGCTAGTTCATAGATAATAGATGACAGTTTAGTGTATACAAAGAGAGAAGAAGGAACCAAAACAAACCACATGCAATGCATCACTCTCCTCCCTTCTTATCACTTTCATGTCCTTCCAAAGAATCAGAAATGAGAAGAAACGAAAGCAAACAATACCCAATGCAAGATTCTCCCCACTTTCATGATCTTCCTAAGAGACAGCAAGAAAAGAAGGAACTAAAACAAACAACAGATAATACAAAACTCATTCCTGTTACTTACTCCTTCCATGACGTTCCAAGAGTTAAGAGGAGAAGGAACCAAAACAAACCATACCCAATGCAAACTTCTCCCCAATCCTTACCACTCCCGCTACCTCCTCAGATCCTGTTCATGGTGGGGCGGGGTTACCTGCGGCCAGACACCACCTACCTGCGCTCGGACATGCCCAAGCCCATTCGCCGCCTGTATGAAGACTGCATCAAGTACAACAGAGACGACCGGCCTCTATTCCCTCAGGTGGGTGCCTTGATTTGGGTCTCTACTTCTCAACTGAACTGTCCTTTGTGTTCCCACTTGTTAGGTTAGGGTTTGGTTTGTTGCTTGATGTGTTGAACTGTTCCTTATGTTTCCTCTGGTTGGTTTGGTTGGTTTTTGAGTGTAAGTAGGGATGTACTATATCTTTTTTCATTTGGTTGCCCTGTGTTGGACTGGTGGCTTGGTGTATAGATAGATATTTTTAATGGTTTGTATTTGTAAAGTGATTGGTTGGTGTTTTTTGTATTATTCACACACACACACACACACACACACACACACACACACACACACACACACACACACACACACACACACACACACACACACACACACACACACACACACACACACACACACACCTAGTCTCACAGTACTAATCCTCCCCCATCACCTCCGCCTCCTCCAACAGATCCTGGCCAACATAGAGTCCTTGGTGCGTTCCCTACCCAAGATCCACCGTTCAGCCAGCGAGCCCACCCTCACCCGCACCCAACTCAACACAGATGATATGATGTACCTCTGTGCCTCACCCAAGACACCCATTAACTCTGGGGCATTCCTCTTCTCCACTGCCGGCAACATTTAGGCAGCCGGAACCGGAGATAGAGAGTGAGAGAGTGAGAAAGAGTGAGTGAGAGTGAGTCAGGAATCTGTTAAGTCCTCTCCCTGTTCCCAGTTCCTCATTCCCATTCCTGCCATCCTCTTTCCTCCTCCTCCTCCTCCTCCTCCTCCTCCTCCTCCTCCTCCTCCTCCTCCTCCTCCTCCTCCTCCTCCTCCTCCTCCTCCTCCTCTTCTCCGTAAAAAGTATTCCATTTAGAGCGACCTAATTCATGATTTCCAACACCCATCCCATCCCATCCCATCCCATCCCATTTCCCATCCCTTCCCATCAATTGAACTGGAGCCAGAACCCTTTTTTTTTTCCGCCCCTCTCCTTTCCTTCTTGTCTTTCCCGTCCTTTCGTTCTGTTCCCCTTCTCCCAGACCCATTCTTTTCCTTGTTATTGATTTGTTTCCATTGTTTTTTTTTACTTGCCCCTCTTGTCTGCTGGGGCTCCTGTTGTCGTCTTGATCGTAGCCACAAGAACCAGTCCACCTCGACTCTCGCCACCACAGGAATACTTGCATCACCAGGTCCTTGCCAATCCATCTCCTCCCTCAGTTCAAACACCATCAGCGCTGTTTGTCATTCACCCACATCAGCTTAACTCAAACTGACACCACTGCTCGGCCGGCAGTGAAAGGATGCACTGTCAGGCCGAGTGAGTGACCAGCTGGCATGTTACATCAGAAGGAAGTTAAGGAAGTTTTCAGTCGTTCTTACAGTCCTGGCAGTCAGTCTTACCCCTGAGCTCTGTCCCCCATGTCTCTGTTGAGCCGGCACCTTACTTGGCCCTGGGCTGTGAGTGAAGTCTGCATTGTCACGTTTCGTTCTTTTCGTTGCTCAAATCTCTGTAGTTGCTTAGGACAAACATTGACGTGAGGTTCTGTTGCAGGTCTCGATGTGTTTTTTATTGATAATGATAATATTATTATTATTATTATTATTATTATTATTATTATTATTATTATTATTATTATTATTATTATTATTATTATTATTATTATTTTTAACTTGCCTGGCTGCTGCTGCTGCTGCTGCTGCCATTGCAGATGTGTGTGTGTGTGTGTGTGTGTGTGTGTGTGTGTGTGTGTGTGTGTGTGTGTGTGTGTGTGCGTGCGTGCATGTGTGTGTGTGTGTGTGTGTGTGTGTGTGCGTGCGTGTGCGTGCATGTGTGCTTGCGTGCTGATTTGAGTGTGTATGTAAATGTGTATGTACGTATGTATGTATGTATGTATGTATGTGTGTGTATGTGTGTGTGAAAACTGCAGCATCATGCCACCACCACATTCTGACATTGTCTCTGTATCTTGTCATTTTATGTAAATATGTTTTATATTTTTTTTCTTACTTTGTGCCAGACTCCCCTGTGGGAGTGTTGTGCCACACTCCCAAATTGTTTATGTTGGTGTGAGGAGTGAAAGCCTTGAGCCTGCAGCCTTGCCTGGAGGCGGGGCGGGTGCTTGGCAACCTTCACCATATAAAAACCGTGACTTGTGGCGCGACAGTAAGTGTTCAGTTTGGCCCACACAGCACAAATAGGTTGTAAGTTACACTAAGCATTTAGCAGCCCATCCCTCCTCTTACTGCAACATTCCATTTATTGATTTGACAGTTACTGTCACTGATCTCTTGTGCTGTTGTTATGGCTTCAAAATCTATTTTTATCTACTTTAATAATGACATTTTTTCAATGAAGACTGCAACAGAATTTTTCCTGGAAAGTCTCTTATGATCAGCTTGTGTACACCAGAAGGCAAGACTGTGTCAGTGAAGCTGTTGATGTAAACACCTCCTGGCTTTCTTAGGCAAACAAATGTTTGGTACTGAACTGATCTTCAAATTCTGTGGAAACACCGCCGGCAAGCAGTGCAGCAGTGCCCGGGTCTGGTGCCAGCCTGGTGCCAGCCCAGTGCCAGCCTGGTGCTGGCCCAGCATTGGGCCGGGACAGGCTGGGCTGCTACTGCACACCCTCAGGACCCGAGGCGCCCACGCAAGGCCGTGTGGTGGCGAGGCGGCTGGGAGGCAGCAGGGAGGCCACCAGGCCCTTCCCCCTCCCCCCCCTGCTCTGGACCCCTCAGTCCGTGTACAGACTTCACATTCAGTGATACTGTAGTGCAGTCATCCCATGTTCCATTACCACATTGTTTTATCATCATCAAAATGTTACTCTGTATCAGCTTTAATCATTTTAAAATAAAAGACGAGCTTCCTCGTACCTTCTCATTGCCCCACCAGGTGTTGTGTTGTGTTGTGTGGTGGTGGAGGGGGACACCATCCCACCTGCAGTGTGACCCCTCATCTCAGGGCTGTATGGTGTGACCCCAGGTGACTCTGCCAGCACTGCCAGACAGCTGCTCACTGGCACAGGCAGGGGGGATGACTAGCAGCACTGCAGGAGGGTAAGGAATGTGAGTGCTGTGCCCCTTGCTGGGGATGAAGATGGCAGGCTGGGTATAATCTTGTCATTGGGAGCACACTCTTCTACTCATCACAACACACAGCACACTGATGTGGAACAAGAAGTTCCACATCAGCTTACAGTTTGGCAATGTACAAGTGACTCAGGTTTGATCCACACACATGAAATGTCTTTTATTATGCATAACAATTAGACTTTCCATGCTGTGTAGCATGGAAAGAGAGAAAGAATCATTAATGCTGAGCAAGATTCATTCTCCACCTTGAGGGAAAGAGAGATAAGTAGGTGGGCTGACTTGACTACTGAAAGTACATAATTATTGTACAGGTGAACTATTTCTGAAGAATAATATATATACAGTTTGGTTTTTGTTGTCATTGAGTGGGAAGTAAAAGGGTGAAAGCAATTAGTGAGAGGTGAATTACATCTGAAGAATGCCCTGTGTTGTATATATGCTTCAGTTTTTACTGTTCATGATGAGGAAGTAAAAGGGTGATAGTTACTGTTGAGATGAATAATGAAGGATGTCCTGTGTTATATATATGGTTTAGTTTTTGATGTTTGTGGTCAGGGAGTGAAGGGCTGATGGGTGGGGAGGTGGGGATGATCACAAAGACCTCCAGAAACCCTAAAAGCTTCACAAAGTCAAGATCACCACTTTTCCTGTAAGGCTTCACTATTTATATCACTTCCTGCGAGTGGCACGTAGTAGTACTCAACCCTTTCAACCTCCTCCATTTCACCTGGAGTGAAGCACCACTGAGACCTGTTGTGTAAAGTGGGTGCATTTTAAAACCTGCCGAGAGATGCATTGTCAACCATTTGTATGGTGACGGCTGATTGTGTTTTCACCATCACCTGGCTTTTGCTTGAGAGTTTACTAGGGATTTCAGTGGATTTTAAACAGCAAGACTATTAGACCATGGGTGTTAAATTTCACTGCACGACACTTTGTCATTATTTTACTTTTAGCTTATTTGTGGGAGTTTACAGGAGTTTTCAGTGGATTTTAAATGGCAAGACTATTGGATCATGGGGATTGAATTCACTGCACAATACTCTATGGTATTATTTTTACTCTCAACTGGTTTATTTGTGGGAGTTTACAAAGATATCAGTGGATTTCAAACAGCAACAAACCATTAGATTCTGGGTGTTCCATTTCACTGCACTACACTCTACATACTCTAAAATATTTGGGAAAATTTAGTTATTATTTGATAAAAGGGAAGGTGGAATCTACAGCTACCACTTTGTTGGGGGAGGGTTGGAATGCTTCTCTGGTGTGTTGTGTTGTGTGTATAGTACAGGCTGGTTCTGTGAGTGTTGGCAGTGGTACATGTGCCATAGTTATAATAGTAAAAGGTTTTGATGCATTTTATATCTCTTGGAAAAAAAAAAAAACTTTCTTTTCACCTCTATCTCTTCTAAGTTTTATTGTTTTATCTTAACATTTGTATAGTTAACATGTTAAGCTCATAAGCAAGAGATCTAGCTGTCATAGGTGTTATCACAAGATGTCATAATTCAGATGTGACACCAGTTAACCCTTTCATTGCGATATGAAAGTGAGCACCACCAGAAGTAATGAATGAAATCTTCATAAGCATCTACTGTAAAGAAAGTGGATTAAAATGAATAGGTTTTGCAATTTGTAGCCAGTTTCATGATTGGAGGTGATTGTAGAGCAAATAAAGATGAACCAAATACTAGTGAAAGGGTTAATGTCATAACTCAGCTAAGACAACACATCATCATAACTAGACGACTTCTGAACACTGTGTCTTAGAAATCAAATGCTTGATAGGGTGAAGACAATCAAAGTCTAACTTCTTTCAAGCTGAAGCCTCCGTTCACCCAGAAAATAGGTGGGGAACACAAGTGGAGGAGCCGTGGCCTTGTAACCGGCAGCCCCGCTAAGACGCAGTTAGCTAGCCAGGCCAGGCTAGCAGGCTTAATCCCCTCAGTCCTTGCAGCAGGCCATGTACAGTGGCTCCAATAGGCTGAAGAGTGCTGATACCATACATTCCCTGGCGCACAGTGTAGGCAGTGTGACCTTGGTACAACCTTGTGCTGTAACCTTGTGGCTTCATTGTACTCCAGCTACTGTGTGACTTTACTGTTGGTACTTGTGACCTCTGGGGTTTAGTGGCTACTTCAGTATATTCCAGGCACTAAGGTTCCTTTGTGATCCATCCATGCCTAATACTCAAACTCAAAGTTAACCTTACCTGACCTACACTATTATCAGGAAAATTTATTTATCTATTTTTCGAGGGAACAATCTTGTTAGAGAGAATGTTCATAGGAGATGTTTATCCTAGAGAAATTAAGATTATACAGTAACAGTAACAGTATAAAGCTTCTGAAGCTGTGAATCCATTTAGTTGCTTCTTGTTCACTTTTCATCTGATTGACTGACTGACTGACTGACTGACCAACTGCTTTACCTACTGTTTATCTTCTTCATCATGAGAGAGGAACTGCAACTCACGTATAGAACAATACTGGCTAACTAGATAAAAAACATTCATTTTTTTTTATGGGGAATGATATTAATACTGTGTGTGTGTGTGTGTGTGTGTGTGGGTGGGTGTTATATCAACAGCCAATTTCTCATACGGTCATCCGCCTCGCCAATAGATATAGATAGCTTGTATAGTTTATGGATTATATATATATATATATATATATATATATATATATATATATATATATATATATATATATATATATATATATATATATATATATATATATATATATATATATATATGATTGCTTTTATAGATTTTGTAGCTATATAGCCAGTCTCCGTGCCACATTACAGCAGCTTGTGTTGTGTGAGGATGAGAAACAAGATGAAAGATTATGAGAGTGATAAAACTCTAGAACACGTGAAATGGAAATAGTGTTCATAATTATTAGAAAATGTACAATTGACAAAGTTCAAGGAATTGATAATGTAATTTATTTATTTATTTATATTATTATATCTCAATGGAGTAAACACATTGACGTCATCATTTATTTTAATTTATTTATATTTACTTTTTTTTTCCGATAGAGTAAACACAATGACCCCATGCATGTGTGTGTGTGTGTGTGTGTGTGTGTTTTGTCTTTTCTCAGGCGGGGAAGTGATTAGCTGAGTCAGGGCAGTGTGTGTGAGTGTGTGTGTGTGTGCATGGGTGTGAAGACTGTCACAGGAGGAGCTAAATCAAACTCGCTGACGTGAGTGATCCTATCTTGTCTGAGCGCCTGTTGTTTTTAGATGGCTGGAGTGAACTTGCTTGGCGGGACTGAGGAGGAAAGGAAGGAGAGAGAGAGAAAAAAAAATAAATAAATAAAATAATAAATAAAATAGTAATAATAATACCCTCCTCCCTCAATAGAGACAGGGTACCATGAACTGGGATACGACGTGTTTCAGCCAAAGTTTGCTTCTAGATGCCCGAAGTGAGCTTGCTTGTTGGAACTGAGGAGGAGAAAAAAAAAAAAAAAAAAAAAAATTCTCCCTAAATAGAAACAGTGCACCTGTCAGCTGGGGCGTGACGTGTTTCAGCCAAAGCTTGTACTGCAGTACTTCTTTGCGCTGATAATAATAATAATAAATTGGAACTATATGTAGTCTTAAATTCTGCTGTCAAGATCAGCCAAAATCTCTGGTTTGTAGTCTTTAATTCTTGAACTGTTCATCGCCAGCGGCCAGCAGCGTGGATTTATCAATTGTTTTGACTTTTGATGTTGTCTTGTTTGTAGCTATACCAAAATTTTATCAAGACTTCGTTCATTGAGTTGATCCCGTCTTCGTAATGAAGTAGACAATTCCCAGTGATGGATTTCCAAGTTTCGAACACGCGATGGACTTGCTTCCTCAATGTTTGTGTGTATACACTCGCTCAGTCAGTGTTGAAGTAATTCCAAGGAAAGAATGTTGAGGTGCAGGCAGTAAGATTGCTAGGTCACATCAGGCCAGTACAAGAGGCTCTCAAGGTGTTCTTAATACCAGAACATCCTGTGGACTGTGGACAAGGATGACGTGGATGCCGTGAGTGTGAAAGGGAGGGCTGCTGTATGGTGAGAGGAACCTATTGGAGTGACCGAAAGACAGGACGGATGGAAGGATGGAGGAGTGTGGAGGAGTGGAGTGTGTGGGCAGGGATAGGTGGAGGCTCGTGTCGTGGCCATGCAGCCTTGAGGCGATCCAAGGAGTGGGCGGCTGAACAGATTGCGTTGTGGTAATAGTGTCACTAGTATGCCGAGTGACATGGATTCAGGTGCTGAGGGATCAACACCACCACCACTACCACCACCACCACCACCTTCAGGAACCCACTACAAGACAAACCTCCTTAACTTCTGCCAACTCGCTACACCCAGTAGCCCGTCTGAGTCACGTGACAATGGCTGACTCACGTGAGCACGGAATTTGCCTCATAAAACACAGAGGCTTTCATTCCCCGTGTCAAGCAGCACTGATCGGTGTTCATAGTCAGGAGAAAAGCATCATAAGACGATTCCACGTATTACAATAAAACACTCCAGAAGGAGCGTTGCCTGGTTCCTGTGCTATGGTCTGTCAGGATGTAATAGGGAGGTTATGGAAAGCAGATGGACAAAGTTACATCTTTATTACGTCACAGCGTAATGTAGTATACGTAATATTATATGTATGGTTATAATGTATAGTGCGTATACGAGCGTGACTGACGGCAGCAGCTGGCGACGGTTTCCTCAGGCTTTCAGGATGAGCGGTGAGCGGCGTGGCAGGAAGCCGCTGGAACCGTCAGGGCCGCGTGGCAGGCGCGTGACGTTGTCCGGCAGCATCATGGAGGCCTCATGGCGGCGGCGCAGGTTGGGGGACGCGAGGGGAGAAGCGAGTGGCGTAGAGGAGCCGGACAAAACCCGCCGCCTGAGCCACGGGCTGAGGGGCGGCACGGCGGCGTCACTGTCCTGGGAGGCGCAGGGAGAAGTGGTTATGTGGCGACGACCTAGGAAGGGGGAGTCAGGAGGCGGGGAGCAGGGGGTGGCGCGGCGGCGGGGCAGCGGGGAGGTGCGGGGTGAGGTGTAGCGCGGGTACAGATCCTGGGAGCGCTCCTGCTCGGGGGAGGAGCTGGGCGTAGGCGCACCGCGGCGGGGCGAGTAGGGCGAGGGCGGCGAGGATTCGGGCGAGGACTGCTGCTGGTGGCCTCGAATCCGCCTGCCTGTCTTTGGGGAGGGTGACGGGGAGAAGGGGGACCTGAGGCGCGGGAAGGGCCGCACGCGGCTCACGGGGGACGGCGGCTCCGAGTAGTCTGAGTTGCTGTAGTAGGCGCTCTCGCCCTCCGTCTGGTTCTTGATGTGCAGGAAGGAGCTGCCGTAGCCGCCACCCGCGGGGTCACGCTTCTTGCGGGCCACCTCCACCACCCTGAGGCCGCACTCGGGATCGTTCAGAACGGTGCGGAAGGCTTGGCGGGCGTGGTGCACCTTCTCGAACTCCACGAGGGCGCACACCGTGCCGCTAATTCCCGGGTGCTCGCGCTCCACCTGGCGCACCTCTGCCAGGTGGCGGCCCCCGGGTTTGTGCATCTGTAGGGACACCATCTCGCCGAACTTGCCAAAGAACTCGGCCAGCGCGTTCACGTTGGCCAGCTCGCGAGATACGTCCGCGGCCAGCAGGGTGCGGAAGGGCCGCGTGTCCTCGTCCAGCTCGGGGGGCAGCGCGTGGCGCCGCCGCACCTTGGTGCCCTCAGGGTTAAGCTCCAGGGACTCGGAGTCCTTGAGTGCGTGCGCCACGACGCGCCAGTCCTTGGTGAGGTGCTTCACCTTTTTGTAGGTGGCGAGCAGCTTGAGGGAGACGTAGCCCTCGCGGTGCTTGGTGACGTGCTTCAGCATGAACATGTCCTTC
>NC_087175.1:5815000-5837500 GCF_035594125.1 Scylla paramamosain
GGAAGTGTCTGTTTTGGAGTGTTTTGGAAGGGAATCTTGTGTTTTTTGAGGCGCTTTGGAAGGGATTCTGAGTTTCTGAGGTATTTTGGAAGGGGAGGTATTTTTTTTTTTTTTTTTTTCGTGTGTGTTTTGGAAGGGAATCAGTGTTTTCTTTGAGTGTTTTGGAAGGGATTTTTTTTTTTTTTTTTGTATTTTTGGAAGGTAACTGTATGTTTTCTGGGTGTTTTTAGAAGATTTTTTTTTTTGTGGTGTTTTGAAAGGGAAATGTGTGTGTGTGTTTGAAGTATTTTGGAAGGGAATCAGTTTTTTTTTTCTTTGTAAGGGAATTTGTGTATTTGGATTGTTTTGAAGGGGAATTGAATTGTATGCTTCTGGGATGTTTTGGTAGGGAATGTTTGCTTTTTTTTTATGGGGGGTTGGGAGTTTTTTTGGGGGAGTGTTTTGGGAAGGAATCTGTGTTTTTAGTGTGTTTTGGGAGCGATAGGAATATTTTTTCTGTTTCATGATGGTTCTTGGTGAGTTTTTCAATGTTTGTGGGTGTTTTTTGGGAGGGAAGGTTGTGTTGCTGGGTGTATTGGGCTTTGAAATTTGATTTTGGTGCTCCCGCTCCAACGCAGGCCGCGCAACGTCCCCCGAGACGCCCTTCCCACAGCTGGGAGCAGCAAGCTGCAGCCTCGCTAATCATCTCTGTGGCTCCCTGAAAAATAGTCATGGTGAGAAAGCAGAGGGTTTCAGAATATGAACCCATTTATTCTCAAACACTGCTGCCCGTACCTCCAGTACTTTCAAAAGGCTGACACGGGCATTAAAGGTGTTTTTTTTCACGATTGTAGTGACAGATTAACAAGATTTCTTCATTATTAACTGGAGAAACACTCTTGAGAACCCATCTAATCATCTATGTGTCCATTGAAAGTAATCGTGGTGAGAGAGCGAAGCGCTTCAGCATACGGGGCCAAAGCTGGCGGGAAGACAAGGCGGGGTGAGGACTGAAGGACTGACAGACTGGAAGATCACGGCCACAGATACACAAACACAGAGGCCGTAAAACTGCTCTGTCTATATGCCTCATAACCCCAGCCATATAGACTTATTAGATTAAGGCGCCCTTGAGAACGAAACAGGTAACTCAGTGTGCAGTGGTAAGGTGAAGTATAACTTTGCTGTGTTCATGAGAAGATTTAAGTATTAAACGTAAGCATGAGATAGCCTAACAGTATCATTATCGTGTGTGTGTGTGTATGTGTGTGTATGTGTGTGTGTGTGGTCAGACTTAAGGAGCTGTATTGTTCACTGGTCGTGAATAGCCTAGTCAATACGATCAGGTTCCGTAAAGATCTGATAAGAGAAAATGAAGGGCATTCTTAAACGAATCTAACATTACTTTAAAGTCTTACTAATATTCACACAGTGCCATAAATCGATAAAAATAATCCGACTCTTTCTGAGCCTAGGTACCTGTATGATGCTAACAAGTTGATCGAAGTGCGGCAGATTTAGTGAATAAATGTTAGATTGAAATATTGAGCAACACACGTGATAACAGCTATAGAAAAAAAAAGAGAATGAAAAAGAAAAGAAAATAGCAAATGAATTATCAATGCAATGCTAATGTAGGGTTGGATCCGCTTTTTTTTTTTTTTTAATTAACTTGTTATTTTTTTCTTTTATTCGTTTATCAGCTACTTAATTCTCTATTTATTGATTTAATGGATAGATAGACAGACAGACAGACAGACAGACAGATAGATAGATATAAAGATAGATAGGCTGACTGAGTGTCTAAATTCCGGAGTGATGCCTTATCAATACTTTTTCCATGGTATTCACACGTGGCGCAGGTGTGCTGGCCGTCACGAGACCTCTGACACACACACACACACACACACAAAGGAAGTATCAGTAGTACATACTGATAAAGGTCGTCTCTCACGTTTATTGTAATGTGTTTCTTTTTCTATGCTTTCTTCTTCTTAGCTTACATTCCTTTTCGCTGCTTCCAACGAGCATTTTCTTAGTGTTTCTGCCTTATACCATTCTTTCACTTTCTCCCTTGTCTTGGATATCGTCTTCAGGAATATATTTTGAAACACTTCCGCACCGCACCCCCACTACATAAAAAAAAAAAAAAAAAAAACTTGTAGCTGAAGTTACACGTGTTTTTAAGTTTTTCTTTATGGTTCTAATGACATGTTAACAATATTTCTACATCATGAACAGGAAAAAAACACCTATGAGAACCCATCTAATCATCTATGTGGCCTTTGAAATTAGTCCTGATGAGAAAGTGCTTCAGAATACGGGCAATCTTTACACCTGCTGATTCTAGTCTTCCTTTTTTCATTTCTATCACCGATATGCTTTCATGCCAATTATTAAATTGAAAAACTTTACTGTTATATACGCAGAGATGAGATATAATTGCTTTTGTCCTGCTCACAAAGCCTCGGAGCCGGGCAAGAGGACACGCCCTCATGACAAATAATGATGGGTGGCACCGTGGCAGCAGTACTTTAAAATAGCCTTCCTTTAAATGTCGTTTTCTATGCTGTTTTATCTAGATTGTTATTATTATTATTATTATTATTATTATTGCTATTATTTTTTTTGTTAAACAGTTTTGTGTACTTTATTTGTTAATATTTGTGATGTGTAAATGTGTTGTTTCCTCTCCTATGCCCATTTCTATTGACCAGAGGTTATGTTGAATCTAAAAGTTACCACATTCGGACGAGTTGTTCGTATTTTTTTTCTCTAACTTGGAATCACAAAGAAAAATATTCCATTAAATTAACTGAAATAAGAAAACAAGAAAATTAATAAAATAACATCAATAATCTACATTACAAAAAACTACGATCTCCAAATTTGTCTTCATATGACCCGTATTACTACACCCATTCCTTGAAGAGTCTCCAATACGCAAACGACACCAAAAAATAAATTTCTTTATAATGGTATATCATCCATGTAGATCCAAAGGAAAGGAAAAAAGAAAAAAAAAAAAAAAAAACACGTGATAACTAAAACTGAATCCAAGTAGACGCTTCGGAACGAGTGGAGTTTCCCGCGCTTTCCTCGTCAACAAAACTTTTGGCGGGACGAAGAAGCAGGCCGGCGTCCCTCTGTATTTCTTGGCTTGTGCATCATTTCTGGTAAGTGCAGGCTGTCTTCACTGATGCATAAATGTTGATAGAGTACTAGAGGTGTGGTAGAATTAAGCAGTGAGTGGGATGTGTTGAGTTGTATTGAATTAAAAGGCATGAAATATTTGAGGGTCCGAGGGTGGGGAGTGATGTGTTCCTGGGTAGGTGTGTTACTTTCTTTGTTCTTTTAATTACTTGACTGAATGTTTTTAGACCTAATTATAGTGTTGGGGTTGAAGTAAAGGCACTGGTTGGATGGGTGGCAGAAGAGAGGTCATGAAATGTGAAGGAATGTGTTAATTGGGCAGTAGTTTAACAAGTGGTTAGCTCGTGCTGCATTCTCCACCCTGCACCGTGACTGGCCATTGTGAGTGTTTAATATTGCGCTAAATTAGAATAAAAAGGTACTGAATTTTAAGGTGGTTTGTTAAAAAGTTACGAGGATGCAGGGAATAATAGTGTGATAAGCAATTAACAAGTGGTTTGGTCGTGTTACTTTTTTCGTTGCGTTAAACATGATGGGGCATTGTGAGTTTAATAATACGCTGCAATAGAACTACGGATTCTGAATTTTATGGTGAAATGTTTGAATGTTACGGGGATGCAGGAAGTGATAGTTTTGTTTTTATTAGCAGTCAAACAAGTGCTTAGCATAGGTCACGTTACTAATAAAAATCTGGAGAAATATATAATGTATTCATATTATAACACTAGGTTAGAAAATATACATAAATAGATAAACGCATAATGGTTAATAGGTGTAGCAATGCAAGATGTAATGATAAAAGTTGTCATCTATTAATGTAATAAGCAGTTAGGTTTTTCTAACTACCGTCCATGGCCCAGTTCACTAGCAAACCATTTAATAAGTATACACATTAAGATAGGACGGGATGGTGTTATATTTACAGTAAAAAGTTTATGAAAATCGAAGAAAAAGCAAGATAAATATGTAACATGGAGAGGAGTGTAGATAACTTAATGATGGTTAACTACTGAAGAGGCCATTGGGTAGCATGACTCATTACTGTTATTGCTTGGCCTGTAGGGAGCAGAATACCGTGGCAGGAGGTGGATGGGGCCTCTTAGTCACCCTTTGTTGCATTGTGTGGTGTCCTGGATGGGCTTAGTGATAGGCAAGACTGTGTGGGGTTGTAGATGGTGTCTCTGGGCAGGTGTGCAGTGATGTCTGCACTTTATTTGCTGTGGAGGGGCTGGCTGTGTATGACTTGGATGGTCAGGCTTTATATGACTGGGATGGTCTGGCTGTGTATGACTTGGATGGTCACAGTTTTGATATTTTGCTTGCTCAGTTTGGTATATTGTGTGAGGGTGACAGTGTAGGTTGTGTCTTTAGTAAATTTTTTGTTTGTCTGTTATATAGTTTGGTCATTGCATATTGGCATTATCATATATATATATATATATATATATATATATATATATATATATATATATATATATATATATATATATATATATATATATATATATATATATATATATATAATTTTTTTTATGTATTTATTTATTTTCTTATTTTTATGTAGGAGGGCTTTGGTGAAGGGTATTTAAAATGAAAAATACCCAATATAGGTGCCAGTTCTCAAAGTACAGTCAAAAGGATTAATATTGAATATTTTAGTCTTTACTTCTAATTGTTTACATTGTTTTTGATGCAAAAAGCATGTACTCGTATATAGGGAGTGTGGTATAATATTTACATTAAAGATTTTTTTTTTTTTTGTCAATTGTTTTTGATGTGAATATATATATATATATATATATATATATATATATATATATATATATATATATATATATATATATATATATATATATATATATATATATATATATATATATATATATATATATATATATATATATATATATAAGGAACCAAATGTAGGTGATGCTTGGTATAATATTGCCTTCATAGATCAGTCATGTTCTGTGAAGAATCTGCAATGCATAAATAACACAAAAAAAAAATACACACTTTTCATAATGGTATATCATCCTTGTAGATCTAAGGGAAAGAAAAAAAAAAGTGAGAACTGAATCTGAATCCATGTGAACACTTCAGAACGAGTGGAGTTTCCTGTGCATCAGGTGTAACATTTCCACTGTAGATGAGTTATTCCCTGGCCTTCCTCCAGGTGAGAGAGTACCTGCAGTGTGAGGATGTCGTCCCCTGGCCGTCGCAGCACCCGCTCCACTCCAAGCAAGAGGAGTGACACCAGTGAACTGCTCCCCCTCCCCTCATCCTCCCCTGGCCCAGAGCTCCTCCCAGCCACCTCCCCTGCACCCTCCGCCACTCCTGCCCGCCTCCAGTCTGGTCAGTTCTGTTGGATTGAGTTTTGTCATAATGAGAAAACATTTTGTGAAGTTTGTAGATTTGTTTTGTTTAATATTTCTGTATTTTTTTCAGTTTAAACATTTGGTTGATGAGGTTGGATTTGTAGATATGTAGTACTTTCAATATGTCAGTATCTTTGGCATTTATATCAAACATTTGCTGGTTGAGGTTGTATTCACGTCACCAAGAATGCCAGTTCCTATGCTACCTTCAACATCCTCTTATTTTCCTCAAAGCACTTGAAAATTGTCACTTTCTTAATTGTCACAGGTCCAGCAAATGATTAGAAATATACCAAGGGATAAATAGCTCAACACATAGCTCATACACAAAGAAATACCTGACCTTTTTATTGTCGTGTTTGTGTTAGCTGTGAGTGCTGAAAAATGTTTGATGGATACAGATGAAAGGAAATAAGAGGTTAATTTTGTCTCTCCATTGCTGCTGAGCTATTTGAGTCTGTAGTACAAAAATTACTGTTGAAAATTATAGGTAATGATAGGTTGTTTAGCAGTGGAAGGTTTAATAGAAGAGGCACTTTTACAGATTGAGTATTTCATGTATATTTGGGTCTGTTTAATGTGTATATGACTGTTCTATGTATGTTTGATAGTGTTTTATGTATGTATGATAGTGTTTTGTGTGTGTATGATTATTTAGGGCAGTGCTTTTAGATCCCCTTTCTATGCATGTGAAGTACCATTGAGTGTGCATTGTGCTTCCCTGGCAGTTCTGAATGAGGTGGACCTGAGCTCCCCCCTCAACTATGGCACCCCAAGCAGTGTGGGCTCCTCCCTGCGCACGCCTCGCTCAGGAGTCCGTGGCACCCCCATCAGGCACCGCTCTGACATCCGCTCTGACCGCCGCATGAGACAGGTGAGTGAGTCTGCTAATGTTTGAATACTCAAAACTTGGCTTTTGTATTCATAGTTTTAGTTAGATTCTAGATATTTCTCGTCCCTTCCCCGAGATATGTTGAGTCCTCTCGTCGAAGTACTTCAAATTTGCTATTTGTTTTCATATTTTCAGTTATAGATATTTTCATCCCATTCTTGAGACAGGTGTGTTGAGTATCCTTCCGTTTGTTAAAATGCTTCAATCTTTCATATTTTCAGTTACATATATTTCCACACCAATCTTGAGACATGTTGGCCATTCCTGTTTGTCAGAATACTTAATACTTATCATTGGTATTCAGATTTTTAGTTAAAAAAATGTCGAGTCCTCTCCTGTTTGTTAAAATACTTGAGACTTAACATTTGTATTCATATTTTTAGTTTGATATTTTCATCCCTTCCTTGAGACATCTGTTGAGAGAGTCCTTCTTTGTCACTTAAAACTAAATACTCATTTGTATTTTTTTCCACTACTTTTCTCTTTGATTCTCTTTATCTCATTCCCGTAATGGTCAGAACTGCACCCTAGGTGAACCTCTTTTTGTATTGTTTTCTGCCAAATATCCATCCATTCCTACAATAGATCCCTAAATCTTGATCCTCCACAAAATTCCTCAACAGTTCACAAAATCATGTTCCTCTAATTCACAAAATCCCTCAGGTGAATCTCACCACGGATCCCCTGAGTGAGGCCAATGCTGAAGGTGCCGCACCTGGTACAGCTCCCCCTGGTGGGTCAGCCCAGACAGAAGGACCTCAGGGAGGGCAGCTGGTGATCTGGGGCACAGATGTGGTGGTGTCGGAGTGCAAGGATCGCTTCAAGACCTTCGTGCAAACCTTTGTGGACCCTGATGCTGCTGATGACGAGCGCTGTGAGGGGATGAACACGGATGAGCCTTTGTACCTGCAGAAACTGGAGGAGGTGTGTGTGTGTTTGTCCAGTCCATTCCATATATCTACTATATGGAGAAAGCTGTTCACTTTCATATTCCATGCGTAAATATTTTTTTTTTTTCTTCCTTCCATGTCCTCTTGTATCTCATGTCCCACTTCATTACATCTTCTCTATCAAGGAGCTTCATATTCTTCGTGATTCTATTAATTGCTTTCGTCTCCCCTTTCCCTTCTTTATTTTAGTGTGTGTGTGTGTGTTGCCTGGCAGTGCATTTTACTGTTTGCTCTATATTTGCTTTATATTTGTGTGTGCAGGAGACAAGAGTGTGGGTGTGTTGTGGTTTGTGAAGCAGCACACACCCACACTGTATTGCCATATTTTTATTTTGTTTAGGGTCTCTCTCTCTCTCTCTCTCTCTCTCTCTCTCTCTCTCTCTCTCTCTCTCTCTCTCTCTCTCTCTCTCTCTCTCTCTCTCTCTCTCTCTCTCTCTCTCTCTCTCTCTCTCTCTCTCTCTCTGTTGCTACTTTTAGATGTAGTATTAGTTTTGTGTGATTTTCTCTATCTTTCAACAATTTTCATTACTTACTGTTATGCAGCAGTGACAGCAGCAGCAGCACTATATGATGTTATTGTTATGTTGCCTTTAAATCAACAAACCACCAATGTATGTGATGTGTTGTTGTGACATAGTAAGTAACAAATCTTTCTGTACATCCTCAGATCCACACCCTGGAGGAGCCCTTCATGAACGTCAACTGTGGACACCTTCACCAGTTTGACACAGACCTCTACAGGCAGCTGGTGTGCTACCCACAGGAGGTGGGTGGGGCTTCCAAGCTCTTATGTTTCCTGGGTTTGGTTAGCCACCATTGTCCAAATAATAATATAGCTACAGGCATCATTGAAACTACTACACTTTCCACTTCTACTGTTGATTTTTCCATTATGGGGAAATATGGACAGCATCTGGGGAGATATTTTTTAATCCTTTTACTTCTACAAATTTTCTACTTTAGTGCATATAACCTTTTTTTTATCCTATTCTTGTGCTAAGCTCTCATAAATATTCTGCAGCATAAAAAGGCAATATTAACCTGTTTTCTCTCTTTTCTCACCTGTCTCTCCATCCAAACAATTTTTTCAGTGGCAGGAAGGTTAGCAAAGGATGACCAGAGTTGTAAAAGGGATAGGGTTGAATTAGATGTTTCTCTTTTACATCATCAGCTACATTTGAAAATCTTGGATTGTGTTGTACTGTTAACTAGCCTTTCTTTCCTTTCACATCTTTATGGGCTGCCCTCACATACAACTCTTTTTCTTTCCTGTGAGCAAATAATACGAAAAAGCTTATTTCTTTTTTTTCTTGCATGCCTGAGTGCTGAATTGTTCTGTCCCTCCTGCTTATGGTGAGAATAATAGTTTATATATATATATATATATATATATATATATATATATATATATATATATATATATATATATATATATATATATATATATATATATATATATATATATATATATATTCACTGAGTCTTAGTGCTACTGTGCTCCACCTCTTCTCTGTGTCACCAAGTTGTATAATTTTTTTTCCTTTGATTACTGGCCTTTATGTTGACTTACTCCTCTTTTTCCCAAATCATAGACACTTGTCTTTATTTGTGAGTCAGTGTGGACTTCCCAAATTATAGAAACTTGTCTTTATTTCTGCATTAGTGTGTTGATCTTTACCTCTCCTGCTTGCTGCCCTGCACAGGTGATCCCCAGCCTGGACATGGCAATCAATGAGATGTTCTTTGAGCGCTACCCAGACACCATCCTGGAGCACCAGATTCAAGTGCGGCCCTTCAATGCTGAGAAAACCAAGAACATGCGCTCCCTCAATCCTGAAGGTCAGAGAGAGAGAGAGAGAGAGAATTAATTGATGCCATCATTTTATAGTTGTAGGCTAGTTCACCATCCTGGTGAACTAGCCTACAACTTTGCTATCCTCCATGACCTAGAGCAATTGGTGCAACACCCTACTCGCATTCCTGACCGTCTTGGAGATACGCCCAACATTCTTGACCTTTTCCTGACCTCTAATCCTTCGGCTTATGCTGTCACCCTTTCTCCGTTGGGCTCCTCCGATCACAATCTCATATCTTTATCTTGTCCTATCACACCAATCCCTCCTCAGGATCCCCCTAAGCGAAGGTGCCTCTGGCGTTTTGCCTCTGCCAGTTGGGGGGACCTGAGGAGGTATTTTGCTGATTTTCCTTGGAATGACTACTGCTTCCGTGTCAGAGACCCGTCTTTGTGTGCTGAGCGCATAACAGAGGTGATAGTGTCTGGCATGGAGGTGTACATTCCTCACTCTTTTTCTCGTCCTAAACCTTCTAAACCTTGGTTTAACACAGCTTGTTCTCGTGCTATACATGATAGAGAGGTGGCCCACAAAAGGTACTTAAGCCTTCCATCACCAGAATCTCATGCACTTTATATTTCTGCCCGAAACCATGCCAAGTCTGTTCTCCAACTAGCCAAAAACTCCTTCATTAACAGAAAATGTCAAAACCTTTCAAGATCTAACTCCCCTCGTGATTTCTGGCATCTAGCCAAAAATATCTCCAATAACTTTGCTTCTTCTTCTTTCCCTCCTCTGCTTCAACCAGATGGCACCACTGCTATCACATCTATTTCTAAAGCAATTCTTTGCTCAAACCTTTGCTAAAAACTCTACCTTGGACGATTCTGGGCTTGTTCCTCCCTCTCCTCCACCCTCTGACTACTTCATGCCACGTATTAAAATTCTTCGCAATGATGTTTTCCATGCCCTCGCTGGCCTAAACCCTCAGAAGGCTTATGGACCTGATGGGGTCCCTCCTATTGTTCTCCGAAACTGTGCCTCTGTGCTTGCACCTTGCCTAGTCAAACTCTTTCAGCTCTGTCTGTCAACATCTACCTTTCCTTCTTGCTGGAAGTTTGCCTACATTCAACCTGTTCCTAAAAAGGGTGACCGTTCTAATCCCTCAAACTACCGTCCTATTGCTTTAATTTCCTGCCTATCTAAAGTTTGAGTCTATCCTCAACAGGAAGATTCTTAAACATCTATCACTTCACAACCTTCTATCTGATCGCCAGTATGGGTTCCGTCAAGGCCGCTCTACTGGTGATCTTCTGGCTTTCCTTACTGAGTCTTGATCATCCTCTTTTAGAGATTTTGGTGAAACTTTTGCTGTTGCCTTGGACATATCAAAAGCTTTTGATAGAGTCTGGCACAAAGCTTTGATTTCCAAACTACCCTCCTACAGTTTCTATCCTTCTCTCTGTAACTTCATCTCAAGTTTCCTTTCTGACCGTTCTATTGCTGCTGTGGTAGACGGTCACTGTTCTTCTCCTAAATCTATTAACAGTGGTGTTCCTCAGGGTTCTGTCCTGTCACCAGCTCTCTTCTTATTATTCATTAATGATCTATAGATTCAGCATTATTTATCAATCTCTGTACCAGGTCAGCAATTCTATAAGGGATAACCTAAACAAAACACCACACATATATCATTCACTCTCGGCCCCATTTGTCCCTGGTGGAAAGGGACAGCCTTGTGGACAACCCTACTAATCCATTAAAACTGCATTAAACTAATGAAGCATAATAGGTTGCTACATAAATTGCACCACATCAGGTTTCACATTAAAAGTGTCAGTCTGTGTATCTTAAACACACACACAGCACTCACCCAGGGGAATGCATTGTCCAACAAAGTTGTGTGTGCAGGGAGCATTCATAGCTTTAGAGATAAAATATGACATTAGGACCTTGACTCAATCCTGTAAAAATATAAGGTTAGAACAGTTAGGAAAAAACGTAAAATTCCTCTATAAGAATTATACTCACTTATGTCTTTTGTCTGCCAGAGATCGATCAGCTCATCACAATCTGTGGCATGGTGATCCGCACGTCCAACCTGATCCCAGAGATGCAGGAGGCCTTCTTCAAGTGCCATGTGTGCGCCTTCACCACCACTGTGGAGATTGACCGCGGCCGCATCGCTGAGCCCACTGTCTGCACCTTCTGCAACACCTCCCACTCCTTCACCCTCATCCACAACAGGTCCAGGTTCTCTGACAAGCAGATGGTCAAGCTGCAGGAGAGTCCAGGTGGGTTGCATTGTATGGAGTCTAGGTGTGTGTATGAATGTGTTCAGTCTAGCTGTGTTTGTGAGTGTTCAGGTGTTATTTTACTGTTTGTGGTTTGTTTTACTTTCTGTTATTGTCATTCATCTTTTCCCTTTATGTTCTTACTGAGGTAAAGAAAGGAAAATACTGTAAACATTGCCAGTTTTGCTTTACTCAATTTCCTATTTACTTTTATTTACTGAACTGTTCTTTTATGCATTTATTTATTTATTCGTATCTATTTGTTTGTACATTTTTATTTATTTTGTTTGAGATATACCAGATGTCTTTTATTTAATTTTCTCATTCTTCATTTATTAATGAATTTCTTTCACAAGTCTTTCATTGAAGATTTATTCATTTGGTGCTTTGTAAAGTAATGACTATTTTATTTAAGTAATCCTGGGCAGTTTAACAAAGGGAAGTGAACTGTATGCCCAAAAAATCATCACTAAACATTCAGTTCCCTTTGCAGTGAGTGTTCTCTTTCAAAATTTTAGACTAAATTCATACAAGTTCATATTGTTCACCTTGGAAGAAACCTTGACAGTCAAAGGATTAATTATTTACTTGAATGGCAGGAATACTTTTCTGCTCCGTCGGGGCTGAGGAGCTGAGAGAGTGGTGTGAATGAGTGTGAATGTGAAAGTTGTGTGCCTTTTCTTGGCTGTGTTTGTACATTAATGGTGTGAATGTGAAAGTTGTGTGCCTTTTCTTGGCTGTGTTTGTACATTAATGGTATGTTGAACCCCCCAGAGGACATGCCGGCAGGCCAGACACCTCACACAGTGCTGCTGTATGCCCACAATGACCTGGTGGACAAGGTGCAGCCGGGCGACCGAGTGACTGTCACTGGGATCTACCGTGCTGTGCCGCTGCGCCTCAACCCCAGAGTGCGCAACCTCAAGAGTGTGTACAAGACTCATATTGATGTGGTGCACTTCCGCAAGGTGGACACCAAGCGTCTGCACGGCCAGGAGGAAGGGTGAGGCAGGGAAGGGTGTAGGGTGGATTTTGTTTGTTGTGCATCTAGTTGTATAGATTTGGTTTATCTAGTGTTTCCTCATGTCTTGAGTCATTTGGTATTTGTGCTGATTAACTTGCACTAACTTGCCATAACTTCCTACATTTGCCTCATCTTGCTGAAAATGAAAATGCTCATCTTAACTTTCTTTAACTGACATCATCCTACTTAAAAATTCACCTTTACCTACCTTGCCTTACATTTGTAGACAAACTGTCTTACCTTCCCTTACCTCACCTCACCTCACCTCAACTCTTCACCATATCTTCTCACACATGCATCTACTCATCCCCAAACTGCACATACTCACCACTACTGAAATCAACAGGGAGACGCCTCGCTTCACCCCAGAGCGCATTGAGGTGCTGAAAGAACTCTCCAATAAGCCTGATGTGTATGAGCGCCTGGCCCGGGCCATCGCTCCCTCCATCTATGAAAATGAGGACATCAAGAAGGGCATCCTCCTCCAACTCTTTGGCGGCACACGGAAGAACTTCAGTCAGACAGGACGAGGGAACTTCAGGTGGGTTGAACAATTGATTGAAGTTTGTTTGTAATACTGAGTGATTGGTTGAAATTTAGGTGTTGGTATGACTGAGTGATTGGTTGATTGAAATTTGTGTTCCTGATTGATTGACTGACTGACTGAGTGGAAATTTAGGTGGTAGTTTGAAAAGTAGGCTAAGCAAGCAATCATTTTGAAGAGTAACCACTTCTATCATAACTTGTGTTCACTGCAGGTCTGAGGTGAACATCCTGCTGTGTGGTGACCCCGGTACCTCCAAGTCTCAGCTGCTGCAGTATGTGTACAACTTGCTGCCGCGCTCCCAGTACACCAGTGGGAAGGGCTCCTCTGCTGTGGGCCTCACTGCATACGTGACCCGTGACCCAGAGACCCGCCAGATGGTGCTGCAGACTGGCGCACTGGTGTTGGCGGACAATGGCATCTGTTGCATTGATGAGTTTGACAAGATGAATGACTCAACCAGGTGTGTCTTTGGGTGGTCTGCATTTGTTGTGTTGAGATGAGTGTGCAGATTCCTTAACTGTATTGATGTTAGCTATTAGGGCTTTTTGTCTTTTGGTAGGATGAGTGTGAAGATTTTTGAGTAATTTATGTGAAGTTGTATCTTAGCTCCTGGGGTGTAGTAGGATGGTCTATGAGATAGTCTATCCCTTTACACCATGGGCCAATAGGGTTAATTGTATGAATGATTTGTGTGCTTGTGTGTGGTGCTTTGGGTTATCCCGTGTGGGGTTGCCAGCCTTGTATATATATAGATGGATGGCATTTGCAGTGTTAAAATGAACTGCAGATATCTCCTTAACTGTGTTTTTATTTGATATTTATACTCTCTTCATTTTGTGTTATCACCTAACAAAAAATGAAGAGTAAATATTTTAGTCAAACGTGCCAAGTGTCCCTTACTTCCATGTGAACTCTTTTGAAGGTTTGTTGTATAGGACTGCAGAGTACCACCATAACAAATGTGGTGAGTGTGCCCTTCACCCCACAGGTCAGTGCTGCACGAGGTGATGGAGCAGCAGACCCTCAGCATTGCCAAGGCTGGCATCATCTGCCAGCTCAACGCCCGCACCTCCGTCTTGGCTGCTGCCAACCCCCTCGAGTCACAGTGGAACAAGAACAAGACCATCATCGAGAACATCCAGCTGCCGCACACCCTCATGTCTCGCTTTGACCTCATCTTCCTCATCCTGGACCCGCAGGATGAGGTGTACGACCGTCGTTTGGCCCGCCATCTGGTGTCCCTCTACCATAAGGCTGATGGCATCAGTGAGGAGGAGCAGCTGGACATGAGCATCTTAAGGGACTACCTTGCCTATGCCCGGGAGTATGTCCATCCCAGGCTGAGCGAGAATGCGTCCCAGCGTCTCATCTCGGCCTATGTGGATATGCGCAAGGTGGGAAGTGGACGAGGCCAGGTCACCGCTTACCCACGTCAGTTGGAGTCGCTCATCCGCCTTGCCGAAGCCCACGCTAAGGTGCGGCTTTCTAACGAGGTGGAGGTGGCTGATGTGGAGGAAGCGTGGAGGTGAGTATGCTTGTTGGTTATAAGAATTTTGATTTCTGAATGAATTATTCCTGGAAAAATTTAAAACCAAATTAATTCTGAATTTATCTATATAATGCATTTTAACCGTTTTTGGAGGTGATTTTTTTAATTTGCTTTCTCGACTGATTTATGAATTATTATTACAAAAGGTTTTAAGGATTAGGAGTATGGGGTGAAGTATATCGACTCTTTCTATTGCTCATATGCTCACTTCTTAATTCAATGTAAACATAAAATGCAGCTTTCTTACAAACAGAATAATGAGAACATATAGTTTACCATATAAATGGAAAACCACACATTTCTTAATGCACTGTATGGAATTTGTGCAACAAAACATTGGGATGTACTTTTACAAACAGTTTTGCTGATTGACTGATTGTAGGCATTGGTGGTTAGAATTGAGACCACAAGTAACAATACACAAGGCATTCAGTATTATATAAGAAGCTAACATGGTTCATCAACTCAAACTATAGAATTGCAATTAACCCCTCCCAAACCCCAGACTCCATCGCGAGGCTCTCAAACAGTCCGCCACTGATCCACTGTCTGGCAAGATAGACGTCAGCATCCTCATCACCGGTTTGAGCTCGGCGGCACGCAAGAAGAGGATGGAGTTGGCCCAGGCGCTGCGCAAGCTGATTCAAGCCAAGGGCAAGGTGCTCACCCTCAATGGCCAGAAACTGTTCCAAGACATGAAGGAGTCCTCGGACCTGGTGAGTTCCATCCTTGAACTCCTTGATGTTTTTTTTCATGATTAATTTTTCACTGAAGAATCAGATAATAGGATAGATAATTGATAATCAAAATACAGTTTAAAATCACAAAGTTGTGCATGTTCCAAGACATGAAGGAGTCCTCGGACCTGGTGAGTTCCATCCTTGAACTCCTTGATGTGTTTTTTTTTTTTTTTTTTCATGATCAACTTTTCACTGAAGAATCAGGTAATAGCATAATTGATAATCAAAATACGGTTTTAAATCACTGAAAGTTGTGCACCAGATAGTATGATGCTTTAGGGGATTGAAACTGAGTAGTTTGCAACTGGATTCTGTACCATGTTATCATTGTCTCCCACTTACTCCAGGCACTGGCTTTCCCACTTCAAATTTGATTTATCTTAGACTGTCTCCCTTATTTTGTGCAGCACTTAAATTTGTGTATGGAAAATTTGCACTGATAGCTCCTTTGCTTGTTTGGCTCTGCCCCCCTTTCATTAGGCTGGTTGTTGATGACACATGGAAGTATATTTGTGAAATGTACTAGATTTATGGCATTTAGATAATTCACTACTTAATTTACTAGTCAAATAACAGTAAAAGCTTAATTAACTTACTACAAGTGTATTTAGTCATGGAACTCACTGGACAGCCTGTCATGTGTTATTTGGTATATCTCCCTGCTACATTTCTTTGTGTCATCGACAGCAAATCAGATAAAAGGAAGCAGAGCCATACTAACAATTCAACTTCACTGTAATAATAGCAGGGTACACTTGCTAAAAAAAATAGCAGTACTTAGCAGTCAAACACTTCTTTCCACAGATGATTACGCGAGAGATGTTTGAGGACGCACTGAGGGACCTTCAAGATGACGAGTTCCTCCAAGTGACAGGCAAGTCCATCCGCATCTTGCACTAGCCGTCACCACCACAACCACTCCTTCCTGTGGAGACAACAAAACAATGACACTCCCGGCAGACCGTGTGACGTGTTCCTCTAGTGATGTGCACTGGTTATTGTTCTAAGGTTATATTGTGCCTCAGAATGCTGACTGTACAGCTAATGTGCAAGGAAAACAGCCTCCTCCATTTTACCCTGTGTTAGAAATGTGTTGAACAAGTGAGAGAAACTTTTATTTGCCTGCCATTGTATACTGTGCTCAGATGAGTTTGTGAATTTGTTCCTCCATACATTTACTACATGATATATATATCTAGCTGGAGGAACAGGATGGTATTAGCTACTGTTATGTATAGGTTGATTAACTTTCCATGCTGTGTTGTATTGTTAATCCCCCCCTCTCTCTCTCTCTCTCTCTCTCTCTCTCTCTCTCTCTCTCTCTCTCTCTCTCTCTCTCTCACACAGACCCACAGGATATCCCCCCACAGTATGTTTACAAACCACAGTCACTCTGCAGCCTCTCACGTACAAACACTCCCAGTGCTCCCTCCCATAGAAATATTTTTATGTATGTTATTATTAATAAATTTATAGTAAACTTACATGCGGTGTGTTATATGTGTTATAAACCTTACTCAATAGTTGGTGGTATCAAAAGATAGACTAAAATAGATGGAAAATATATATTAATTGATATAATGAGGGCTTGGCAGATTTTGAAATTAGAAGAGAAAATGGAAATAGAAAGAGGAGGTAAAAAATGAAGATAAAGAATAGAGTGAATGCTATACGCTAGATAAGACGGAGAGAAGTAGATACTGTGGTAGACCAAGACTGAGAAGAGAGCTTAAAACAACTTATGACTATATTTAGAAGTGAAGAGAAAATAGTGACAAGGAGAAGTTACTACTACTACTAACCTACCACCTCAACTGGCCCTCTGTGAACGTCTTACAATTCGTCATACCTGTCACTGGCACCTTACTCTCAACGTCACCAGGCACTGAGTGGAAAGTGGTGGAGTAAAAAATGCAGCTTGGGCTAACAGCTGATGAAGCAAGGAGAGCAATGGTGTTGTCCCTCAGCTAATCATTCTTATCTCTCTTGGTTTGAACCGGGAAGTAGCGACATGCATCTGCAAAAAAAAAATAAAATAAAATAAATAAATAATAATAATAATAATAAAATAAAAATAAATAAATAAATAAAAAAATAAATAACAATAAATAAATAAAAAATAATAATAATAGATATATAAATAAAAAATAATACTAATAGATAAGTAAAAAATATTTTACTTATTATTTAGTTATTATAATGCTCTTTGTCTAATGATTCAGTTTGGATTTAAGATGCTGTAACTAATAAAAGTAACTATAATGTAATAGTATTATTGGGAAAGGGAGAGAAGGGTGGATATTAGAAAGGCAGTATTGTGTAAAATAAAATCCACCGTGAAATTCTCTCTCTCTCTCTCTCTCTCTCTCTCTCTCTCCCTCTCTTTTGTTACATATTGCCTATCTCTTCCTATCTCTATTCCTCGTATATTATATTCTTTTTATTTATATAATTATCTTTTTTTTTTTTCTATTCGGGACTAGCAAAGACCAGATCACGAAAAAAAAAAAAAAGTCATTGCGAAATCTGCGTGGGAAAGCGTGGACAATATGTGAATACAATTGCTGGCGGTCACGGCGCACCCCTCCCTCCCTTGTGTCTCCTGCAGTGACACACAGCCAAACACCGCAAAAAGCCGCCCAGACTGAACATTTCACACTCAGCATCTATGAACACTTGTAAAATACTGCCACTCCTCCCCCTCCTCTTACTACTACTACAGCAACTACAAAGCTTGGCAACAGAGGAAATACAGTTAAGTGATGCGGAGGAAAGGAATAACAACGAAAAATAACTAGCTATTATGAAGAAGCAAATCCAAGAAAAAAAAAAAAAAACGCCGCTTTCTCTCCCACCACGAGTCCGCCGTGAGCTATAAGACAAGCTGCTCCTATAAGTAACTCTCAGAGAAGTCCATTAACGATTCGATACGTGAAAATAAAATAAAAACTGTTACTCGATTCATGACATTCCTTTTTCGTGAAGTGATATTATTGTGCTGGAGAGAGAGAGAGAGAGAGAGAGAGAGAGAGAGAGAGAGAGAGAGAGAGAGAGAGAGTCGATTTCTTGAATGACTTAATGTTTCTCGGTCACAGCACTTCCGCGGCGAGGGAGGGTAGTGAGGTAGCGAGGGAGGGGGAGGGCTGGGAGATGGAAGACTGGGTGTGTTAAAATTTGAGTCAGACGTGAACCAGCGGTTGTGAGGGACGGACAGGGAACATAAACTTTCATTACCATCACCTATTAACTTCTGCGCATACAAGTGAGGCCTTATACTCCAAAGAAAGAAGATGAAATATTAAGATTGTCAGACGCAAGCCAGTGTGCTGTGATAGGCGGCCGAGGCATGAATACTACATCTACTGACTAAACGTACAAGTTATCTCATAATAGTAAAAAAAAACCCATTAAGAGTTATATATGGGAAGCTAGTGTGATCACCCTGAATACCCATATACTTAATTTCAAGCAGCACATACCCTGAAGAACTTTGCCGTGTAGAAAAGCTAGCGTAATATTTATTCACAAGTGGAAGAGAAGACTTAATGGTGACAAAACATTTTATCGTGTACAAAATCGTGGTATTAATTCAGAAGAGGCGAGTGAATAAATTTAACGTGTAGAAAATTATGGAATTTATTCAGAGGTGGAAGGCAAAACTTACGTAATTGATAATCTAACTCATAACCTCAATATTCTCGGTGATTCTGCGCCCCTGCATAATGCAAGTGGCTCTCATCATTCATTCGTAAACTTTAAGGTGTGATTTCTGCCGTGCTTATCGTAAGGAAGAGAAAAGTCGATCATCGATTCAGCGCTTCTGAGTATCTGCGTGGCTCTCAGTGTTAATTTGTAAGCTCTATAAAACATATTTTGTTCCTTGCAGATTGTGAGGAAGGGATATTTTATTATCTAACTTCACAAAACAAACATGATTCAACGCTTTTGAGCATCTATGTGGCTCTCAGTATTCATTCATAAACTCTAAGGGCACATTCACAAACATCAGTGACGTACCAGTGCCGTGTCCGCTCAGTGTTTCAGTGTCAGTGGAAAAGAAAAAAAAAAAGTTACTTTGAATTTGGCTGACGCATTCACACACGTCGTGCGCCGTACCATGTTTTGAGTCTCCGTGTCAGTTCCGTCTCCGTTCCGTGAAACTGAATATCGTCGCCACCGATATTTTTCAGTGTTTCACGGACGCCAGACGAGTGCTGCGAGTTTGTCCACAAGAATGCATGATGATTTACTTATAGAATTGGTTCGGAATCATTCTGTTCTGCATAATTTGTCACAGCCAAAGTATATGGACAACAGTCTCCAACAATGTATTTGGAGAGAGAGAGAGAGAGAGAGAGAGAGAGAGAGAGAGAGAGAGAGAGAGAGAGAGAGAGAGAGAGAGAGAGAGAGAGAGAGAATGTTCCATCAATGAAATAATTGTACAGAACAGCAGATTCTCCTTCACTTTCCCTTTCTTCCACGCCTCATGTACCCACTTTTTTTCAGTTTAAGCTCAACCTCTTCCTCTTCATCAAGAATTATGGTGACCAATTCAACGTCTGAAAACTTTACCTTCTTGGAGATCACTGACGCAGTACGGATGTGTGTGAACAGATGTCACTGAAGCGTCACAGATTTCAATGACACTGAACTGACACGGCACTGATGTGTATGCGAATGGGCCTGCCTTAAGGCGTCATTTTTTTTCCTTGCAGATTATGTGGGAGGGAAAAAGCTGACAAACTAAATTGAGCCCACTAAGTCAACACGTTCCAAGTTTCAACGCTTATGAGAATCTATGGGATTCTCGACATTAATTAATAAACTCTAAGGTGTGATTTGTTCCTTGCAGATCGTGTGGATGGAAAAAGTCGATAATCTAATCCCACAAAGTCAAGAAGTTACGTGATTAAACGCTTCTCAGCATCTGTGTGTCTCAATATTCACCGAGTCTAAGATGTGATTTGTTCCTTGCAGATAGTGTAGAAGGGAAAAGTTGATAATCTAATCCCACAAAGTCAACATGCTCCGTGACTCAACACTTCTGAGGACCTGCGTGACTCTGTCCTGCCTTCTAGCCGCCGCCGCAGCCTCCAAGCCTTACTCCTACGTGGTGCGGTACTCCAGAAACTTCAATGACAAGAGGAGTGAGAGGACGCCGCTAGTACCACGCCACGCCTCTCAGGCTGAACACACACCCTACCATGCCCCACGCTATGCTCCGCGCCACGCTCCCCGGTTAATAGTGGAGGAGGTGCGGAAAACGGTCGAAATAAGCATCCAGGAAGGGTATGAGAGGGGAGGCTACGACCACCGCCATTACCAGACACAGAACACGACATGGAGTGAGTACGAGAACGAGGGAGGTTACAGTGATGAAGAGGAAGAGGAAGGCAGCAAAATTCGTTCCAGTGATTACAGCAGCGAAGAGAATGATGAGGAAGTTAGCGAGACACGTTTCACTACCAATACGGCGCTATATGACTCAAATGTAGCACCAGACTCGAATATATCAGCAGAAAATTCATATATATCAGCGGGGAATTCAAATATATCAAAGGGAATTTCAAAATTACCAGCGCGAAATTCAAATGCCATAGCGCGAAATTCAAATTTATCAGTGCGAAATTCAAATATACCAAGTTTGAAAGCTTCGAGTTCAGATTCAAATATTGTGGGGCCAAATTTAAACATTAAAACACCAAATACAGGCAGGCAGTCCATCGATCAACCTCTTAACAGTTACAGTCATGAAATATATACCACTACACCTCCTTCAGACAGTCTATACCTTACAACAGAAACACAGGGAAAGCATACAGCGTCTCTTCGTAATACTGAGAGAAAACAAGCGCTCGCCTCAAGCCTCAATAGGGGAAGCTACTCTAAGGAAGACTTTGGCCAACCCGCGCACTTCATCTTGCCGAAACTGGTACAGAATAACCCGTTCTTCTTTCCTATCACTCCTGGTACTGCAAAAATATCCTCATTTCCCTCTATTTCTTCTACCAATACCACATCTACTCCAGCAACCAGAAATTCATTACCATTTCCTGTTACTACCACATCGACTCCGCCACCACAAGGCTCCCAGTTTTCTTTAATCACCACATCTCTTCCACAACACTCCTTATTCTTCCTCGCTTCTACCACATCACCACCACTCCCTACCACACCCACAGCCCCTAAGCCGCCCCAATCACTACTCTAATTACACTACCACACCCACCACAGTTTCACCGCACCCAGACTCAGCCGCACTTCCGCCTATACTCGTAGAAGCCCCCAGCCCTTCACCACTAATGCACACCCACTCACCGCCGCCCAGTGGGAAGGTGCGATCTAATAAATGTTGAAAGTTGGCACCATACTTTTATTTCAACCACGGACGAGAGAGAGAGAGAGAGAATCACCTAGCCCCATTTCTTCCTTGCCTCTCTCTCTCTCTCTCACACACACACACACACATTTCTACAGCCATCCTATCACAACAGCCTCACACTCACCATAACAATGATACTGCGGTGAAGTAAAGCCAGCAAACAGCACAGCGACTACCCATCACACGTGTCAGGCATTATTATAGAGTGTTAATAGGGCAGTCGCGAGGGGCCAACACCGGAATGATGAACAATCTTCGACGCGGAAGGATCACGAACGCCATCTGTTAGAGGGATGCGTTACTAAAGGTGGTTTTCAAGGGAGACTTTCTTATTGTTTCCCTGTTTTAGTGAATATTTAGTAAATTACATGAATGTTACGTACTACATTACAAGATTTACAGTATCTCGTGAATTCGGGATAAATGTTTTCTCACTTTTGTATTTTTTTTTAATTGCTTATTTTTTGTCAGTTGCGAAAGTAGTTATTTATTTATTTATTTATTTATTTATTATTATTTTTTTTTTTGTTGGGGGCAGGGCGTTGGGAAGGCGGGCATTAAACACAGTAAGGGTTATAAAGAAAATTAAAGCATAGCTGATATCAATGAGCTATTCTACTCCTTATTCCAAGTCGAGTTATATCTAAAAAGTGTAGTGTTCTGGAATCAAAGTTATAGGAAAGCTTACCTGAGGGCGCTGCAGGAGTGGGAGGCGGAGTCACTATTCCCGGCGGTAGACTAATATTCCAGCAGCCCTAAGCAGGACCAAGGTCGCCGCCACCACAACAAACACCACCACAACCACCGCCTACCCTCCGT
>NC_087175.1:5842500-5845000 GCF_035594125.1 Scylla paramamosain
TATTATTATTATTATTATTATTTTATAGTCAGTTTACGGTACACTTTTGAAACATTATTATTATTTCTCTTTTCTTCTCTTCATTATTATCATTATTACTATTATCATCATTGTTATTAGTACTATCATTATTTTATCTATATACAGTAACACTTTTCACTCGCTAACATCACCAGGTACACTCACAAAGACGCTGATGGTTTGGTAGAAGCCTTCCCTTTCCTCGAAGGAGAGGGTCACCTGGATGAGGGAGAGATCGTAGGGGCGCCCCAGGTCCACCGTGACCCACTGGCCGGGCTCAGACAGTGTGCAGGGGCAGTAACTGAATGAGGGCCACACGTACGGCGCCTGTGTCTGGAGGAGGAGATGGTGAGGGGGTAATGTTTTCATTTTTATGTACGAGGGTTACTGGCCGAAGGCAACATAAAGTGAAAAAAAAAAAAAAAAAAAATGCCCACTGAAGTGCCAGTCCTGAAAGAAAGGTCAAAAGGATCATCCAAAATTGGAGGATAAGTGTCTTGAAACCTCCCTCCTGAAAGAACTAAGGTCACAGGAAGGAGGAAATACAGAAGCATGCAGGGGGTTCCAAGGTTGAAAAAAAGAAAAAAAAGAAAAAAAAGTATGAATGATTGAGGATATTGGTTAACTCTTGCGTTAGACAGGTGGACAGAATAGGGGCGAGAGAAAGTAGAAAGTGCTGCGCAGCAAGGCCACGGGAGGAGGGGAAGCATGCAGCTAGCAAGATCAGAATAGCAGTTAGCGTGAAAATAGCGGCAGAAGATACCGAGTGGTGCAACACTGCGGCAATGAGAGAGAGGCTGAAGACTGTCAGTTAGAGAGGAGGTTGTGGTGATGTGGTGATGGTGGTGAAGAGGTGGTGGTGTATGTGGTGGTGGTGGTGGATGTGGTGAAGTAAACATTGTGGTGACAGACAGGGTAGGGTGACAATTATTGTGGTGATGCTTGTGCTGTGGTGAACTGACTTTAGTGGTGGTTGTGGTTGTGGTGGTGATGGGTGATGGGTTTCACTCAATCATTATTTCTTTCCTTCTTCTTCTTTTTTTTTTTTTTACGCGTCAAACAAAAAACTTCAACAAAACTTTCGTACCTCACATAACAAACAAACGTACTCACACCAACACTTTTCACTTTCGTACCTGGAAATCACGCAAAAGTACCCTCACCAATAAGAAGAAAAAATAAACAAATAAACAAAAAAAAAAAAAAAAAAAAAAAAAAAAAGAAAAAAATGAAGTAAATACAACTACTTCTACTACTAAAATACATAGAAACTTCGTATATTGCAATCACACAAACATACTCTCACAAAAACATACGTACATATACTCACACAATAATAATAATAATAATAATAATAATAATAATAATAATGAAAAAAAATTATATAATAAAAATACTAACTTCGTATCTCAAAGCCACACAAACGTACAAGAGAGAGAGAGAGAGAGAGAGAGAGAGAGAGAGAGAGAGAGAGAGAGAGAGAGAGAGAGAGAGAGAGAGAGAGAGAGAGAGAGAGAGAGAGAGAGGAAAAAAGAAAAAAAAAAAAAAGAAACTGATTTTCGTACCCCAAAATCACACAAGGGTACAAAAAAGAAAGAAAGAAAAAAAAAAAAAAAAAAAAAAACCTCCCAGTTTCGTATCTCACAATCAACACAAACGTACGTACCTAACACACACACACACACACACTCACCAGCACGTCAAACTTCACGGCATGGTCTGTCACACTGGAGGAGGCTGTCACGGGCCTCAAAAGACTTCGGTTCCACTCGAGTCTCGTATACTCCGTCCCGCTGCTCTGCCCCTCCTCACACCTCCCCAGCTCAGAGCTCCCGAACCCCTGACACTGCCCCGCTGGAAGATTGAGAAGCATTTGGGTGTGCTTATGATGCATTGGTGGGAAAGAGGAGGTATACAAAGGAATACAAAGGAAGTCCAGACAACATATTCTGAGGTCTTTGTATTGAGGGTGTTTGGGTAACTATTTCACAGTACTAGTGAGAGAGACAGGATGGTACAGAGCAGTGATTATCAACCAGGGGCAAATTTGCCCCCCGGTGATACAAAAATTACATGGCAGGAAGTAAATAATTGATATACCTGATAACTGAATAATAATTAAGTTAAATTTCATTTTGTAAAATGAGAGAGAGAGAGAGAGAGAGAGAGAGAGAGAGAGAGAGAGAGAGAGAGAGAGAGAGAGAGAGAGAGAGAGAGAGAGAGAGAGAGAGAGAGAGAGAGAGAGAGAGAGAGAGAGAGAGAATGCTAAGAATGTGTGTGTGTGTGTGTGTGTGTGTGTGTGTGTGTGTGTGTGTGTGTGTGTGTGTGTGTGTGTGTGTGTGTGTGTGTGTGTGTGTGTGTGTGTGTGTGTGTGTGTGTGTGTGTGTGTGTGTGTGTGTGTGTGTGTGTGTGTGTGTGTGTGTGTGCGTGTGCGCGTGCCCGTGTACACGTGAAGGAGAGACGAATGATTGATTTTTTT
>NC_087175.1:5850000-5877500 GCF_035594125.1 Scylla paramamosain
TCTTTTTCTTGTTTTTCGTTTTTTTCCTTCAGTTCTTCTTATTCCTTTTTTTTTTTTTCTTTCCAGTTCCTCTTCGTATTGTTTTCCATTTTTGCTTCCAGATCTTATTTCTTTTCTTTGTTTTCGTTCCAGTTCTTCTTATTCCTTTTCTTTTTTTCCTTCCATTTCTACATCATTCCTTTTGCTTTTTTTTTTTTCGTTCCAGTTCTTCGTATCCCTTTCCATTTTTTCTAGTTCTTATTTTTTTTTTCGTTCCAGTTCTTCTTATTTCCCTTTCCTTTTTCCCTTTCACTTCTAGGTCCTTTTTGTTTTTTCCTTCATTTTCTTCTTATTCTTTTTTTCCCTCCAGTTCTTATTCATTCTTTTTTCTTTACATTTTCTTTCTTTTTTTCCCCTTGTTCTTATTCCTTTTCTGTTTTTCCTTCCAGCTCTTCCTATTCCCTTTTTTTCCCCTTCCAGTTCTTCTACTTCCTTTTCGTTTTTTTCCTTCCATTTATCTTTTTGTTTTTTTTCCCTTCAGTTCTTTATTCCTTTTCTTTTTTTCCTTCCATTCCTTCCTCTTGAACGTTTTGTGAGTTACTATCGTGTTTTAAGTTTATTTGTTCAACTATTGTTTTCTTCCAGTTTTCTTAAAAAGTTTGTAGTTCATCTGCGTTTATTGTTTTATTCATGCAATCGTTTCCTTTTCTTCCATTTTTTTAACAATTTGGGATTTATTTTCGTGGTTCTTCGTATTGTGTATATATTCATCGTTTTTTCTTTTTTCTTTAAGTTCTTCTTAAGCAGTTTTCTAGTTTATGAATTTAACTTTTCTTTTTCTAGTACTTTTTTTTTACTGTTTAAGATTTATTTTTGTTTATTCGTATTGTTTATGCATTCATCTTGTTTTTTTTTTCTTCTTATATTCTCCAAGTTTCTAGTTTTATTAAATCACTTTTTTTTTTTTTTTTACAATTCTCTCATTTTTTTTTTTTTTTTTTTTACCTGAAGGGTTTGCTATTAGTCATCTGTGTCTGTAGTTTATCAATTCATTCCTCACCGGGAAAGAAATATACGAATACACATATATATTTTTTTCACTGTACGTGAAGGAGACAGGTCTGAGACACGAAAATAAAGTACAGAGGAAGAGGAGAGGGAAGGATGTGGGGGAAAGCCTATCAAACTGTCATTCGCTTCTCTCTTACCTTCCCCCACAAAAGAAGGAGAAAAAGAAGAAAGTCAAGCAAATTATGTTAAGTGTAGATAGCTTCACATTTTCTTCTTCTATTATTATTAACATCTCCCTGTAAAGATATTCAGTGTTAAGTCACGCAAGCCTAGGCTAGCACAGTAATGTAATACAGAATACGCGACTCTGGCATATATCACTGAGAACTTACTTTGGTTTGAGAGAGAGAGAGAGAGAGAGAGAGAGAGAGAGAGAGAGAGAGAGAGAGAGAGAGAGAGAGAGAGAGAGAGAGAGAGAGAGAGAGAGAGAGAGAGAGAGAGAGAGAAAGAGAGAGAGGGAGAGAGATGGATATATCACTGAGAACTTTGATTTGAGAGAGAGAGAGAGAGAGAGAGAGAGAGAGAGAGAGAGAGAGAGAGAGAGAGAGAGAGAGAGAGAGAGAGAGAGAGAGAGAGAGAGAGAGAGCTGTTTGATTAATTCATTGCGCATGGAAACGCGACAGTCTACAGAAATGCACATACAAATACTCCTGACAATATAAATTAATAATTCAAGTAATCACATCATGAAGACAAGCAGGTTATGGTGAAGCAGCGTTACAGAACACAAGTATCAGAGGCAATGACAGCAGACAAACGATTGACCATACAAGTGTTGTCTCTTGAAATAAAGTCGTTAATTGTTTTTGTTGTTGTTGCTGTTGTTGTTTTTGTTACTTACATTATTATTTTTGTTACTATTACTTCTATTACTACTATTACTTCTACTATTATTATTACTATTATTATTGTATCTTATTCAGTTATTTATTTATTTCATCACGTTGTCTTTTAGTGTGGACTATGATCCATCCTGCTTAAGATGGTGTTAGCTTCATTGTCTCATTGCTGTGAAGTGAGGCAGACCCACCCATCCATCAAGCACACTCAATACTATGGTATTATGGATTACAGTACGTATGGTGGCTGATGGATGAGCTCAGGGGCCGTCAGCACCACTGTTATTATATGGTATGGGAGCGGGTTCCTGCGGTTTTCGCTTCTCGGCCTTTGGGCTAAGATCAAAGTGTAGTATTTGTTCTTATCAGGTTGCTGCGGCGAGGCGCGGGGAAGTCTGGCGAGGCGCGTTTTGTGACGGTGACCAGCGATTAATTTCCGGTGGAATTCGCATAGTCGGGGACAATGGTTTACTTGTTCGCGCCATACCTTCCCGTCACTCGTCATGAATAACAACACTGAACGGACTTGCTCTTTCACTGCGCCTGCACATCCATTACTTGCACTAAAACTTCCTCTTTATTTTTTCCAATTTTGTGGAAGCAGCTCCCACAATATTACACAAAAGAGCTACGTTGGCAGCAGCAGCATGTATGCATACCCTTAATAATCCGACAGATCAGATGACAAGCATGGCACTAAGCACTAGACAAGCACAGCAGCGCGGGGTCGTGCGGCTGCTTGTATAACACATTCACCCATTCAACCTCCTTATTTTCCCGCTTCATCATTCATGAAGGGCGGCACGAGTCCTAGCGTGGGAATATCTACGCACACTTCAACTCCAACAAATACAAATAATAATAATAGAAGGAATGTCACGTGTAGGCCTGAAGGCTTCTTGTAAGTTTCCCGTATCTACTTTCCTTACATAATCATAATAATAATACATTCAGTAAATCAATACACAATAAATACACAAACCCTAAAAGAATAATTCCTGTTTGGTATAACACATTTAGTTTCGATCTTATCCTTCTCGTACTCTGACTTACCCGACTTACCCGTAGGGGGGACGGGAAAGGGAGAGACGCAGAACTAATCTCCCGCATTAATTACAGACCCTTTATCAATGGGACTGTAGTGAGCGTCTGATCTTGCAACTTTCCGCGGTTACTATAATTTTCTTCTCTACCTAGACTGAATAGAGATTGAATAGCAGGTTTATTGCTCTCTCTCTCTCTCTCTCTCTCTCTCTCTCTCTCTCTCTCTCTCTCTCTCTCTCTCTCTCTCTCTCTCTCGCTCTCTTAAACATTCAATACTTAGTATGAGCAGTACACTGAAAAGCATAGAACACATACATGCATACGCATATGTCAAATAAAGAAATGAATAAACAAAAATATCAACAACATAAATTTCATCTAGACAAAACGAATTACTAGATAATATATATATATATATATATATATATATATATATATATATATATATATATATATATATATATTACTGAATTCAATAACACACCACACCAAAGGCTAGCGGGCAAGGCGGGCGAAGAGGCGCGGGAACATCAGTAACTAACCGACAACAACAAACAAAGCCTCGGGCCACGCACAAACAGGCAAGACCACGAAGACTTCTACCCCTTGTGTTGCCTCTCTGTACCTCCCCCAACACGCCGCGCCCCCACACACCCACCGAAGCCCTGGGAAGCACGATGAACGCCGGTGTCAAGTGTGAGTAGCGGGCGGGGGTCGAGGGAGGAGGGGGGAAATAAGCGGGAGTTGTGTTAAGATGTCTTGGCGTCACGAGATGTCTACCTGCCATTGCTGAGGAGGGGGCGGGGATGGAGGAGCGGGAGGACTGCTGCGAGAGGCGGGGCGAGCTGGGAGACTAGTATTTTGGCTTAACCACAACAAGAACAAGTAGTAATTCGTTAACTAGTGCACTAACTACCGCTTCTCATTTGTGGCTTAGCTACTCAATTGTTCGTTTATTCTTCAGCCTGTTCAAAGGACTCGTAAATATAAAAGATAATATTGACTCATTGCTAGACCTTTCTTTTTATATTCAGTTCAGTTGTTTAAGAAATATTCTTCTACTACAGTCTCCGGTTATCATGGAAATAACATTAGCGGCATCTTTCGAGGTTTGAACAAGTGTCACATTTGCCCCGAAATAAAAAAAAAAAAAAAAAAAGTCAGTACTCGATATTAGTGGGATAAGGTTATCTCCATTAAAGCACCAGTCTCTTTAATAGTTGAATGGATTCGTGAATACTAAAGTCAACATTATTCTCTTCACTGCCGGACCATTCTTTCTCATTCGCTTATCGGATTTATTTTCGTGCTAATGTTTCTTAAATAGATACGTAGCCAAGAGAATATTCAGTTACCCTCTTTCTGTGTGTGTGTGTGTGTGTGTGTAGCCAATTATCGTACAGTGGTTTGAATGTTAATGAGAGGACCACAGCACAGGAGGAGTTGATGAGGCGACCTGCCCTTGTGAGGTTGTGTCTTTTAACATGTTTCTCATAAGCAATGTTTAGGTTATTTATGTTGATCCTTTGAAAGTTAAGCAGCAAACTGATATATATTTTCTTTTGGCAAGGATCAATATTTGCATGTTTTCTTGGCTTGAAAAAAAAAAGAATAAATAAAATAAAAGCTGCTGTCTACTTGTGGTGTGGTGGTGGGAGGAATGACAATATTGATAATTTATTGCAGCAAAATAGAAAATAAGTGTCAGTTTGGGCCTCTGGTTCTTAACACTTATCCTGAAATTGCTTGACCAGACAGCAAACAGACGTGATCAGATGGCAAGGCTTTGTATTGAGGTTTTATCAAATGTTAATCGGAGAACCTGAAGCATAAGTGTTAATAACTGACAGTAATCTTTTTATTTATTTGTTTTTCATGTGTTTAGTTGAAGGTATAATGGTAATCTGGATAGGAGAAAAAAATAATAGGCTAAGTTTTTTTTTTTTTTTCTTTCATTTTAATGTTTTCTTATGTCCCTATGTTCCAATGTTTTTTTTTTCTTCCATTTTTATGTTTTCCTTTCATTTTTATGTTTTCCTTTAATTTTTATGTTTTCCTTATATTCCTAGGTTCTTATAATTCTTATATCTATGTTTTCCTTCCATTTTTACATTCACTTTTACATTTTCCTTAATACATCCCTATGTCATGTTTTTCTTCCATTTATACATTCTTCTCTCGCTTTTACATTTTCCTTAATATACCCCGTGTCCTTACATTTATCTGTCATGCATACTCACCTCACATCTTTCAGGGTCAGACGAGTCAACACGGGAGTTCATCCAGCTGCGATACAAACTCCGTCACCTATTCAACGGCCGGAAGCACCAGTGTGAGAAGGCATACAGGTAACCCACTCCCCACCAGACATCTCAGCTCTGTACACATGAAAGGCACATAAGTAATAGATGGAGATTATAGCCAGGCAGTGTCCTCAGCAGTGCCCTGGGTAATGTTGCAGTGTGTCTGTGTTGCCTCACCTTCCTCTTGTTGTGTTGCAGCCGTATTGTGGATGAGCTTGGCCTGAGAAACGTCATCTCCCCAACCCAGGCCAGGAAGAAATGGTCCAATCTGCTTCAAAAATATATGGTGAGAGAGAGAGAGAGAGAGAGAGAGAGAGAGAGAGAGAGAGAGAGAGAGAGAGAGAGAGAGAGAGAGAGAGAGAGAGAGAGAGAGAGAGAGAGAGAGAGAGAGAGTTAATTATATAACTTTGTATTCCTGCTATTCTTGTTTTTCCACCTTCCTCTTGCTTTCTACTAATCTTGTTTTTCTATTTTCCTCCTGCTTTCAACTTCCTCTTCCTCCTCTTTTCCATGATTTCTGGAGAGAGAGAGAGAGAGAGAGAGAGAGAGAGAGAGAGAGAGAGAGAGAGAGAGAGAGAGAGAGAGAGAGAGAGAGAGAGAGAGAGAGAGAGAGAGAGAGAGAGAGAGAGAGAGAGAGAGAGATTGGTATCTTTAGTATTACTGTTGATTTTAAATAATAAGCAAAGCTCTACATTAAATTCCTGATAAGTTCCTAATCTTTCCTTTTGCATCACTGAGTCAGATGTTCTAAAGCTTTTAAATTTACATCCTTAGAGAGGTGTAGGTTAAGAGAGGCTGTGATAGAGGTCTATAAGTAGTACAGGGACACAACGAGGGGTGACATAAGCAAAGTTCTCAGGATCAGTAATCAGGATAGAACAAAAAATAATAATGGATTCAAGCTTGAAAAAGTTAGATTTTACAAAAAAAATTGGAACTGGTTCTCAAATATAGTGGTAGTTGAATGGAATGGACTCAGTAATCAGCAGGTTATTAGTGCTGAGTCATTAGGGAGCTTTAAAAGAAGATTAGACAGATTTGTAGATGGGAATGGTAGGTGGAAATAGGCAGGCATGTTTAATACAGGGACTGCCACGTGTAAGCCTGATGGCTTCCTGCAGCTTCTCTATTCTTATGTCTCAATTCGTCTTTGTGGTCTGCATTCAGATATGCTTTCCTTGCTTACCATGGTTATTTTCCAAAGGCCTCATATATATCTACCTGAGTTCCCGAGAGTTTCTTGTATTGATAATGTAGAAATGTCACTGGAGTTGTGAAAACATCCTTGAAAACCCTGTACAACTCCAGTTAGAGTCTTTTGAAAGTAGTGGAGGTGCGGTGTGGAAGTGTTTCATAATATGGCCCTATGATTCAGTCCTGCTGGTGTGCTGAGTCTGTTTCCTTTTGCAGGACATCAAGGGTGGGTACTCCACGGCAAGCCCTGACTGGCCGTACTTTCAAATCCTGGACCAGATTGTTCCTCTCATGCGCAAGGAGAAGATAGAGAAGCTGTCCCCATCTGGCGTTGAATCCAAAGACCTTGACAGCCACGAAAGTCTGCCGAGCCCCCTCACCTCTGCACCAGACACTGAAGGCCTTGCCATGCCGGGTGTCCAGGGCATCGCTGGTGACGATAAGTGCAAGACAGAAGCGGCCGACACCGGAGAGCCGCCCAGGAAGAGAGGAAGGTACTGGTGGTGATGTGCACTGTAGGGTTGTGTCTTTGTCTTCTGGTGTATGATCTATTGTGTGTGGTGCCTCCCTCACCAATCAGGGCAGGGAGGCAGCACAGACCTTCAGTAGTCATGGAGGCAGGGAGACTGTAAGTTACCTGGAAGAAGAGGAAGGAAAGGTGTTGGTGATAAAGTAAAGTAAAGGTACATCTCACATATTCTTGGGATCTGGTTTTCATGGTTCTGTTTATGAAGTTATGTTACAGGACGACTGCTTATCTGTCTGTGTGTCATCTGTTATAATCTGTTTGCACTGCATAAGTTGTCTGTTAGTATGAAGCATTTACTGGTGGACTGTGATTTACGAATGAGTTACACTCCTTAGAATAACATTTACCTTGAGTTACTTTAAAGAATTGTTGTGCACAGGGGACGGCGGGCAGCCCAGCGTGCCCGGGACCGATGGTGGGGGGCAGTGGAAGACAGCGACCTGGGCTCTGACTCCGTAGCTTCAGCGGGCCGCACTGAGCTGCCTTCCCAGCTGCCTTGTAAGTCTACTGTGGACGCCCTGGAGGCCTCACAGATGGAGCTGCAGACCTTCGGCATGCTGGAGTCCTGTGCCACTGCCCTCACTGAGATCAGGGACATCCTGAAGGCACACACTGAGCAGCAGGAACGGTTCATGCAGGTGAGGGGAGCTGGGCCGTGCAGATCAGCTGTGGTGTTGTGAAGGAGAAGGAAGGTGACAGGGGGAGGGAAGGACTAGACTGGCTTGGTAAGGGGTGGTGATGTGGTGTTGTGAGGGGGAAGGAAGGTGATGAGGTGAAGGAAGGCTGGACAAAGGAAGGTGTGAGGCAAGTGGAGGGGTCTTGTTTGGGAGTTTTTATAAGTACTCATTGATTTGGGAGACTAGTGGTGATAAGTCTGTGCAAAGATGACAGACCAACAAAAGATGATGGTATAAAATTGTAAATATAATAATCTAATTCTTGTCCTTGCATTTATAGATCTTGCAAGAATAAAAGATGGTGATAATGTGAATGCAATGAAGGAGCTAATACTTGTTCTGATTCCTGCCATTCCCAGACCTTGCAGGAACCAAAGATGATGATAATGTGAATATAAATGAAGGCACTAATTTTTATCCATACATTTCCAGACCCTGCAAGAACAAGACATGATAATAATGTGAAAATAAATGAAAGTGCTAATACTAATTGTGATTCCTGCCACTTCCAGACCCTGCAGCAGACAGTCAGCAGCCACAGCAGCACAGTGAAGGAGGTGCTCAACACAGTGTCCTCCCAGAATGCCACACTCATCAACCTCCTCACTCACCTCACCAAGAGCGCCCACACACCACTAGGTCAGTCTGCCACACTGTGATAATTCCACAACTCCAAAAAATTCAGTCAGTCAGTCAGTCAGTTAATCCTTGTGGCATCTAATTATGAAACAATCCATCCAGTCAATCAATCAATTGGTCAGTTAGTTCTCTCATTGGCCTGCAACACCAAGAAATCGAATCAGTTACTCAGTCATTCGTTCTTTATTGCACCTAACTATCCATCCATCCACCCACCATCTAGTCAGTCAGTTAATCAGTCAATCACTCAGTTCTCTCCTGTTCTGCAACACCCCAAAAACTGAACCAATCACTCAATCAATCCCTGTCACACTTAAACATGCATCCATCACCCAGCCAATCAATCAATACATCAACTCTCAGCCTGCACTACCCCCCAAAAAATGCAACCAGCCAACCATTCCTTAAGACACACACACCAACCCATCAAGCAAGCCAGCCACTCACTCCTCACCTCACCTCCCCCAGGCATCACTCCAGGCAACAGCTTTGGGGAGGAGAAGCTAAGACGAGACCCAGCCACCCACAGTCACCAGGAGGAAGGGCAGCTGTTGACCTCCCAGCAGAACCTCATCAGTGCCTTGACACAGCGGCAGCAGGGGTGCGAGAGCCCTCTGGTGGAGGCAACAGAGCTCACCGACTCCATCACTGGCTTGTAGGGAGCTAAGGGTGGGAAAGAGGGGAGAATTAGTTTTAGTATGGTAGGTAAGGAGTGAGAAAGGAAAGAGAACAGAAAATTTGTTAGGAGAGAGGAAAGTCAGGAATATGAAAGATGTTAGAAGTGAAAAGAGAATGACGGAGGAAGAATAGGAGAAAGTGAAATGTGTGAATGGTGGAAGTGTGGAAAGGAGATAAATAAAAGAGAAAAGGGAGATGAAGAGTAAAGTAGAGTATATGGAAATGTGTGTCAGAGGTAAGGAAAGGAAAGTAAGAAGTAAAGAAAGGAAGTAAATAAGAAGAGAGAAAAGGGTTGAAAAAAGGAAAGTGAAAGTTATGAAAAAAAAGAAAGGAAGAGAGAATGATGGAAGAGGAAGGAGTGAAAAAAAAATTGAGAAAGAAGAGAAAAAGCTGATATGAAAAAAAAAAAAATAATTTGAACTATTTTACGAGTATGTAGAAAGCTTAATAAAAGAAAAACAGAAAATGTGAACTTGAAACAGTATCATGTTAGTGGCCATTATTTCACACTTAAAAATCCTCCTCTTCTTCCCCCATTTATATTTTGAAAAAGAACAAAGCAGAAAAATAATTAATAATAATAATAATAATAATGATAATAATAATAATAATAATAATAATAATAATAATAATAATAATAATAATCTCACTTCAACTTTATTATTCTTCAGATGTATCAAAATGCATAATCAAACTTCATCTCATTCATTTTTTAAAGTTTTTAAGTAAAATGTGTAGTACTGTTTTAAGTGTGTGTGTGTGTGTGTGTGTGTGTGTGTGTGTGTGTGTGTGTGTGTGTGTGTGTGTGTGTGTGTGTGTGTGTGTGTGTGTGTGTGTGTGTGTGTGAGAGAGAGAGAGAGAGAGAGAGAGAGAGAGAGAGAGAGAGAGAGAGAGAGAGAGAGAGAGATGAGTAGATGGATGGATGGAAGAATGAATAGATGAGTGGATGAATGGATGGATGGATGAACAAAGGAATGAATAGATGAATAAATAAAGGAATTAAGGAATGGATGAATGCAGTAGAATGAATTATACATGAATGAATGAATGATTAATTTGATTGAATGAGTGAATGAATGACTAATTTGACCGAATGAATGAATGAATGACTAATTTGATTGAATGAATGAATGAATGACTAATTTGACTGAATGAATGAATGAATGACTAATTTGAATGAATGAACGTATGAATGACTATAAATGAATGACTATTGCTATCGATCATAAAGTGACTGACAGCTTGTATCAGTGAAGCAGTCTCACGATCACCCTGACAAGACCTCATTAGTGGTAGCCATGTAATGCTCCAGCAATGTACGTACTTAAGGTTTGCTAAAATAAACGATGTGAAATGATGTGATTCTGATGTTTCTATTTGATTAATGTTTTTATATTACCAATGCATCTTTCCTTTTTGTATATGAAGGGAAAAAAAGGCAAATAGATAGATAGATAGATAGATAGATAGATAGATAGATAGATAGAGAGAGAGAGAGAGAGAGAGAGAGAGAGAGAGAGAGAGAGAGAGAGAGAGAGAGAGAGAGAGAGAGAGAGAGAGAGAGAGAGAGAGAGATTCATTATATTTGTAGAGAATAAAAAAAATGTACGCGTGTGTGTGTGTGTGTGTGTGTGTGTGTGTGTGTGTGTGTGTGTGTGTGTGTGTGTGTGTGTGTTATTTGAGAAAATATACGATTCTTATTTAAACTCTGAATTTATGGTTGATGAAATCCAGCGAGAATTGTTATTACTGAAAGAGAGAGAGAGAGAGAGAGAGAGAGAGAGAGAGAGAGAGAGAGAGAGAGAGAGAGAGAGAGAGAGAGAGAGAGAGAGAGAGAGAGAGAGAGAGAGATTTATCTTTCTTTTATGCTGTTGTAATTCAGTTTAAAATTACGAGCACTCATCATCAAGAATGAGGGAAGAAAGGAAGAGAAAGAAAGGAAGATAAATAAATATATGTAAGTAAAAAGAGTAAAAAAAAAAAAAAAAACGAAAAAAATAAATAAACTATAAATAAATAGATATATAAACAAAACTAAAACTACGCAAATGAAAAGAAAAAAAAACAAGTAAATATGTAAACAAACTGAATTTAAAATAAGGTGAAATAAAAATATACATCCACGAAAATAAAACAAGAGAAATATGTAAAATAAAAGAAAAAAGTAAAAAAAAATGAACTAGAAAAGAGTAAAATAGAAAATAAAACAAAACTTTACATACACGAAAATAATATGAAAGAAAAAGATAAATGAAATATAAAACTTAACTAAAAGAAGAAGAAGAAGAAGAAAAAAAAAACAAATACAAAGTTATCTAAAAAAAAAAAATGAAGACAAAAAGTTATCTAGGAAAAAAAAAAAAAAAAAACACACACAAAAGCATTCACTAAAGAACCAAAGTTTAATTCATTTTTCTGCCGCGTGGAGTCGCTCTTTTAATGGAGGTATTAATGTATGCTGAAAATTCACCCGATTTGAAATGATTTTTTTTTGGGGTGTGTGTGTGTGTGTGATTTTACGCGCCAGTAATTTGATGTGTGTGTGTGTGTGTGTGTGTGTGTGTGTGTGTGTGTGTGTGTGTGTGTGTGTGTGTGTGTGTGTGTGTGTGTGTGTGTGTGTGTGGGTGTGTGTTTAATTCGGTTTTATATTCTCTCTCTCTCTCTCTCTCTCTCTCTCTCTCTCTCTCTCTCTCCAGAATATATTACGTGATTTCTTAGCTACATTCAATCCACACACACACACACACACACACACACACACACACACACACACACACACACACAATTTCCATGTTAATTAGTTATTGCCTCAAGATAGAATCCCCTCCTCTCTCTCTCTCTCTCTCTCTCTCTCTCTCTCTCTCTCTCTCTCTCTCTCTCTCTCTCTCTCTCTCTCTCTCTCTCTCTCTCTCTCTCTCTCTCTCTCTCTCTCTCTCTCTCTCTCTCTCTCTCTCTCTCTCTCTCTGTCCCTCATCTAATAATCACACAGCCACGGGTTCCGATCTCCCGCGGGTTTCAATTCTTTATACCTGGGATGAATTATGCATACGTGGTCTTGGATAAAAGGGAGACGAGGGGATAAAAAAATAAGGTTCTTTTCTCGCGTTTTAGTTCAGTGTGGCATATTTATTAGCGTTACTTGATTCGTTTTCTTTCTTTCTTTTTCCGTTTTCTTTTTGATCTTCTTTTTTTTGTATGTAAAATGTTCGGGAGTGTTTTGCTTTGTTATTTTTGTTGTTTTTGTTGTTATTTTTTTGAGGTTTGTAAATTATATTAGTTTTCTTGAAAGATAAGATGTTGTTGTTACAGATGAGGATAAATTGAATAGTTATCCTCTTTCTTTTTTTCTTTCTTTCTTTTCGCTTTTAACAATCCGGAAAAACAAACACATTAACAAACTGAAAGAGATGAAAAATGAAAGAAAGAAAGAATAAGACGTAAAATCAATAACTAGACAAAGGTGAAATAAAAGAAAATAATAATAATAATAATAATAATAATAATAATAATAATAATAATAATAATAATAATAATAAACTTAAGACATACAAAACATGAGGAAAAAATAACAAAACTTCTCACACAAAAATAGAAAAAATAAATAAATAACGTTCCACAGATAAAAACGAAGAAAAGGAAAAAAAAACGACAAGAACAAAAATAATTCAAGGAAAATAAATAAAAACAAAAGAAGAGAAAAACAAAATCCACCATCATTACACTCACCACAAACCTAAAAAAAAAAAAAACAAATAAAAAACGAACAAATACAAAAAAATAATAATAATAATAATAAAAAAAAACACATAATTTACATACGAATAATATTTACTTTTAAGCTCACCATTTTAAAGGCGGAAATGACCTCTCCCTCTCACTCTCTCTCCCCCTCCCCCTCTCCCTCTCCCTCTCTCCCTCTCCCTCCCTGACCCTCCACCCCTCACAAGAAAAAAAGCATCACTGTTAGTATAATTTCCATGCACTAATGGTGGACGCTGGGAGAGGGAGAGAGGGAGAGGGAGAGTGGAGAGGAGAGAGGGGAAGGAGGAGAGAATGGAGGAAAAGGAAATGAGAAAGCGAAGGAGGAAAGGAATGAGAGAATTGATGAGAAAAAGAAAAAGGAAGAAAAAAATGGAGGAAAGGAGATAAAGAAAGAGGCAAAAGAATGGAAAAGGAGAAGAGGGATGAGAAATGGGTGGGAAAGAAAACGGGAGAAGGAAAAGAAAAGGGAAAGAAAGGAGACGAAGAAAAAGAAAAAAACAAACAAACTGATAATAGATAACTCTCTCTCTCTCTCTCTCTCTCTCTCTCTCTCTCTCTCTCTCTCTCTCTCTCTCTCTCTCTCTCAGGATAATCCCTTTTTGAAATGCTAATTGCACTGAAGCACAACAAACGCATTTACCAGTCCATGTGAACACAACTGGAGTCACTTCGTTTAATGCTCTTTTTAATTCTCTCTCTCTCTCTCTCTCTCTCTCTCTCTCTCTCTCTCTCTCTCTCTCTCTCTCTCTCTCTGTCTGTCTGTCTCATCCTTTCCTCTATTTTTCTCTCTTTCCTTTAGTTTCTTTTTCTTTCTTTCTCTTTTTTTTCTTCTTTCTCCCTCCTCCTCCTCCTCTCTCTTTTTCTTAATATTCTTCTTACGTCTCTCTCTCTCTCTCTCTCTCTCTCTCTCTCTCTCTCTCTCTCTCTCTCTCTCTCTCTCTCTCTCTCTCCTTTTTACTTTTTTCCTCCTCCTTTTCTCCTCACTTTCTTTCATCTCCCTTGCATCTTCCTTCTCCCTCCCTCCCTCTCCTCTTCCTTTCTCTTTTTTTCTTCCTTCCCGTTTTCTCTTCATCATTAACTTCCTCCTTTTTTTCTTGCCTTTCTTTCACCAGCCCTTCTTATTCTTTCTTTCTCTATCTTCACATTCTCTCTTTTTTTTTTTTTTCTCTCCCTCCTCTGCCATCACCACCACCCCCTTTTTTACTTCCTTCTCCTCCTCTTCCTCTTCCTCCTCCTCCTCCTCCTCCTCCTCCTCCTCCTGTTCTATATCCATTTATCCTTTAGAAAAAAAAAGAAAAGAACAAATATAGGAAAAAAACATACTTAGATAAAAGGAAATATAAAAAAAACGAAGAATGAAAATGAATAGGAAATAAAATAAAAGGAAAAGTAAATATAGGAAAAACTGAAAAAAATGTAGAATAAAAACAAATTAATATAGAAAAAAATGGGAAGAGAAATATGAAAAGATAAAAAAAAACAAACAAACAAAAAATACAGAAAAAAAACAAATATAGAAAAGCAACGATAATACAAACAAAAAAATATATAGAAAAAAGTCAAATAAACAAATAAACAAATAAATAGGTACAGATGTATCAATCGCATCAGTGACAACCATTAATGAGTGTATATATTCACCACTCATATATTTCACTGTCCATTATTCCACGTGCACTGTCCCCACCTGGCCAGTCTGATTCATTTTTAACCTCTCCTTCCTCTCTCCCTCTCAAACGAATACCACACTTTTCCTGTATTCCTGCCACTCCTTAGGGAAAAACACCACCACCGTTTCCTGTCTTCCTCCCAGGTCATTGGTCAGAATAACGACCTCTGCCATTGGTTCCTTCAGTTCATTTACAGGCACCTGATTGGCCATCCCTTCACCCTGATCAATTTCTTTCACATAAATAGAACCTGTAGGCGTACTTAGATCATGAGAAGAGAAGAGATCGGAGACAGACAGTTCAGAGAGCATATCAGATCGGTGACAGACAGTTCAAAGAGCATATCAAATCGGTGACAGACAGTTCAAAGAGCATATCAGATCGGTGATAGACAGTTCAAAGAGCATATCAGATCGGTGACAGACAGTTCAAAGAGCATATCAGATCGGAGACAGACAGTTCAAAGAGCATATCAGATCGGTGACAGACAGTTCAAAGAGCATATCAGATCGGAGACAGACAGTTCAAAGAGCATATCAGATCGGTGACAGACAGTTCAAAGAGCATATCAGATCGGTGATAGACAGTTCAAAGAGCATATCAGATCGGTGACAGACAGTTCAAAGAGCATATCAGATCGGAGACAGACAGTTCAAAGAGCATATCAGATCGGTGATAGACAGTTCAAAGAGCATATCAAACCGGTGATAGACAGTTCAAAGAGCATATCAGATCGGTGATAGACAGTTCAAAAACCATAACAGATTGGTGATAGACAGTTCAAAGAGCATATCAGATCGGTGATAGACAGTTCAAAGAGCATATCAAACCGGTGATAGACAGTTCAAAAAGCATAACAGATCGGTGACAGACAGTTCAGAGAGCATATCAGATTGGTGATAGACAATTCAAAGAGCAGGGGTCAGTTCAGAGTCAGTGTTCAGAGAGAGAATCAAACATCATCACATCTATCGTAATCTGTCTCGGCATCACACGTGTACCTCTCTGTCCATCATTAAATTAAGAAGTACTTTACATCTGTCTGTTGTGCTGCCTTTACTCGCACAATCAACGATAATTTAAGCCACTACCCCACGTACTCCACGCTACCTGCAGTTCATCGGGGAATCAACGAGCCACCGTCATCTATCCGCCCACCGTCGCCTCCAGCAGCACCCAGTAAGTCAAGCAACCAACTTCCAGCAGTCCAGGTGTGCCAGAGCCTCACGCCAAACACAGAGACGAAAAACAAACAAAAATACAGAACACGCAAAAAAAAAGAAAAAAAATACAGAAAGAGAAAAGAAAAGAATGAACATTTACACACACACACACACACACACACACACACACACACACACGCACGCAAATATGACAGGTGAGTGTATAAATGCAGGCCATGATTATAATGCTTAATGGTTTAATGACTGCCCACTCAGTAACTGTAGTCCGCCCACCGCTATGAATGGCTTTGAAACAGAACCAACCGCCAATTTATATATGTGGTGCAACAGCTGGCGGCAACTGTCCGGACGCATAAGAGAGACGGGTTGGCCAGCGACCACGTGAGGTTAGGGCGGCTCGTATCCTAACGCCAGCTGCCCCACCTCTCACACACCCGTCTGAACACCCTCCTGCCCTGACGTGTTACAGTAATGAAGAGAGGAATAATAAGGAGGAAAATGTGTCAAGATAATGGCTGCAAGAGTGAGTGAGTGAATACAAAAGGGAGTGACTGGTGACGTTGCTACCTTGCTGTTTATTTCGCTCATCTGTCTGTCCTTTGGTTCCTAGGTATTGTATGGTTGCTAATGTGTTTGTGATAGCGTGGTTCTGTTGCTTCTACCACTACTACTACTACTACTACTACTACTACTACTACTACTACTACTACTACTACTACTACTGTTGCTATTACTACTATTCCTATTGTTGCTGCTACTGTAGTTACGCTGTTCTAAATTGTACTGTTCTTGTTCTTGTTTTTTTTGGTTCTGGTTTTCCTTGTGGTTCGTTCTTCTTGTTCGTCTTTTTTTTTTTTCTGGTTTTTGTTCTTCTGGTTCTCCTTGTGACTCGTTCTCCTTGTTATTCTTTTTATTTTACCTTCTTGTTATTGTTCTTATTCTTGTTCCTTCTCTTCTTGCTGTGGTATGAGTAGTGATGATGATGATGATGATGATGATGATGATGATAATCCTACTACTACTACTACTACTACTACTACTACTACTACAACTACTACTACTACTACTACTACTACTACTATCACACACACATGCCACTGCAACATTAAAGAAGGAAGGAAAGAAAGTAAAAAAAAAATGACACTCGCAATGGAAAAGTAGAAATAAATTATAATAGCAGGAATAAAAGGCAAGAAGGAAACAGACAGACATTCGATAATCCAGGAGGAGGAGGAGGAGGAGGAGGAGGAGGAGGAGGAGGAGGAGGAGGAGGAGGAGGATCGAAGTTTTGATACAAGAAGAAAAAAAAATGAGAGAGAGAGAGAGAGAGAGAGAGAGAGAGAGAGAGAGAGAGAGAGAGAGAGAGAGAGAGAGAGAGAGAGAGAGAGAGAGAGAGAGAGAGAGAGAGATTACTAACTTTAAAACCTAATTAAAGGTCAGTCACGGTAGAGTCGTTCTTGCTCAACTCTCTCTCTCTCTCTCTCTCTCTCTCTCTCTCTCTCTCTCTCTCTCTCTCACACACACACACACTAATATGACACAGTAATCCATCCATACATAATTACCCTTATTTTTCTGTACGTAGCTAACTCACTCACTCACACACACACACACACACACACACCCAGCCAGTCAGCCAGCCAGCCCCTGTCAAACCACTTAATATAATCTGAATAATCGGGCAATGTAACAGCGGGGTGATTATATTGATATTGATGAGGGTGTTAATGTGGGTACTGGTGAGGGTGATGGTGGTGGTGGTGGTGGTGATGGTGGTGGGGAGGCGCTGGTTGTCAATGAGTGGTTGTGTTGTTGGGTCGTTAGGTAGGTGGGTAGTTAGTGTTTACCTGTTTGTCTGTCTGTCTGTTTATTTGTCTCTGTGTATATCTATCTGTCTGCCTGTCTGTTTGTTTATCTATCTATCTGTCTCTGCTTATCTCAGCCTATTTATTTGGGTCTATCTATCTTTCTGTTTATCTATCTATCTGTCTATCTATTTCTTTCTATCTATCTGTCTGTCTGTCTACCTGTCTGTCTATCTATCTATCTATCTATCTATCTATCTATCTATCTGTCTCTGTTTATCTCTATCAGTCTATCTATTTGTCTGTCTGTCTCTATCTACCTGGCATAATGTAAGTTAAGTGTGGTGCTGATGGTGTTTTTTTGGGTGTTTTTGACAAGGTGTTGTTGTTGTTGTTGTTGTTGTTGTTGTTATTGTTGTTGCTGTTTTTCTTGTCTTGTTTTATTTTTTTTTTCTCTCTCTCTCTCTCTCTCTCTCTCTCTCTCTCTCTCTCTCTCTCTCTCTCTCTCTCTCTCTCTCTCTCTGATCAGCATGTTATTCTGAATGATGCTTGTAAAATGTTGATTGCTTTTTTTTTTATACTATTACAACAACAACGACAATTACCACCACCACCACCACCATCACCACCACTACAGCCACCATACAATTTAGCAGCATACAAGCAGGTTATACATTCATTTTGTGGCAGCGTCATAAAATCAACACAAACACATCACAAATTTATACTGAAAACAAATACGGGGTCAAAGATGCCAGCGGAGAGGAAAATAAATAAAATAAATAAATAAAAACGCTGAAATAAATAAAAGATAAATAAAAACAAATAAGTGAATACAATAAATAAAATACGGCAACGAACTGACTGGCTGTGTGGCGCTGGAGGAGTGTGCTGATAACTGATCTAGTGCCGAGGGTTCGAATCCCACTTGACCTTCAGTGTTAATCCTTTGGCTCCTCAGTAATGGCAGTATGACATTTACTTCATTCCTCTGTTTATTTTCCTATTTTTCATTTATTTATTTATTGTTTTACATGTTAAGAGTTCAATCTTTGGCTCCTCGCTAATGGAAATATGACATTTACTTCATTCATTTTGTTTATTTTCCTAATTTTTTCTTTTACATGTTAAGGAGACACTGTGAAATAAAAAAAAGATATATAGTATAAACTTGCACAACATTTAATTAAGCAAGGAAAAACGCCCTGGAAATAAAATAAAAAAAATATACATACGATAAACTTTCATAACAATATTTAATGAGGCAAGGAAGCACAACACACCAGACGAAACACAATATAAACTTGCACTACAACACTTAGTGAGGCAAGGAAAGACGCCCTACAAGTCAAAACATACGAGAAAATTCCATCACAACACTCAATGAGGCAAGAAACACTACAGACCTGCACAACAACACTTAATGAGGCAAGGAAACACACTACACCAGACAAAATATAATATAAACTCGCACTACAACACTTAATGAGACAAGAAAACACACCAAATCAGACAAAAAATAATACAAACTTGCACTACACCAGAAAAAGACGCCAGGAAGTTAAAATACAGTACAAACTCGCACTACAACACTTAATGAGACAAGAAAACATACCAAATCAGACAAAAAATAATACAAACTTGCACTACACCAGAAAAAGACGCCAGGAAGTTAAAATACACTACAAACTCGCACTACAACACTTAATGAGGCAAGGAAACACACCAAATCAAACAAAAAATAATACAAACTTGCACTACACCAGAAAAAGACGCCAGGAAGTTAAAATACAGTACAAACTCGCACTACAACACTTAATGAGGCAAGGAAAGACGCCAAGAAGTTAAAATACAGTATGAATTTGCACTACAACAGTTAAAGAAACAAGAAAACACACCAAATCAGACAAAAAATAATAGAAACTTGCACTACACCAGAAAAAAGACGCCAGGAAGTTAAAATACAGTACAAACTTGCACTACAACACTTAATGAGACAAGGAAAGACGCCAAGAAGTTAAAATACAGTATGAATTTGCACTACAACAGTTAAAGAGACAAGAAAACACACCAAATCAGACGAAAAATAATACAAACTTGCACTACACCAGAAAAAAGACGCCAAGAAGTTAAAATACAGTATGAATTTGCACTACAACAGTTAAAGAGACAAGAAAACACACCAAATCAGACAAAAAATAATACAAACTTGCACTACACCAGAAAAAGACGCCAGGAAGTTAAAATACAGTACAAACTTGCACTACAACACTTAATGAGACAAGAAAACACACCAAATCAGACAAAAAAATATACAAACTTGCACTACACCAGAAAAAAGACGCCAAGTCAATATACAGTATGAACTTGCACTACAACACATACTGGGTGACTTTCGGGAAGGTGATGGAAATATCCTTTATGGTGTTTCAACGGTTTAAAGGTTTTCTGTATTGCTAAACTTCCCGAGGCTAAACCTTTGATGTGTTTCATTAGATGTACATATAGCAGCATTACTTAGTCACATACACAAAGGGGGGAAAAATATGGTTATAAAGTTGAAATATATGATAAAATTTGCACTACAACGCTTCATTATTATTATTATTATTATTATTATTATTATTATTATTATTATTATTTATTTATTTTTATTTATTTTTTTTCAGAGTGATACAAACTTTCCCTTTTAATATCTGTCACTTTTCATGCACTATTTCCGCGCCAGCCTCTCCTAAGTATTTCTGCAACGTCAAGGAAAGCCAAAATTAACCTTGTGTTTTTTCTGTTTTCTCTTCCGTGTCTCCGTGAAAAAAAAAAAAAAAAAAAAAAAAAAAAAAAAAATCAATAAAAAAATAAATGAATCAATAATGAATAAAATATAAAATAAATAAATTAGTGAATAAAAAAAAGAAAAGGAGACTTAATCAATAAAATATAATAAAAAAAAAGAATAAAAAAATGGCAGGAAGATCAAAAAAGGAGTCCCCACAGCAGCCAAAGGGACAAACAAAAGCAGACGCCATGACAGTCGATAAACACAAGCAAGCGACTCTATTTACCCCGACTTAAGATTAGATTTAACCGAATTTACACGCCGTTTTCTCTTTAGCACGGCGCAGGCCACCCGCCCCCCGTGACGCCGCTCATTTGCGCCTGCAGACGTAAACAATAAGGTAATTTTTTTTTTCCTATCTTTTGTCTTTATTTTGTAATGTTTCAGCTTTTATATTTAACACTTTCACTGGTGTTTGGTGCATCTTTCCTTACTTGCTAGCCGCTCTCTCTCTCTCTCTCTCTCTCTCTCTCTCTCTCTCTCTCTCTCTCTCTCTCTTGGTCACAACAGTCAGTGGACAGAAACAGAGAATCGCAACAATCAGTGATCATCCAAGCGACCAACAATGAACAAGATCTCTCTCTCTCTCTCTCTCTCTCTCTCTCTCTCTGTTCCCCACACACTGCTAAACATTGTATGCCGAGGAATTGCTGGATCTATTAATTTTATTTATTTATTATTTTTTTATATGTCTTTATTTCTTGTGGATGCTTATAAGGATTTCATACATTGCTTATAGAGCTGTTAATTGTTGCATGTCGCAGTGAAAGGGTTAAAGCTGGGATTAATAAACAAGGATAAACTGTAGGAATTAGCATTATTGACTTTCAGATTCCAGGAGAAAACAGTGCAATTTAACAGATCCAGCCGTCTTTAAATCCCTTTCCTCTGACTTTTTTTTTTTTTTGTCTTTTATACGATTTTTGTTTCCACGATGCCTTCAAGTCCCTGCGTGTGGTGCAAAGGAGGAATACCTGTGCTGTGAAGGCTCAGTAATCAGGGTGTCAGTGCTGAGTCATTACGGAGTTTTAAAAGGTTAGGCAGATTTATAGATTAGAAGATTGGTGGAGATACGTGTGCTTCATTCACGGAGTGCCACGTGTCGTTGTTGTTGTTGTTGTTGTTGTTGTTTGTTTAATTTATTGTGCACGGAAACGCGTCGGTCTACAGAGATTATTATTATTATTATTATTATTATTATTATTATTATTATTATTATTATTATTATTATCATTTCAAGACACACCAATTTTTGCCAATAGTTTCTGATTCTGTCTGGGGGACTGGTATCTCAGTGGGCCCCTTTTCTTTTTTTCTTCTAAATTTGTTGCCCTCAGCCGGTGCCCCTCCTACATAAAAAAAAAAAAAAAAGAAATACAAATAGACATGACAATATCAGCATGACAATATAAACTGATAGTTCGGGTAATCCTATCATGACGACAAGTAAGTTAGGGCGCAGGCAGTCACAGGACATAGCTATCACAGGCACTGACACCAAACATAAATGAATTAACAATGGAGTAAAGCTGAACGTTTACAAACTTAAAAAAAAAAAAAAAAAAAAGGAGGAAAGTAGGAAACAGAACACAGAACTGGTGATATTTGAGCTTCATGGAGGGACTGCCACGTGTTGGCCTGATGGCTTCTTGCACCTTCCCTTATGTTTCTATGTACTGTGACCCTGCATCACAATATTTAGCTTTAAGGATCCACAACAAAGGATTAAGAGCCACAGCACACAGTACGTAACGAGGCGAGTGGAAACAAAAGGCACACCTACACACTGTTACAAAGGAAGCACGGCTGCCGGTCCCTCTCTCGTTACCTCAAACTGTTGTGCATTGTGATGGGAGTAACTGCCTGACAAACACCCTCGTTAGTGGTCATTGTGGTGTATTGTTGTTATCATTATTATTATTATTATTATTATTATTATTATTATTATTATTATTATCATTATTATTGTTGTTGTTGTTGTGATCATTATTGTTATTGGCGGCGGCGGTGGTGGTGGTGGTGGTGGTGGTAGTAACTGAAAAAGAACAAGAATAAGAGGTATTTGTATATATTTAGTATTACTGCTTTTTACATTTTCTTTCTTTTTTTTATAAATCTTTAATGTCTTGTCAGAGCCTTATATATATATATATATATATATATATATATATATATATATATATATATATATATATATATATATATATATATATATATATATATATATATATAAGTAGTAACAGTAGCAGTACTGTAGTAGCAACAGTAGCAGTAGTAGCAACAGTAGTAGTAGTAGTAGAAACAGCAGCAGTAGTAGCAGCAGTAGCAATAGAAGCAGTAGTAGCAACAGTAGCAGCAGTAGCAACAGTAGCAGTCGTAGCAACAATAGCAGTAATAGCAACATCAACAAACGTAGCAGCATTTCATTCCACACCACCAGCACAGTCGCAACACCTCACATCCTCAGGTACAGTAACACCAGTCATTACATTCCCCTTCACTCATTTGGTTCCAGGAGGCGAGGACACGAAGAGACTCACCAAAGGACCTGCAACCCTCTCCTGCCACCTCCCTACTCTATATTATACTGAAATCTTGCCAAAGGGACATACATTCTCTCTCTCTCTCTCTCTCTCTCTCTCTCTCTCTCTCTCTCTCTCTCTCTCTCTCTTTGGCAGCGTTTCAAGATAGACAGAAGGAGGGTGATATATAGACAGATAATGGAGATAGAAATATAAATGGATAGGTAGATAGACTGGTTGATAGATTCACTTATAGATAGACAGACTGACAGATAGACAGACATATGGATAGATAGACAGATATATATATATATATATATATATATATATATATATATATATATATATATATATATATATATATATATATATATATATATATATATATATAGATAAACAGACAAATAGATAAGTAAACACAAAAACTGATGAAAATAGATAGATACATAGTTAAATAGACAAAGAAAGATATATAGAAAAAATAGACAGATAAGAAGATATATAGATAAACAGGCAGATAGATAAATAAATATAAAAAATAGATAGATAAATGGATAAATGGACATAGACAGATATATACAGAAAAATAGACAAATAAACAGATAGACAGATGGAGAGATAGACAGACAGATACATATATAAACAGGCAAATAAGAAAAAAAATTAATAGAAAAAAAATCGAAAGAAAAATTAGTTGATAAATAAAACAGACACAGAAAAATACACAGAAAAATAGACAAAATGAATAGATAGACAAACAGACAGACAGACAAACAGGTAAACACTAACTACCGATCTACCTAACGACCCACCAACACAACCACTCATTGACAACCAGCGCCTCCCAGTGCCACCACCACCACCACCACCACCACCACCACCCTCACCAGTACCCACATTAACACCCTCATCAATATCCACACCAGTATCCACATCAATATAATCAACCCGCTGTTACAGTACCCGATTATTCAGATTATATTAAGTGGTTTGACAGGGGCTGGCTGGCTGGCTGGCTGGCTGGCTGGCTGGCTGGCTGACTGGTGTGGGTGGGTGGGTGGCTGGCTGGCTGTGTGTGTGTGTGTGTGTGTGTGTGTGTGTGTGTGTGTGTGTGTGTGTGTGTGTGTGTGTGTGTGTGTGTGTGTGTGTGAGTTAGCTACGTAAGGAAAAATAAGGATAATTATGTATGGGTGGATTAGTGTGTCATATTAGAGAGAGAGAGAGAGAGAGAGAGAGAGAGAGAGAGAGAGAGAGAGAGAGAGAGAGAGAGAGAGAGAGAGAGAGAGAGAGAGAGAGAGAGAGATTTACCATCCATACGTCTTCTCTTTCTCCCTCCATCAATCATTCCTTTCCTCTAATCCCTTTCTTCCCTTACATAATAAAAAAAGAAAAAAAAAATAGAAGGAAAAATATAAAAAGGGATAAAGATACGAAGTTAACAGGCAATACATCACGAAATGCTAAGTCAGCTTCCCTCTTTATGGAGTTCTGAATCGGTTCCAACCTCCTATTATTATTTTTATCCGTTTTCGTCTTATTTTTCTCTTGTTTTTCTCAATATCGGCTTTCTGTTCAGGCGACTTTAAGAGTGTTTTGGTGTGAGAGTGTATTTGCAATCTTGTGGAGTGAGAGAGAGTGAGAGGGAGTGTTTTTGTGCCTCACCGACTCTCTCTCTCTCTCTCTCTCTCTCTCTTGTGAATTATAAAAAAAGAAGATAAAGTGGGTCTGCATCAAGAGGAGGAGGAGGAGGAGGAGGAGGAGGAGGAGGAGGAGAGGGAAAAACAAGGAAGCTATTAATATTCTTGTTGATTTTAGATAAATTTCAGCCTAATTTTACGGTGTTGACTCTCTCTCTCTCTCTCTCTCTCTCTCTCTCTCTCTCTCTCTCTCTCTCTCTCTCTCTCTCTCTCTCTCTGGTTGCTTGTCCGCATTTTTGTTAGAATAATTTTTTTTTAAATTTATCTCTCTCCAACTTCTTTCTTTCTGTCTGTTTGCCCGTCTGTTTGTCTGTCTATCTATCTCTGTATCTATCTATCTATCTATCTATCGATCTATCTATCTATCTATCTCTATGTATCTATATATCTATCTGTTTGTCTACCTATCTATCTATCCATGTATCTATCTGTCTCTATGTACGAGTATCTATCCATCCAAGTATCCGTCTCTCTCTCTCTCTCTCTCTCTCTCTCTCTCTGTCTCTAACTCGCTCGCTCGGTCGCTCTCTCTCTCTTTGACAGTAATATTAGCAATACTATTTTTATGTGGCAAGGGAAAGGAATCTCGTCAAGGATTACAAGGAGAGCCAGATAAGGAAGAGAGGACGAAAATTGCAAGACATCCAGGCTCTCTCTCTCTCTCTCTCTCTCTCTCTCTCTCTCTCTCTCTCTCTCTCTCTCTCTCTCTCTCATACGAAGATTAACTGTGTGCATTCTTGTCGACGCATCAAATGACAGACTCGTTAGGATAGGAAGGAAATTTAAAACGAAGAGGAGGAAAAATATGTTTGCTATAGATTCTGAAGGGAGGCAGAATCAAGGACTGACTGTTAAAGGGAAAAAGTTACTGCTGGATTTAATATAGTGAAAGTGGGGAAAAATAAATAAAATAAAAACGGGAAAAAAAAAGATTGTAGATAAGTTTCGTCTCTCTCTCTCTCTCTCTCTCTCTCTCTCTCTCTCTCTCTCTCTCTCTCTCTCTCTCTCTCTCTAATATTAATGAAGAAAGTGTTATTTGTCTTAATATACCGATAAGAAGGGGGAAAAATGAACAAATAAACAAATAAATAAATAATAAAGATGTCAAGAGATTACTTTCGTCACAATCTCTCTCTCTCTCTCTCTCTCTCTCTCTCTCTCTCTCTCTCTCTCTCTCTCTCTCTCTCTCTCTCTCTGGCAGGATAATCAAGTACCAACAATAAATTCTTAATAAAAAACAAATGACAGGAAAGTCAATATCTTTCCTTCAGAGAGAGAGAGAGAGAGAGAGAGAGAGAGAGAGAGAGAGAGAGAGAGAGAGAGAGAGAGAGAGAGAGAGAGAGATGAGGGGAAGGGAAAATGAACATGAAAGGCGACAATAGAAAGGAAAGAAAAGCAGTGAAAGATGAAAAAAAGGAGGGAAAAGGAGATAAGATAAATAAGAAGAGAGGAAGGGAAGGGAAAATAAAAAAATAAGAAGGATAAGAAGGGAGGATAAGAAAGGAAAAGAAGATAAGGGAAAGAGAAAGGAATGGATGGATAAGGGAGAACATGGAAAAGTAAGAAGCGGAAAGAAAGTAGGAAGAGAAATGGAAGGAAAAGAGAAGAAGAAAAGAAAGGGAAAGTAAAAATGAAAGATTAGTTAGATGAAAAGACACAAGGGAGAGAAACAATATGAAAAGCAAAGAAAATAAGGAAAAAAAGAAAGGAAAAGGGGAAAAAGAATAGGGTAAGAAGGGAAATGAAGATAAAGGAACGGGGAAAGAAAGAATGGTTAAGTAAAAGACGGAAATGAAGGAAAATAGTAAGAAAAGAAAAAAAGGGAACAAAGAAAAGAATAGGAAGAGAAATGGAAAAGAAAGTGAAAGTAAGGAAGAGGAAGAGAGAGAGAGAGAGAGAGAGAGAGAGAGAGAGAGAGAGAGAGAGAGAGAGAGAGAGAGAGAGAGAGAGAGAGAGAGAGAGAGAGAGAGAGAGAGAGAGAGAAAGAGAGGAAAATAAAGAAAAAGGGAAAAGAGAGAATGATAAAGACACTGCAGTAAATACAAATATATTGCATGAGAGAGAGAGAGAGAGAGAGAGAGAGAGAGAGAGAGAGAGAGAGAGAGAGAGAGAGAGAGAGAGAGAGAGAGAGAGAGAAAATGAAACAAGGACTCTACTCTCTTTCTCCTTTACACTTCACCAAGGGACGAGAGGAAGAGAGGAACATTTTCTCTCTCTCTCTCTCTCTCTCTCTCTCTCTCTCTCTCTCTCTCTCTCTCTCTCTCTCTTACACCAACCCACCCACAGAAAACCTCTCTTTACTTTTACACTGTCACATCACCAAAACAACACAAAAAACAGAAAACGTGAAAGAAGAAAACGAGAAAAAAAAACAAAAAACGAACGATTCCAAAGAGAGGAAGAGCAAGAGGAGGATGAGGAGGAGGAGGAGGAGGAGGAGGAGGAGGAGGAGGAGGAGGAAGGGTAGAGTTTCGATGCCAAACACACGAGAAAAATGATTTGCGAGAAGACAGTGCCATTTTTCAGACGGAGGGAGACAGGCACGTAATAACAACCCATTTTCTATGACTCCCTAGGGACAGACTTTTGTATTCTCGTGTGTGAGGAGAGAGGGGGAGAGAGAGAGAGGGAGAGAGAGTCCCCACTTTCTCCCTCTCCCTCTCTCTCTTTTTTTCGAGCAGGGGAGAGTGAGCCAGAAAAGGAGGGGACAGGAATGAGGGAGAGGGAAAGAGAGAGGAGAAAAATGACTAAACGAGGGACAGGAGAAGAGGGGAGAGACGAGAGGAGAGAAGGGGAGGAAGAGGGGAGAGGATAGAAAGAGGGTTCAGAAAGAGGAAGATTACTTTTTGAAAGGAGAGATAAACAGCAGGAGAAAAGAAGACAAAGAGAAAGAGAGAGAGAGAGAGAGAGAGAGAGAGAGAGAGAGAGAGAGAGAGAGAGAGAGAGATTATGATGATACCCAGACTTATTGAAACACGGCACAACTCTCCCCAAGACTGAACCCTCTGATTGCTTGAAGACCGTACGACAGCTTTTAATTTGAGCATTTTCTAGAGGGGGAGTCACAGAGG
>NC_087175.1:5882500-5887500 GCF_035594125.1 Scylla paramamosain
GAGAGAGAGAGAGAGATGATTCTTCTTCTTCTCTTTCCAATATCTTTTCTTTCCTTCCTTTATGTCTTGTCTTCCCTTGAACCTTATGTCTCTTTCGAGAGAGAGAGAGAGAGAGAGAGAGAGAGAGAGAGAGAGAGAGAGAGAGAGAGAGAGAGAGAGAGAGAGAGAGAGAGAGAGAGAGAGAGAGAATTCTTCCTCTGATTCTTTTGTCGATCTTTTTCTTCCTGCTTTCTCTTCCCTTCTCTCTTCTTCCTCCTTCGAAAATTAAATGAGACAGGAAACAAAAAAAAAAAAGGAAGCAAGAAAGGCAGGGAAAAAGTAACGATAAAGAGGAAAAAACTAAAGAAAAGAGGAAAATAGCTTCTTCCTCCTCTTCTCTTCCTTTTCCCTTTCTTCTTCTTGTCCTTCCCTGTCCTTTCTCTTTTTTCTTGTTTCCTTTTCTTCCGGTGTCTGCTGCCGTTAAGGGGAGAAAAAGAGAAGGAGAAAAACAAGGAAAAATCTTTCTATCTCTTCTTCTCCATCTTTCGTTCTTCCTCATTCCCTCCTTCGTATATTGAAAAATCTGAGGACGAAAAAAAGGAAGAGGGAAAGGAGTGATGATAAAGAGATAAAAGAGAGGAGAAGAACAATAATTACTCATCTTTCTTCTCTCTTTTCTTTTCTTGTCATTATTTTTTTGTGTCTTCTTTCAATAATTACTCCTCCTCTTCTTCCTCTTTCTTCTTTTCTTGTGTCAATATTTTTTTTTTGTTCGTCTACTTCTTCCTTATTTTCTTTATTATGCCTTCAGTAATGAGAAAAAAAAGTGAAAGAAGAGGAGAGGAGAGAAAACAAAGCAATTCTTCTTCTTCTTCCTCTTTTTCTTCTTCCTCCTCCTCCTCTTCCTCTTTCTCCGTCTCTTCCTTTCCTTCTACATAAGCAGTAGAGATAGAACAGTTTATCTCTTCTTCTTCCCTTCTTCATCCGTGTCTTCCTTCTCTTCATTCTCCTCTGTTCTCAGTTTTCCCTTATCTCCAATTCCTTCTTTCATCCATCTTTAAAAAAAAACAAGGAAACGGAAAAATTGAGGAAAAGATGAAAAAAGTTCTTTATTCTACTCTTCTTCTTCGTCTTCTCTCTCTTCTGCCTTTCCTTCCTTCTTTCTTCCATTCCTTTATAAAAAAATAGAGAGAAAGGAGAAAATTAGGAAGAGACAAAAATAATCTTTCACTTCTTATTTCTTCTCTTCTTCCTCCTCTTCGTCTTCTTTTTTTCCTTTTCCTTATTTTTTTCGTTTTCTTTTCTCTTCCTTGTATATAAAAGAGTAAGAAAGGATGAGATAAAATGAGGGAAAGATGAAAAAAAAAAAATCTTTCACTTCCTATTCTCTTCTTCGTTTTCTTTTCCCCCTTTTTTTCGTTTTTCATTTTCCTTTCTCTTTCCTGTATATGAAAAAATAAGAAAACACAAAAAAGACAAAAAAGACGAAAAATAATCATAATAATTTCACTTCTTATTTCTTCTCCTCCTCTTCCTCTTCGTCTTCCTTTTTTCCCTTTTCCTTTCTCTTTCCTATATATGAAAGAACGAGAAAAGATAAGCCAGAAAGACGAAAGGACGAGATTAAACAAACAAACAAACACACAAACAAACAAACAAACAATCTTTCACTTCCTACTCCTCCTCCTCCTCCTTATCCACGTCTTCCTTTTCTTCTGCTTCAGTCTTTCCTCCTTCCCTTTCTTGCTTTCTTTTCCTCTCGTGTCCCGCAGCCGGAAGGAAGGAGGTGGCTGGTCTAATCTATCCTCGTGACGGGCTTGCAAAATTCACCACCAATTCAGAAAACGGGAATGTCGTTTTCTTTCTTTCTTTTTTTTTTTTTTCAAGGGGAGACTCAAGGAAGGTATTGCAGTCGAGGAGAGAGAGTGTGTGGCTTTGATGTTTGTTTATTGACGTGCTGTGCTGGTGGTGGTGGTAGTGGTGGTGGTGGTGGTGGTTGTGTTAGGTTAGGTTTGGCTGTGTGGTGGTGGTGGTGGTGGTGGTGGTGGTGGTGGTGGTGTGGGAAGGAAGGAAGGGAAGAAAATGATGGGGATGATGATGAGGAGCAAGGAAGGGGGAGAGAATGAAGCAAACAGACAAACACGCAGAAAGAGACAGAGAGACAGATAAATAGAAGAAAACAGGCATTCAACAGATAAACAGACAAACAAACTAAAAGAAAAAAATCTTGACGAACAGACATATAAAGAGACAGAAAAACAACCAGGAAAGTAATATATAAAAAAAAACATACAGACAAATAGACAAACAGGAAAAGTAGGCGAAAAACAAAACAAAACAGCAGAGGTAATCGTAAGAGCAGAGAAACAGGATAAAAAAAAAGGTAAACAAACAAACAGACAGACAGACAGACAGACAGACAGACAGACAATCAGGCAAACAGAAAAAAAAAACAGAAAGAGGGAAAAAGAAGACAGAGAAAGAGCCACAGACAGATAGAGAAGACAAATAAAACAAAACATAATAAACTGACAAAGAAAGACAAACAGCAAAACAAACAAACAACACGCAAGAAAAAAAAAACACAACAAACTGATAGAAAGAAAGAGAGAGAGAGAGAGAGAGAGAGAGAGAGAGAGAGAGAGAGAGAGAGAGAGAGAGAGAGAGAGAGAGAGAGAGAGAGAGAGAAACCATACTCTGAAACACTACACCGCATATCCATAACACTCAAAAACCTACACGTATTTGAAGCAACACAAGTTTACAAGGACATTTTTGCAATCCTAGTGACAGATAAACAAAACTTCAACATTATTAACGGGAGAAACACTCTTGAGAACCCGGCTGATCGTCTGTGTGACCTTTGAAAATAGTTATGGTGAGAGAGCAAAGAGTTTCACAATAAGGACTAGAGAGAGAGAGAGAGAGAGAAAGAGGTGGTGGTGCGTGGTGGTGGCGGGAATAACACTCAGGTCTCGCTGCCGCTGACCACTGCACGGGGCGAAGGTGACAAAGGAGACAGGCGGGCAGACACTGGTCCTCACTGCCTCACTAGCCTCCCTGCACTCTTGGCCGGGAGGTTGTGAAGAACGAGAGAGAATTACTGGTCGTACCTTTGCACTTGTGGCGACGAGAAGGATTGGAGGCGGAGAGAGAAAAATAGATAAATAAATAAGAATAAATGGACTGTAAGGAATGAGGACGGAGAAAAAAATAGATTAATAGATAAATAGATAAGAATAAATGTACTGGAATGAATGAAGACGCAGAGAGAATAAATAAATAGATGAAAAAGAGATGAATATGACTTGAATGAACGAGGAAGAAGGGGGAGAAGAGAAAAATAAATAGATAACAAACAAATACATGTAAATAGACTGGAAGGAATGAGGAAAAAGGGGAAAGAATAAAATAAAAAGATAAAAGATAAAAAATACATAAAAATCGGAAGGAATGACGACAAAGAGGAAAGAAAAAAAGACAGATACATAAATAGATAGATAAATAGATAAATACAGATATACTGGAAGGAAGACGAAGGAGAACGTAAAAAAAAATATACATTACAAAAGTGAATTACAGATGAGAAGGAAGTGTTGTAAAGAAGAGTTGATATAATTATCTTGAGTTTTGTTTAAGTATCTGAGGATGCGGGAGAGGAGATAGAGGAATGTTAAAGAAATACTTGGCAATATTTATCATTTCTCTCTCTCTCTCTCTCTCTCTCTCTCTCTCTCTCTCTCTCTCTCTCTCTCTCTTATCGTTCGTTAATTTTACGTAAGGAAGGAAACCATGATTGCAAGTTTTTTATTTTTTATTTTTTACAAGGGAGGCAACGTTGATTAAATACATATATATATATATTTTTTTTGTATAGAGGTGAACGCTGATTATATTTTTCTTACAAGGATGTCAAAGTTAACTGTATTTTTTCATTGAAGTTAACGATGATTACATTTCTTTTTACAAGTCAACGTTAACTACACTTTTTGTCATTGAATCCAACGTAAATTACACTTTTCATTGAATTCAACGTTAATTACATTTTTTTCATTGAAGTCAACGTTGATTACACTTTTTCCACTGAAGTCAACGTTAATTACACTTTTTAATATATTCATTTTTTTTTTTTTTTTATGAAGGAGCGAAGAAACTGAAGAGGAATGAAGCAAGGACACGGGCAATATAAAAGCCGTCTGTCCGTCTTTTCATATTTCAGTAAAAAATGGGATGTTTTCGTCAGTACGATAAGAGGCAGCAGCGGAGGGCAGACTGAACTATACAACCCACGCCCTCTGCCTCTTCCGTGGCACTCCAGTAACAAAAAGAAACACTCGTCAAGGAACACAACAGACAACGCCTGTCAAGTCTGCGCTTCCTTCAGAATAAGCTCATCTACAAGTCACGCTCCGTCTCTTTCTTAGTATTTAAATTGGAAAAAAAAAAAAAATACTCGTCAAAAATATACAGTGGAAAGTGAAGCTTTTTTTATAAACTAGATTTTTTTTTGTATAAGCATTGAACATTTTTTCTTTATAAGTTCCTTTCGCCCTTGGCTAGTACCGCTTCTCTTACTTAAAAAAAAAAAAAATTCTGAGGATGCGTACAATGGAAGCACGGCTGAATAAATCACGTTCTGTTGATGTTTTTTTTTTTTTTCTTCCACTCCTGCAGGTTTTCAGCGTCGGTTCACGGGGTCCCTTTGAGGTGGCCGGGCTGAGCAGTGCCAGTGACGGTACAAATAATTGCTCGCTTCATTTTGCCTCGCGGGGAAAATTGTGACTCTTGGACTACGAAAGTTGTGAAGAATGTACTTTTTAATATTAGGTGAGTTTTAATGTTAATTGTCAATAGTGGTAATGGTGGTGATGATGATGATGATGATACTACTTCTACTTCTGCTACTACTATTACTACTACTGAAGGGGGTGTAGCTCAGTGGTAGAGCGTTCGCTTTGCATGTGAAAGGCCCCGGGTTCGATCCCCGGCACCTCCACCAGGGGATGTAGCTCAAGTGGTAG
>NC_087175.1:5892500-5897500 GCF_035594125.1 Scylla paramamosain
TTGTGGTAGTGAAGGAAAAAAATGACAGGATTGGAATATCTGTAGGAGTATAAGTACAAAGTGTTTATGATGTTGAGTTAAAGGTGAGAGGATCGGAATCTCTAAAGGGTATAAATACAAAGTGTTTATGATGTTGAGGGAAGGATGAGGATTGGAATCTCAAGAAAGTATTAGTACAAGGTGGTGTCTATGATAGTGAATTAAAGATGAGAGGATCGGAATCTCTAAGGAGTATAAGTGCAAAGTTTTCATGATGTTGAGGGAAAGATGAGTGGATCTGAACCTCTGGAAAGTATAAGTACATATGATATTGAGGAAGGAACGAAAGCACTGGACTCTATACTTACAGTGCTGAGAAAAATGATAGGACTGGAATCTGTATAGAAGTATAAGTGCAAGGTGATGATGATACTGAACAAGTGGTGATGGGACTGGAATCTACAAAAGCATAAGCATGAAATATTAGTGACATTGAATAAATGATGCTGTTGAAATGTTAAGCCATGTGCTCCGCTGAACACTGTCCCAGCGCTATTTATCCAGCCCTGTCTGGAGTCCCTAAAGGCAAGGAGGTCCATCCCTGTCCTGCGCCAGTGACCAGTGCGGTGTACAGATTCCCTTAATGCAACAAAGAATGAAATCAATGTGCTCTCTCTCTCTCTCTCTCTCTCTCTCTCTCTCTCTCTCTCTCTCTCTCTCTCTCTCTCTCTCTCTCTCTCTCTCTCTCTTCTCTAAGGAGGGCTAATTTTGTATGCATATATATACAAACATACATATTTAGGAGATAAACGTTACACAAACTTGTATAATAATTCACTTAAAACTAAACACAGAGATGCAAATAACAACAGGTAAATATTAATTGCAGCAAAATGTTAATGTAATATTTTGCATGTGTTGTGTGGCGGAGAACGTATGGATGCAACATGAAGAAGGAAAAACAGATATAAAAGTTTGTGTTTGCAAGAGCAGAGAGTAGATATGGTGTGTGAGACAAAGTAGGATGTGAGAGAAAACTTGTATTTGTGTATGTAGGTGTTATGTAATGTCTGTGTACTACGTGCTACCTATCCATGAGAGTTTCAAGACACTTACTCATCAATTTTTGACTACTGCTTTGACCCTTTTATGGGACTGGCATTTCAGTGGGCATTTTTTTTATTGGATTTTTGTTGCCCTTGGCCAGTGTCCTTCCTACATAAAAAAAAAAAAATAAATAAATAAAAACAAGCACACAATATGAATAATAGTAAAGAAGAGATGATAGGATTGGAATCTATAAACAAGTGAATGATAGTAGTAGAGATAACTTAAAAAAAAATAAATAAATAATGGGATTGAAACTTAGACAATTTAAATGCCCGAAGTAATGAAAACGAAACAAACGAAAGAGAATGAAAAAGTATGAATGCATTAGAATTTTAAATTTAAGCCAAGACACTGAAGCCTGTGAGAGTATAAATGCATAACTGGAAAAATAACGATAAGAAAAAAAAAATCACGCAAACTAAAATAATTAAAATGATCATCTTTCCACAAAAAAAAAAAAATAAAATAAAATAAAATAAATAAATAAAATAAAAAAATAAAAAAATAAAAACAAGAAAACAAAAAATAAATAGGAATGAAGTTAATAATAAAAAAAAAAAAGATAACAAGCTCGAAAAACAAACAAACTTAATACCAGAAATATGAAAAGGTACAAGTAAAAGAGCTAAAAGTATAAAACATCACAAAAAATAAATAAATAAAGAAAGAAAATAAAGAATAAATAAATAAATAAAATAAAACAATAAGCCTTAATTACAAAACAACACAAAACAGACAGAACCAAAAACAGTAAAACAAAACGAAGCAGAACAAAACATGACAAAGCAAAACAAAGCAAATGACAACAAAAGAAAACAAAGAAATAGCGAACCAAAACAAAACAATCAAGAAAAAACAAACAAACCAAACACGAAACAATGAAAAAAAACAGGAAAAAAGAAATAAAATAAAACAAAACAAAACCAAAACAAAATACGATAAACCAAAGAAAAACAAACCAAACTAAGAAAAAAATAATAATACAATAAAATAAAAGAAACCAAACCGGAAGGAAACTGAAAACAACAACAACAACAACAACAACAACAACAACAACAAAACACAAACACTTCTCGACAACTACAATTATTAAACGCAACACAAGAAAAAAAAAGGAACACAAGACTAAAGGAAGAGAAGATGATAGAAAAAAAAAAAGTGATACAACAGGAAATATTGTAGCGAGGGTAAAGCGAATGAAGCAAAATGAATAAATAGATAATAAAAATAAACAAATGCATAATAAAAATAAAGAGTTATGAAGTCTTGCCTCACGAACCAAATGCAAAGATTGAGTCACAGAAGAGAACATGGGAGGGAATGTGTGTGTGTGTGTGTGTGTGTGTGTGTGTGTGTGTGTGTGTGTGTGTGTGTGTGTGTGTGTGTGTGTGTGTGTGTGTGTGTGTGTGTGTGTGTGTGTGTGTGTCGGGCTGACTTATATATTCTCTCTCTCTCTCTCTCTCTCTCTCTCTCTCTCTCTCTCTCTCTCTCTCTCTCTCTCTCTCTCTCTCTCTCTCTCTCTCTCTCTCTCTAATAAACTGGTGGACTCGACTTCTGTGACAAAACTCCACAGAATTTTACTCTCTCTCTCTCTCTCTCTCTCTCTCTCTCTCTCTCTCTCTCTCTCTCTCTCTCTCTCTCTCTCTAGACTCTAGACTTAGTGGGTTTACGTCACGTGTGTGTGTGTGTGTGTGTGTGTGTGTGTGTGTGTGTGTGTGTGTGTGTGTGTGTGTGTGTGTAGATAATGTAATTGGGAAGATACAGAGGGAAGATAGAGGAGGAGGAGGAGGAGGAGGAGGAGGAGGAGGAGGAGGAGGGCAAAAGGTCACAAGAAAATTGAGACCAAAAATCTTTCCCCGCGGAGGCAACACACACACACACACACACACACACACACACACACACACACACACACACACACACACACACACACACACACACACACACACAACAAACACACATACACACACAGCTGCAAAGATACCTACACTCCCACCACCACCACCACCTCCACCCTCGACCATCGCCACAACAACAACAATAATAATAATAATAATAATAATAATAATAATAATAATAATAATAATAATAATAATAATAATAATAATAATAATGGGATTAATTGTCACTACATGTATATAAAGAAAAGATTTTACTATTTTAATTAAACGGTTCATATATTTATAGTTTATACATTTGAGAGAGAGAGAGAGAGAGAGAGAGAGAGAGAGAGAGAGAGAGAGAGAGAGAGAGAGAGAGAGAGAGAGAGAGAGAGAGAGAGTGTACCGGAATCCCAACATCTTTTATTTATTCCGTCTCTCCTGCTCTTCCTCCTCCTCCTCTTCCTCCTCCTCCTCCTCCTCCTCCTCCTCCTCCTCCTCCTCCTCCTCCTCCTCCTCCTCCTCCTACCACTACTAAATTCATCAGGTTTCCTTTGCGACAGTTAAAAGCATTTCAACATTGACAGCAAAGGAAAAAGTAAAGGGGCATTTTTGTGTATTCAATGTTATCCTGTTAAAGCAATACTCTCTTAAAGGATTTAGCTCACGTTTTTTTTTTTAGTAAGCCCAGTGAAAGTTATTGGGGGTTTTCAAGGGTGTTTTTATGGTTGTAGTGATGATCTAGCAAGCACTGTGGAAGTTACGGAGGTTTTCAAGGGTGTTTTTATGGTTGTAGTGATGATCTAGCAAGCGCTGTGGAAGTTACGGAGGTTTTCAAGGGTGTTTTTATGGTTGTAGTGATGATCTAGCAAGCTCTATGAAAGTTATTGGGGATTTTCAAGGGTGTTTTTATGGTTGTAGTGATGATCTAGCAAGCACTGTGGAAGTTACGGAGGTTTTCAAGGGTGTTTTTTTGTGACTGTTGATCGTTTGGCAGGTTGTAGTGGAAGTTTCTGAGGTTTTCAAGGGTAGTTTTTGTGACCTGATAGTTTGGCAGCCTCTAGTGGAAGTGGGGTTTTTAAAGATATTGCTATGGTTTTGCAGGTTGTAGTGGAAGCTGTTGGGTTTTTTAAAGGTGTTTTTATGGTTCAAGTGATAGTGGTAGCAGGTTGTAGTGGAAGTTATTGGGGTTTTAAAGCTGTTTTCGTGGTTCTAGTGATGGTTTAGCAGGCTCTACTGAATGTTACTGAGGTTTTAAGGGTGTTTTCAAAATTCTGATGTTTAGTAGACGCTTAGAAGCACAAGAAATATCAGTCAAATTATGTTCTAGTCTTGCCTCAAATGTTATTATTACCACCCTGATCACCCTCAAGGGACAGACATTCCACCAAATAACTACTCTTGACAATTAATGAACAAAAAACAATTCAGTTATCCTTCAAGCACCAAATATGAGATGGTACGTGAACACGGTAAAACAAAAAAAGTATCGGTGCACTTTCCGTTACGAATCATTCTGACACCAGGGAACGAAGGACAATGAAAAGTAGTGGCGGACTTAATACACGCTGGTAGCCCTGCTGTGACCCCCGGAAGGCCTGCGTGCTGCCTGTGACGTTTCCATGGTGACTGGCGTGACCACGATGCGAAGATAACCACGTAATCTTCTTGGTAGGTGATTCAAATCTTAAGAGCAAGCCACAGCCAGGCCTGCCAACCCTCCCGCAACACCACGTTTGCTCTAATGTTTACTGCAGGCATCAGATCCCCCTGCACTGATACTTTTATTTATTTATTTTATTTTTTTTACCGTGTGTACCTTGCAAGACAAATACACCTGCCACTAAGACGTGTGAGGGACAGAAGATTACGTAACATTAGTATCCTGAGTTGTGAAAAAAATGTCTATCAGTAATATTAAAGGCATTGAAATAGGTAACTTTAGTAGCTTGAGATGGGCAAGTTACAACCACCACGAATATAAATAACATGAAAAAAATATTAACTTGAGAAAATAGAACCTATTACTAA
>NC_087175.1:5902500-5907500 GCF_035594125.1 Scylla paramamosain
CATTTTGCTTCATTCTCTCTCTTTCTGACTTAGAACAATAGAAGGAGGAAGGTGAAGGAAGGACAGGCAGCAGCATCAGATCTTCTGGCCTTCCCGTATGTGTTTATAACAAGGAGGAGGAGGAGGAAGAAGAGAAAGAAGGAAAGGATGAAGAAGAGGAGAAGAAACAGGAGGAATGGAAAGAGTGGGAAGCAAAGGGGAAAATAGGAAAAGGAAGAAGGAGAGAAGGAAGAAGAGTCAGAAGAAGAGGAAAAAAGAAGGAAAAATGTGAAGAGAATGTAGGAGATAATACGGAGAAAAAAATAAAGAGAAGGAAGAAGAAGAACAAGAAAAAAAAGGAAGGAAAGAAAGAGACAGGAGGAATAAGAGGAGGAAAAGACAGAGTAGGAGGAAATTAGGAGGAGGAAGAGGGAAAAAAAGAAAGAGGAGAAAGAAGAATAGGATGAAAGAAGAAAATGGAAGAGGAAGAGGAAAACGAGGAGAGACGAGGAAAAGAAAGGAGGAAAAACAGGAGGAAAAAGATGAAGAATACAAGAAGACTAGAAAGAGGAAAAAAGAAGAGGAAGAGGAAGCGTATAAAAGGAAAAAGGAAGAGAGACGGAGGAGAAGAGAGAAGAGGAAGAAAAAACAGGAGGGAAAAGATGAAGTAAAAGAAGACTAGGAAGAGGAAGAGGAAAGGAGGAAGAGGAAGAGGAGGATGAAGAAGAGGAGGAAAAAAAAAAAAAAAAAAAAAAACCGGGGAAAATGAAAAGTGAAAGAAGACTACGAGGAGGAAGAGGAAGAGGAAGAGGAAGAGGAAGAGGAAGAGAGGAATGTAAGAGAGAAAGCAGGGTGTGAAATAGCTTTAACTGAAACTATTACTGAAATTATACCTTGCTTTTATAGTCTCTCTCTCTCTCTCTCTCTCTCTCTCTCTCTCTCTCTCTCTGAATGACTAATGGAGAGGTGAGAAGAAAGGAGAACAAGAGAGAGAAAGATCATAATTCAGTAGTGGGGAATGAAAAGAAGAAAAAGAAGAACGCATCAAGAAAGAGAAAGAGAGAGAGAGAGAGAGAGAGAGAGAGAGAGAGAGAGAGAGAGAGAGAGAGAGAGAGAGAGAGAGACAAAGGAGAAAGATAAAAGATGATGTGATGAAATATGACAGCATACAGCAAGGGATAGAATAACAAATAGATACACAGATAGATAGACAGATAGGACATACTCGTACAGACAAACATAGACAAATAAACAGGGAGACAGATAGATAGATAGATAAATAGATAGACAGACAGAGACAGACAGAGACAGACAAATAGATAGATAAACAGATAGGGAAATAGACAGACAGACAGACAAATAGATAGATAAACAGATAGGTAGATAGATGAAGAGACAAACAGACAGACAAACAGATAGAATGACAAACAGACAGACAAACTGGCAGACACAAAGACAGCGAAAGATAAACAGACAGACAGATTGACAGATAGGTGGACAAATCAACAAACAGACAAACAGACAACCAGGCAAACCGGAAGATAGATAAATACATGAATATGCACACACACACACACACACACACACACACACACAGACATACATACGTATATACACACATCACATACGTAACCAACAAACACGTATCCATGCATACACATACATACAAATATACATACACAAACTCGTACACATAAATACATGCACAACATATAAAACTGTGGATATTTACGTAGATAAATAAATAAATAAATAGTGAAATAAATGAACCATGCAATAGGTGCTTCAAGCTGCGGAACAACTTGAAGCAGCTTCCCGCAGCGGCTGGGAGATTCTAATTTTTAGACTCGTTGCCTTAGTCTTCTTTAAAGCGTAATTGGTTAGAGAGGCTGGGTTATGTTGGTTACGTAAGGAAATTAAATAAATATTGGTTACGTAAGGAAATTAAATAAATAAATAAATAAAATAAAAGCCTACATAAATTGTACAATGAAAATATGTAACATCTCTTCAGAAAAGCAAAGGTGTTTCACGCAGTGGAGGCTGTTCTGTTCTCATACACTTCTCTCCAACAAACTTTTATTGCAAGTTTGAATAGAATTAATTCATGAAAGCTGAAGTATTGTGAGACGAATTTTACCTAACAATCTTTCAATCCCAGCTTACCCATAAATGCATCTCTCTCTCTCTCTCTCTCTCTCTCTCTCTCTCTCTCTCTCTCTCTCTCTCTCTCTCTCTCTCTCTCTCTCTCTCTATGCCTGATAATGCCTTCTGTGAAGGTGAAACGTTGCAATAAATGAAGAAGGAAGTCTGGTTTATCCCTGTTTACCCTCATCTATAACTTGGAACCTGTTCTAATATATATATATATATATATATATATATATATATATATATATATATATATATATATATATATATATATATATATATATATATATATATATATATATATATATATATATATATATATATATATATATATATATATATATATATATATATATATATATATATATATATATATATATATATATATATATATATATATATATATATATATATATATATATATATATATATATATATATATATATATATATATATATATATATATATATTTAATTCATGAAGGTTCCCGGTGTGTCGCTGGTGCCCCGTCCCCCCCATACCCTGGACCTTCCCCTTCCATCAACCATCACGCCAAGTGTCGCGTCGCCATGATGGTGACATGTTGCTATAAATGACTCTGTGTTTTCAATATGTGGACATTTTTTCTGCATTCTGATCACGCTGTCGTGTTCACGAGTTTTTCCTGCTTAATGTAATATTTCACCATTAAGCAAGCCTAAGTAAAGCATGTTAACATTTTTTTTAACATCTTCACAGTTCATCTCGTCGTAATACTATTTTCTTTTTTGTTTTGTCAAGTTTTTACAATACATCTTGAATTCAGAGTCAGTGGTGAGCCTGGTGGTGTCAACCAGAACTGGCTGCCCCGGAGCATGAAGTGCGTTGTGGCATATGATATCGAACCATTTCTCACTCAAGCATGCAAAATGTGGCTTGACATGAGTGCCAGCAAGGAGAGTGCAGCCAATCAGCTGTGATCTTACAAACACTCCAAAATACGGCAAAACGGTGAGTCTGACGGAGAAATGTCACAAAGTAAGAACGATGCGCCGTCAAACGTCACCTGCTACGAGGTGTTCCCCTGACTGATTGGCAATTTTCATATGCGATGGACACCAAAAGGTACGTGCTCCTGGCCAACTCATCGCTGTACCCTCCAGGGCCAGGCGGGCCGCGGGTGGTACAGATGTGTGCTAACAAAATTAGGACACCCTCGCTCCGCTTCGGGGATAAAAAAGAGAGAAACAAATAAAAAAAAAGAAACATATGAGAGAGAGAGAGAGAGAGAGAGAGAGAGAGAGAGAGAGAGAGAGAGAGAGAGAGAGAGAGAGAGAGAGAGAGAGAGAGAGAGAGAGACCGCAATTACATCTCTACTTTGTCCTTTTTGATATTTAATGACTCCTTTATTCTCTCTCTCTCTCTCTCTCTCTCTCTCTCTCTCTCTCTCTCTCTCTCTCTCTCTCTCTCTCTCTCTCCATTTCTCGTACTGCAGACGTGGCGAAATTCATCCTAACTAATGTGCGGAAGAGGAAGAGGAGGAGGAGGAGGAGAAGGAGGAAGGAGGAGGAGGAGGAGGAGGAGGAGGAGGAGGAGGAGGAGGAGGAGGAGGAGGAGGAGGAGGAGGAGGAGGAGGAGGAGGAGGAGAGGAAGAGGAGGAGGAAGAGGAGGAGAAGAGGAAGAGGAGGAGGAAGAGGAGGAGGAGGAGGAGGAGGAGGAGGAGGAGGAGGAGGAGGAGGAGAAGGAGGAGGAGAAGGAGGAGGAGGAGAAGGAGGAGAAGGAGGAGGAGGAGGAGGAGGAGGAGGAGGAGGAGGAAGGAAGATAGAGGAGAGCGGAGGTGTGTGATCATAATTCATTCCTGAGAGAGAGAGAGAGAGAGAGAGAGAGAGAGAGAGAGAGAGAGAGAGAGAGAGAGAGAGAGAGAGAGAGAGAGAGAGAGAGAGAGATTAATGTGAAGGTTATGAAATGAGAAAAATTAATATAAACTGACACACACACACACACACACACACACACACACACACACACACACACACACACACACACACACACACACACACACACACACACTTTATTTTGCATTATGGGAACGAGACATGGACTATTGCGCATTACTCTCTCTCTCTCTCTCTCTCTCTCTCTCTCTCTCTCTCTCTCTCTCTCTCTCTCTCACGAGCCAACTGACAATAAAATGCAAAAAAAAAAAGTAAAGGAAAGATAAAAATGCAAAGAAACAAACCACAAAAAAAAAGGAGTCAGAAAAAAATAACGAGAGAGAGAGAGAGAGAGAGAGAGAGAGAGAGAGAGAGAGAGAGAGAGAGAGAGAGAGAGAGAGAGAATATCAAGACCTTAGAAATTTCAGTGTGACCTTTGCCGTGGGAGTTATAAGGCGTGCTTTACTTCCAGAACTGAGTAATTATCTTTAACCTGACCTGACCTGACCTGATCTGACCTAAATTAACCTAACCTGACCTAAGTTAATTTAACCTAACCTGACGTGACCTAATCTAATCTAACCCAACTTAACCTAACTTAACCTGATCTAACGTAACCTTACTTAACCTAATCTAAACTAACCTAACCTAACTTAACCTAACCTGATCTAAACTAATCTAACTTAACCTAACCTGACCTAGCCTTACCTAATTTAACCTAACATAATCTAACGTGACCTAACGTAACCCAGCCTGACCTAATCTAACCTGGCCTAACGTGACCCAACCTAACTTGACCTAACCTAAACTAACTTAACCTAGTGTGATATGGCCTAACTTAATGTGACCAAACTTAACCCAACCTGACCTAATCTAACTTAACTCAACCATAACCTGACCTAAACTAACCTAACCTAACCCATATAACTTGACCTCCCATATCACCTCCTCTACTGC
>NC_087175.1:5915000-5922500 GCF_035594125.1 Scylla paramamosain
CTGCATGTATGTATGTATGTATGTATGTATGTATGTATGTCTGCCTTTGTCTGTCTGTCTGTATGCCTGTATCTTTGTCTTTATCTACGTATGCATGTACAAAGCTGTCATACACATCACACATGGACGAAGAAATGTTTACACTTGTAATTAGTGCCACGCCTCATCATGCACGTAATTAATATAATCAATAGACTAATTAGAAAGCCAGTCAGGTGTGTGTGTGTGTGTGTGTGTGTGTGTGTGTGTGTGTGTGTGTGTGTGTGTGTGTGTGTGAGAGAGAGAGAGAGAGAGAGAGAGAGAGAGAGAGAGAGAGAGAGAGAGAGAGAGAGAGAGAGAGAGAGAGAGAGAGAGAGAGAGAGAGAGAGAGAATAAACATGAAAGTAATTCCCTCATTATCATAACAAAAAACTTTCCAAATCAATATTCCTTTCTTATTTGATCATTTATATTTATTTACTTATCTTTACCGACAAATAACAAAAAAAAAATAATAATTACGCTCACGAAAGAGAGAGAGAGGAAAAAAATAGAAAACCTTACAAGTAATTTACGTATTAAAACAGAAACACACACACACAAACAGAAAAAAAAATATATATATACTCAACATTCCTTTCCTACATTCATTCACCTTTACCCACAAACAATAACAAAACACACACACACACACACACACACACACACACACACACACACACACACACACAGACAAACAAAAAAAGAAATCCAGGGTCACATAACCAAAGCAACTCACAAAATAATAAATAATACAATACATGAATTCACTACTACACTTCGGGCGAGGCAACTTTCCACAACAGACAGGTGAAAAAGTTGGCGTGCCGTGTGAATACGTAATGGCATGGCGGGAAACACGTAAAGCGGGGCCAAGCAGAGTCTTTAGTGCGGAGGAATCAGGGGAGAAGAGACAGGCGTGAGCTGAAAGGTGCCGCAGGGATCACTTCTTACTTCTGGGTCCTTCTCTGTTTGTCTCGAGTGTTGATGAGGTAATGTGAGGTATTAAAAGCTAAGTTGGTCAGTCTCTCTCTCTCTCTCTCTCTCTCTCTCTCTCTCTCTCTCTCTCTCTCTCTCTCTCTCTCTCTCGTTAGTTTCAACTGGATGTCTTACTCTTGGTTATTTTTATTTTCATTTTGTTTGTTTTTACTTTCTTATCTTTATGTTTGAGTATTGAAAGGTATTACAAACGAACGGTATTAACAAACGAACTACCTTCTCTTCACGTCAGCAATTAGTGACAGGAGGTTGGGGGGGGGGGGCAGGCAGCTGAAGACTGAGATATTTATGGAACCTGATTCACGCTAGGAGGAAGCAACGAACTTTCTATTAATTTCTTTTCATAAACAGTTCATTAGTTCACGTCTCTTGCAAGGTCTCGTCTGCCTCGCCTCCTGCACGCTGGCCTGGAAACTCTGACGGGGGAAAACAACTGGGAACGAGTGACACGGAAACTTGTGCTTTACATTCAGAGATCTTGATATAATACGCAGGTGGAAATAGTTATAATGTTAGTTTAAAATGATGGGATAAGTAACTAGAGGGAAAGGAAAAGATGAAAGTACAAGGGGTTATGTTGAAAAGGATGTTGATATAATGCATCACGAGAAAATAATGATTGTGTTGGTTTTAGAATAATGAGATAAATTAATAGAGAGAGAAAAAAAGGGGAAATAAATACAAGAGATTATGGAGAAAAAAATCTCAGTATAATACACAACTGGAAATTAAATATTGGTTTTAAGGTAATGCGGTAAATTACTAGAGAGAGAGAGAGAGAGAGAGAGAGAGAGAGAGAGAGAGAGAGAGAGAGAGAGAGAGAGAGAGAGAGAGAGAGAGAGAGAGATACAAGAGGTCACGAACGAAAAGAATCTCAATACAATGCATCACTGAAAGAAAAAAATAATAAATAAAAACACAAAAGAACAAAAAACAAAACAAAAAAAAAAAAAAAACAAACGAAAAAAAAAACAATAAGACAAACAATTACTGATCCAAACAACAATCACAGTAACGAACACTCCACCACACACCTTCTGTACCATAAACTCGCAACGTCTCTTAAACACATTTCCTTACAGACAAAATTCTCTACAACTAAGAAATATAATGACAACATTTTTTTTTTTTTCCGAGACAGTTAACCGCGACAATTATCTTCTTTTCCAATATCTTTTCCAAGGTTTCTTTCGTTCACCTCCACCTCTTTCTAAGTCCCAATGAGTCTGTTAATCCTGCTGGTAGTGTGTTAAAAGTTGAGGCCGTGTGATGAATATTAAAAGTGTGAATTGATGAAGAGATGAAGTTTCTCAATCAACGAGGGCTGGAGAGAGAGAGAGAGAGAGAGAGAGAGAGAGAGAGAGAGAGAGAGAGAGAGAGAGAGAGAGAGAGAGAGAGAGAGAGAGAGAGAGAGAGAGAGAGAGAGAGAGAGAGAGAGAGAGGTTGTTGTTTTGATTAGTTTTGGAAGACACATAGAAAGAAAAAGAGTGAAAGAGAAAGAAAAGAATAAGTCAGGAGGGAATACAAGGAAGAACAAAATAAAAAAAGAGAAAGATACGAATGAAGAAAAGAAAAAAGAAAGGAGGGAGTGAATAGAAAAATATATATAAAAAGGAAATATAGAATGAAGGAAAGGAAGGATATATTATGATGAGTCAAAGAGAAGGAAAGACAAAATGAAAAAAAAAAAAGATAAAAAAACACTCAAAACAAACCACCGAGAGAGAGAGAGAGAGAGAGAGAGAGAGAGAGAGAGAGAGAGAGAGAGAGAGAGAGAGAGAGAGAGAGAGAGAGAGAGAGAGAGAGAGAGAGAGAGAGAGAGAGGGTGGGGGGGGGATATAAAAAATGGACTTCTCGTGGGATCTAATCAAAGTTTGTGAATTTCTCGATAAAGTGAATGAGGCGCGAGTTTTCTCCTCTGTAAAGGCGACTAAGTTCTGGGAAATTTAAAGAGATACACGAGAAAATAAGAGAGAAAACGGGAGATCACTGATAGATAGATAAATAGATAGACAGATAGATACGTAGGGAAGGAGAGAGGTAGATAAATAGATAGATAAATAGGTAGATAGATAGACAGATAGACAGATAGATAAGTAGTTAGACTGATAGATAAATAGACAAACAGACAGATAGGTGAATAAATGAATGAATAAACAGACGAATGAATAAATTGTGTGTGATGGATAAATAAATAAACGACAAAAAAATGGCAAATAACAAAGATGGAATAAAATAGAACTGAAAATAGGAAGAGAGAAAGGATGGAAGGATGGAAGGAAGGAAGGAAGGAAGAAAAAAACGAGTGTAGATGAAGAGGAAAAAATGGAGGAGGATTAGATGTAAATGAGAAATGATGTATGAAAGGAGAAAGAGAGGAGGGGAGAAAATAATGATGATAATTGAAGTAGTAATAAGGAAAAGAAAAAAAAAGAAAAAGGTAAAGAGGAAATATAAATAGGAGGGAAAAAGAAGAATAGGAAAACAAAGATTGTGAATAAAAGAAAAGAAAAAAATATAAATAGGAGGCAAAAAAGATTGTGAAAAAAAAGAAAAAGGGAAAACAAAATAGAAAAGAGAGAGAGAAAAAAAAACTTGTGTAGGTGAAGGAATAAAAAAGAAGTTATTTTAGATGAGAAATATTAGAGCGAAAAAAAAAAAAAATAAAATGAAGAACATAACGACATAAGGAAGGAAAAACGTGTGGGTGAGAGAAGAGAAAAAGAAGATTAATTAAGGAGAAAAAATAAAGAAGGAAAATGAAGAGGAAGGAGAGAAAAGGAGAAAAGAATTGAATTATTTTATTTTATTTTTTTTTGGCTCGACTATAGACTTGTAGTAAATAGAATAGAATAAATAAGATAGAAAAGTAAGGAAAAAGAAGAAGAAGAAGAAGAAGAAGAACAAGAACAAGAACAAGAAGAAGAAGAAGAAGAAGAAGAAGAAGAACAACAACAACAACAACAACAACAACAACAACAACAACAACAACAACAACAACAACAACAACAACAACAAGATGATGATACTGATGATGAAAAAGTGGAGGAGGAGGAGGAGGAGGAGGAGGAGGAGGAGGAGGAGGAGGAGGAGGAGGAGGAGGAGGAGGAGGAGGAGGCGGCGGACACGGTAACTTTAGCTATAAAATTTTCAAGCATTAGTAACAAGAAGAAAAGTTTTCATATTTTCTTTCTAATTAAAGTGTAAGTTTTGATGTCATTGCTTTTTCTTTCTTTTCTTTCTGATTTTTTTTTCTTTTTTTTTCCGTCGTATATATTCATGTGATGTTTGTAGCTCCTCTTCCTCCTCTTCCTCCTCCTCCTCCTTCTCCTTCTCCTCCTCCTCCTCCTCCTCCTCCTCCTCCTTCTCCTCCTTCCTCAAATCTCTTGTCTCACTTTTCCTCCTCCGTCTTCTCTTTCATCTATGTATTTTTACCTCCTCCTCCTCCTCCTCCTCCTCCTCCTCCTCCTCTTCCTCCTCCTCGTCCATAGCTAATGATTTCTCCTTTACCATCGCTTTTTCTCCTCCTCTTTCTTTTTCTTTCTCATCTCCCTTCTCTTCTATCTTCTCTAACACCTTCACTATCCTCCTCCTCCTCCTCCTCCTCCTCCTCCTTCTCCTCCTCCTCCTCCTACGCATTCATCCCAAACATTTTTTTCTTTACCACCTCTTTCTCTTCCTCCTCCTTTTCCTTCCCTTCTGTCTTCTTCAGCACCACTATACGCCCTCTCCTCCTCCTCCTCCTCCTCCTCCTCCTCCTCCTCCTCCTCCTCCTCCTCCTCCTGTATATTACAACTTATGAGACAATCTTAAATGTGTGGAATGTTAAGACAGTAAATTCCTCTTCCTCTTCCTCCTCCTCCTCTTCTTCCTCCAGCTCATCAAATAACTCACTTGTTTGAAGGAGCGCCGGGCTGCCAGGTAGGTTAATACAGGTAACTAATAAACTTTGGGGAGCTTGTAGCATTTTTGAGGGAAAGAGCGATGGCAGGAACGTGTGGCGAGGACAGATGCTGAGAGGTGAGGCTGAGGCTGGCTGGCTGGCTGGCTGGCTAGGTACATGGATGGTTGGGTGGGTGGGTGGATGGGTGGGTGGGTGTGGATAGATGGGTGGGTGGGTGGGTGGGTGGGTGGGTGGATAGATAGGTAGATATATCCATAGATGAATGGATGGGTGGATTGATTAATAGATGGATGGATGGATGGATGGACAGGGAGAAAGACTGGCAGCTATATGGACAGATGGATGTGTGGATAGATTAATGGATGAATGGATGGATGCATGGATAGACAGGTAGACAGTGACAGATGGAAGGCTGGACGGATGGTCCTGTCCATATTCTTATTTCATAAAATTATATTAACACTTTCTACGTCATTGAAATTATGAAAGAATTAAAATATGTAACACATCGTTAACGCAATGGTGGCTGCTCATGGTTTTGTGGATATAAAATTCTTGATTTTATGTCACTAATATCATTCGCTAAAACATTCCTAAAGTCATAAGTATTGAAATAACTTGTTGAGTGTCCTGCACAATACAAGGTCTGTGTTACATGTAGTGACAAACCTTATTAATAAACATGCATGGTTTTGTAAGTGTTCTGCACAAAAACTTTATCTTAACCAGTTAATTAAATGTTTAAATATCATCAGTCCACTCTCTACACGCATCGTGGTCACTTTAATGATGCTTCACCTTCATAATATTTTAATAGCTTTATGATAACCAACAGCGAACTGTTTCAGTGGTACAGATGACTTTTTATTATGAAAACATAATTCACCACTATAAAAATTCAAGCACTAACTACAAAACAACTTTAAAAACACATTTGAACTGGTATTACTAAATTTCCTCAAAATACAATTAAAATAATTACAAAACTTATTTCTGCATCTTATAACATCTAAATTAATATAAAGATTGCTGTCTTGTATATAACCCAGATGTGTATGTTCACTAATTACATTTCATGTTTCATTTCCCAAATATATATTTGTATTTATTTCATAGTGACTTGAATTTTTAAATGTCATACATACAGATTTTTCACTATTAATAGACAAATCCAACGCCTTCACCTCAGTGACCACAGTGTTCACCAACCTCTGGAGTCCACCAGCAGAGGGCGACACCACCACCACATCATCCACATAAGCGACCACATCACTCACGTGTGTGCCCAGCCCACATCCTGTCTTCTGAGAGGATACCTTGTTTAACACAATCATCATTATATACTGAAAATAACACAGGTGACAACACACCTTGTCTGCCTCCCTCCTTCATTGTCCATTCCCTTGAGACAGTTTTAAACTTGACAATAACGTTTTGATTTCTGTAAAATAATAAATAAAATATTTACAGTATAATGAGGCATACCTTTTTTTTTTCAGGAGTTTATTAAGTAGTTTAAAGTGAGTCACTTTATCGAACGCTTTTTGTCAAGTCCAGCAAGCATCCATACACATTTGCTCCTTTCTATATCTTAACACAGTTTCGTGAAGTACTAGGCAAGCAGTAGCAGTAGAATATTTTTCTGTAAAACCATGCTGCCTATCATTCGACTCAATAAACTTCGTAATATTGTTTTGCAAACAATATTCAAATACCTTTAACAACATCAGGGACAAATCAATGGATCTATAAGTATTATTACAAGAACTGTCTTTATATTCATCTTTTAACAATGGAATCATATTTCAAAATTCATTTTCCTTGGTAACAAACAATGCACGACACAAGCTGAGGACAACCCAGCAAGCACCTCCAATGCATCATCTGTACAATACTTTCAGTGATTCGAGTGTACATTATCACAGCCAATGCCACAACTAATACTTACACAAACAGACAGATGCACAAACAGATAGAAAGAAAGGTAGCTGAAAAGAAAAAAAAACACAAAAATTAAAGGAGGAAAAAAGGAAGAGAGGGAGGCGAGGAAGAGGACTGAAGAAGAGGAAGAGGAGGAGGCCAAAGGGGAGGAAAATGCTTAAATCTTTCCTCCTTGGTATACTTTTCCTTCCCTCTTATTTATTCGCACCTCGTAACGGGGGGAGGAGGAAGAGAAGGAGGAGGAGGAGGAGGAGGAGGAGGAGGAGGAGGAGGAGGAGGAGGAGGAGGAGGAGGAGGAGGAGGAGGAGGAGGAGGAAAAGGAGGAGAAGGAGGAGGGAGCAAAATCCTTAGGGAGATGTATGAGTCTGTAGTACACTTCTTATTAGAGAGAGAGAGAGAGAGAGAGAGAGAGAGAGAGAGAGAGAGAGAGAGAGAGAGAGAGAGAGAGAGAGAGAGAGAGACTTCGGAAAGATATTTTGCTCTTGTTTCCAGAAAGTTTTATGACTCTCTCTCTCTCTCTCTCTCTCTCTCTCTCTCTCTCTCTCTCTCTCTCTCTCTCTCTCTCTCTCACTGGACAAAGAAACAGGCAGGGGATCTGATAACGTATGAAAACAGACAGCGTAACACACACACACACA
>NC_087175.1:5930000-5942500 GCF_035594125.1 Scylla paramamosain
CTCTCTTATCCTCTCCTCCAATTCTCTTTTCCCTTTCTTTTCCCCCTTTTCCCATTTTCCCTTCTCCCTTCCCTTTCCTTCCTCTAATATAATCCTCCCATTCTCTCTTCCCCTTTCCCTCCCTCTGTGCTCTCTCCTTCCTTTCCTTTCCTCCCTTCTTTCCCCTCTCTCCTCCTCCTCCTCTTCCTCTTACAATAACTCTTTCCCCTCTCGGCAGACCCTTAGCTCTATTACACCCTTTCTTTCCCCTCCCCTTCATTTATCCCTTATTTTTCCCCCTCACACTGATCTTTCCCCTCTTTCCCTCTCCCTCTCCCCTCTTTTCCCCTCACTGGCTCCACCGTGTCGCAATGCAGTAATGATCCACCATGAGGGGAAATTTATCACTCAAGAGGATGTGGCGCTTTCCTTTCCAGTGGTGGGGAAGAGAGAGGGGAAGAGAGAGGGGAAGAAAGGGGGAAGAGAGGGGAAGGGGATGGGAGGAGATGGGGATCGAGTTGGAAGGATATAGGAAATAGAGAGAGAGAGAGAGAGAGAGAGAGAGAGAGAGAGAGAGAGAGAGAGAGAGAGAGAGAGAGAGAGAGAGAGAGAGAGAGAATCCCTCCCTCTTAGTTTAATCCTTGGAATGTGAGGCAGAGCGGAAGTGGAGGAGGAGGAGGAGGAGGAGGAGGAGGAGGAGGAGGAGGAGGAGGAGGAGGAGGAGGAGGAGGAGGAGGAGGAGGAGGAGGAGGAGGAGGAAAAGGAAACCACATGATGGAGAAGTTGGAAATATAAAAATAGGAGGAGGAGGAGGAGGAGGAGGAGGAGGAGGAGGAGGAGGAGGAGGAGGAGGAGGAGGAGGAGGGAGGGAAGGAAGAGGAGTGAGGAAAGAAAGGAAACACGGAAACACCATCTGAGTTTTCCTCTCTCTCTCTCTCTCTCTCTCTCTCTCTCTCTCTCTCTCTCTCTCGGCTTTCCTGTTCGTGGTTACCCTTTTCCTCATCCTCCTCCTCCTCCTCCTCTCCCTCATCCTCCTCCTCCTCCCAGGCGCAGTCAAGCCATGCATCACCAAAATGAACAATTAATAATAACATATATGAGCGAAGCATTCTGGAACGCCCCTCTCCCTCTCTCCGTGCCGGCCCGTCCAGCCACCCGTGTCGTATTTCATCGCTCGTCTCCTACATCTTGCTAATAGAGGAGCTCCCCCTTCACTGTGCTCTTTATCGCCGTTTTCTTTGGCAAGGCTGCGGGGTGGTAAAAGTTGGAAGGTGGTGGTGGTGGTGGTGGTGCTATTACTATTATTACTACTATTATTATTACTACTACTACTACTACTACGACTTTTTTTTCCAATCTGAGCTAAATTATTGCCACACACTTGCTATTACTACTACTACTACTACTACTACTACTACTACTACTACTACTACTACTACTACTACTGAGTGAAGTACTAAAGACCTTCACATACCTTGGCCATGTAATTTTTTCATGATTTTCAAGGCAAACATGATACAGAGCATAGGCTGCACACATTTTATAGGGCATTCAATTCCGTCTATAGAGATTTTAAAGGCTTAAGTAAAGAAGTTCTCATATTTGTTTTTAATTCTTACTGTTTACCAGGATATGGAGCGCCACTGTGGAGCCATCGGTCAACAGTGAAGTCATATTTTCAACACCTTTAATGCAGCTTTCCGTAACACTCTAAAAAGATTAACCGGGTGCCGCCATATGCCAGCACCCACATTACGGCGGACAGGTGCGACAGTCTGCTGTTCTCCCACCATGGGGCGCTCACACAAGCCAGGTACTGTCAGCGGCTGGGAAGATCTTGCAAACTCTCCATTAGATACAACTTTACCGAGGTTACCGCTGGCTTCTTGATGGAGGGCGTAACTAAGCACTTGAAGGCTAAGTATGATGGCTACCCACTACGTGAAAAGTTACACATACTAAAGGGTCGCACGCACAGGCTACAGAGGCGTGGGTTCAGGCGAGGCCTATGTGTTTTTTATAGTTTTTAATTCTTATTGTTGTTTATTATTTTTTATTATTGCTCACTCTTCTGCTGGCAATTTTATAGTAAATTTACGTGTGTTTCATTCCTGCCATTTTTTTACAACTAAATCTTCGTTTATTCTTCGTATGAAGTTTTCATTTCACTGTGCTGTGCTGCACCTCTGATATATGAGACTTTTTAAAATGTTTGTCTGCTTCATTTAAGTCATTTTGTACAGTATAGTTTTTCTTTTATTATTCACATTTAAGTTTTTTAAAGTGTTATGTTTTTTTATTGTAATTTCTTTGACTGCCAAAATTCTTTTAAATTTATCTAATTTTTTGTGAATTATATATATATATATATATATATATATATATATATATATATATATATATATATATATATATATATATATATATATATATATATATATATATATATATTATTGTGCTGGCTTGTTGTAAATGCATTTCTACGAAATAAAGTTGAACTGAATTGCTGCAAATACTACTGTTATTACTAATAATAATAATAACACAAACCTAAATTTACTTATAACTTACTAGTACTATCACTGCTATCACCTGCTGAAACTTAATTTTGGCTTACGTAAGTTACTACTACTACTACTACTACTACTACTACTACTACTACTACTACTATTGCTGCTGCTGCTGCTACCACCACCACCACCACCACCACTACCACCTCCTTTCAGAAAGTCTACAGATAATCTTCGCCACGCTTCACAAAGTCTAGGGAGAAACTGCCACATTTCACTAAGTCTTGAAGGGGATATTTTCGTCACACCGGCATAAATATCGAAAAAAAAAATAATAATAAAAAATAAATAAAATAAATAAATGAATAAAATAAAAAAAAAATAAATGAAAAAAAAACAATAAACTAATAAATAAATAGAGATACATAAATAAACAGATAAAAAGCAGAGGACGGTCAAACAATGCACCAAAAAAGTAAAGAAAAAAATAAATAAAGAAAAAACGTACCACACATGAAAAATAAAGACAATAAAAGACAATAAAAAATCAAATGAAAGTGACACAAGCAATTAAAAAGACGGAAAAATATTGCAAATCCTCCAGCTCTCTCTCTCTCTCTCTCTCTCTCTCTCTCTCTCTCTCTCTCTCTCTCTCTCGTCATAACATCCTATAACATAAGCAGGATTTAGGAAAGCCCAACTTGGATGATTTAATTAAAAGTTATAAAGAGAAAACTAATCCGAGAGAGAGAGAGAGAGAGAGAGAGAGAGAGAGAGAGAGAGAGAGAGAGAGAGAGAGAGAGAGAGAGGGAGAGAGGGGGTGCTAAAGAAAATGGGTGTTATTACATTTATTTTTACCATGATATATGTCCCGCGATTACGTTTTCCTTTTACCTTTCCGTTTTCTTTGCCTTTCTTTTTAGGTAGAGAAGGAGGACTCAAGTAATTATGGAAAATGAATAATGAAGAATAAAAAAAAAAGGATACACATACTGTACGAGTACTGTAATGCTTGTTGAAAAGGACATCAACCGAGAGAAAAAAAGAATAATAAGAAAGAAATCTGAAAGGAAAAGAAAATTAAGGGAAATGAGAAAATTAATAAAAAGGTAAAAAAGGAAGAATAAATACAGAATAATTTGGAATAGAAAGGAAAAATATAAGGAAAAGATACAAAGAAAATACGGAAGGTGGAAAAGATAAGATTACAATGTGAAATAATAATGGAGAGAGAGAGAGAGAGAGAGAGAGAGAGAGAGAGAGAGAGAGAGAGAGAGAGAGAGAGAGAGAGAGAGAGAGAGAGAGAGAATAAGTCTTAAATAATACAGAATGAGACACACACACACACACACACACACACACACACTCTCTCTCTCTCTCTCTCTCTCTCTCACACACACATACCAAGAAACGGAGTAAACTAAATATCAAAAGAGAAACAAAGAAGGAAGGCAATAATATCTATATGAAAGAGAGTGAACTGGAGGGAGAGGGAAGAAAGTGAGAGGTGGGGAGGAAGAAAGGGAGAGTGAGAGAAAAGTTTCGTTCATCTCTCCCTAGGGAGATATAAGCCTGAATGGGCTAACTTAGTATACTGTTCCCGAGAGAGAGAGAGAGAGAGAGAGAGAGAGAGAGAGAGAGAGAGAGAGAGAGAGAGAGAGAGAGAGAGAGAGAGAGAGAGAGAGAGAGAGAGAGAGAGAGAGAGAGTTACATAAATACACAGGTCACAACTGATCTTGCTGTCCTCACGAGGTGACCTGACCTGGGACTACTAAGGTGATAGTAAAAGAAAAGGACAGGAAAGCAGAAGGCTCTCTCCCCACCCTCCACTCCCTCTGGCACACGCCGTACAGGAAAACATGTCAGAAATAAATATCTTGCGGGGTTAGAGAAGAAAAAATCCGAGGAAAATTTTATAGGAAAGGATGAAAAGAGATGAAATGAGGTGCCCCCATTTCCTGGAAGCAAGGAAGTTAATCACTAACAAACAAACGCTGTTAGCCGCTGGTTTGAGGCAAAATATTTATCAAGACGGCGTTAAAAAGTCTCTACGGTAACGCAGTCTATCACGTCTCGATTAATTACTCGGTGGAAAAAAAACTATTCTTTGATTGGTGAGAGTTGAAGGATTTCCCAACAATTTTGCAACCGTTTCCTCGCGTGTAATTTGAAGAGTCTATGGCGAAATACTTACTGCAGTCCGTGTTATCAATGCCTTAGATGATCTTAAACAGCTGTATTAAGTCGTCTGTTAGTCTTGTTTGTGTTAATAGGAAAAGATTTAATTGTTTAAGACGCTCTTCGTATGATTTGTTTGTCAGGCTTGGTATCATTGTTGTTGCTCTGCGCTGAACTCGTTATAATCTATCAATGTCCATCTGGCAACAGGGGCGCCATGCTGCAACGCGATATTCCAAAAGGAGACGAACCAGGAAGCTGTACAGAGTGACCATTGTAGCTTCATTGTATTAAAATGATCTGCAGATTAAGCCTGTTATTTTGTCTACTTTCTTTACTTATAAATATTCTTGGTTAGGTTTCAGGCTACTCGACATTGTTACTCCTATATCAATTTCACTATCTACACTTTAAGCAGGGTACCATTCATAACATACTTTGCTTTCTCGTTTCTGTACCCTGCGTGAAGCACTTTGCACTTATCTGCATTAAAACTCAATTGCCAGGTTTGTCCCCACTCTGACAACTTGTCTAGGTTATTCTGCACTTCTTTTGTTCATTAGAGACTACGGGATTCACTATTTTCGTGTCATCAGCAAACTTCGATACTAAACTGGTAACATCCTCATCTATGTCGTTTATATATACAAGGAAAAGGAAGAGAACAGGTCCTAAGACTGATCCCTGTGGCACCCCACCCAACACGTCGTAGTGATTTTAGTTTAATCAGTAAACGTTTGTTGGGGGTATATGTTTGAGAGAGAGAGAGAGAGAGAGAGAGAGAGAGAGAGAGAGAGAGAGAGAGAGAGAGAGAGAGAGAGAGAGAGAGAGAGAGAGAGAGAGAGAGACTAAATGAAATATAGGAATAGAAAGATAGTAAAATAAAGGAGAGAGGAAGGAAAATGAAAATAAGGAACAAAAGGAGGAGAAAGATAATAGAGTAAGGAAGTTAATTTAAGAAAACAGAGAAGAGAAAGAAAGAAAAAGAAAAGATAGAAAGAAAGAAAGAAAGAAAGAAAGCAAGAAGGAAAATGTGGGAAATTTATTAAGAGGAAGAGAAGGTGAAGGACGAGAAGGAAAAGGAGGAGGAGGAGGAGGAGGAGGAGGAGGAGGAGGAGGAGGAGGAGGAGGAGGAGGAGGAGGAGGAGGAGGAGGAGGAGGAGAAATATGTATGAACGAGACGAGTAGAAAGTGAGAAAGTTAGTGAAGGAGGAGGAGGAGGAGGAGGAGGAGGAGGAGGAGGAGGAGGAGGAGGAGGAGGAGGAGGAGGAGGAGGAGGAGGAGGAGGAGGAGGAGACAAACACCACTAAAGGAAAAAACAAATATCTGGTTCTCTTCCCTTCCATTTTTCCCTCCTCTTCCTCCTCCTCCTCCTCCTCCTCCTCCTCCTCCTCCTCTTCTTCCTCCTCCCCCTCCTCCTCCTGCAATCAATACTCTTGTCCTAGAAAGATCACATATATCTTTAATCCATCTCACACCACCTCCTCCTCCTCCTCCTCCTCCTCCTCCTCCTCCTCTTCCTCTTCTTCCTCTCCTCTTCCAACTCCCTCTTACCTTTTATTCTTTCAACTAAATTTTCCTTCTTCTTTTCCTCCGTCTCATTTTGTTCCTCCATATTTTTTGTCCTGTTTCCCTCTCTCCTCCTCCTCCTTCTTCCTTTTTTTCCTCTTCTTTCCCTCCTCCTCCTCCCCGTCCTTCTTCTCTTTCGCTAATTTCGTCACATTCTCACGCCCATTTTCATTCTCTCTTTCTCTTTTCTCTTCTTTCGTTAATTAACTTCTTTACGGTCATTTCACTCTTCCTCTTCTTCCCCTCTTCTTCTTTTTCCTCCTACTCGTCCTCCTTCTCTCCCTTTTCACTTAATCCTCTCTGTCTAATACCTCTCAGTTTCATTCCTCTCTCTCTCTCTCTCTCTCTCTCTCTCTCTCTCTCTCTCTCTCTCTCTCTCTCTCTCTCTCTCAAGGTTTTTAAATGAACGATCGTGTAATTATCCCGTAACTTTCTTTCTTTCTGGTCTTTTTTTACTTTTTTTTTTAATTCAAATGTTTGTAATTTTGTGTCCTTTGTTCCTGTAACGTGGTGGTGGTGGTGGTGGTGGTGGTGGTGGTGGTTGGGGTAAAAATAGCAGTACAAGATAATGATGATAGCACTAAAACAATGATGATGTGAATGATGATGGTGATGGTGGTGGTGGTGATGATGAGGAAAATCATAATATAGCAACAATGTTATTATTATTATTATTATTATTATTATTATTATTATTATTATTATTATTATTACTATTGCTATTTCACTTACTATTCCTGCTATTACTTTGCCGCTGTGTACACCAAGAGAAAGCCGCGCAGTAAAACTCACCCCTGTCTGGCAACACTGCAGCTGCCGCCCGATGCTTTGACTGACGACAGCGGACAGTTTGCATGACGGTTGTTTGGAGACACGTGAGCTTCCTTATTAACCTCCACCCTCGCCCCTCCTTAGCTGTGAGGGAAGCGTACACAAATCCCACTGCTCAGTTCCCCTCATAAGACGCACAAGTGGGGCTGACACAGGGAGAGAGTGGTTCAGTTCTACAAATATGACGATAAACTTAACCCTTTTGAATGCAAGACAGTTTTTCTTCATAATCTCCTTCATCATTTTTAGACATTAATTTTTGTAATACTCTCAAATAATTCCGCAGTCTAAGCAATGCACAATGAACCAACTGTTATCCCATTTTTTTTTTCTATCGAGGCAATCTTTTTTTTTTTTTTTTATATTGTTATGAATGTTGACAGCAGACGATTATAGCACGGAAAGGGTCGAATAAATCCAATTACAACACGCCGCCTGGTCACTAAGTTTAAGGCTTGTGTAGGGCGTGAGTCACCCCGCCACGAACTCTGCGACTCTGGAACTCCCTGCCTGCTGCTGTATTCCCTCCTTCCTGTGACTTGAACTCTTTCTGGAGGTAGGTTTCAAGACACTTATCCTTTAATTTTTTACTCTGTTTGGGGACAGGTACCTCAGTGGGCCTTTTTTTTTTTTTTCTTATAATTATGTTGCCCTTGGCCGGTGCCCTTCCTACATAAAAAAAAAAAGAAAAAAAGAAAATGGAGAGCGTGGCGTCGTAAGTAACTGATACGATCCTTTGATTTACACAGGGAGGCAGCAGGAGGGAAGTCACACCATTACAACAGGAGGGCTAAAGAAACACAAAGCCAGGCGTCTCCAGGGCGTCAGCTGTGGCGCGTGAAGGCACAGGCTGATAAGGAAGGTCTCGTTTCTTCAAGCAAGTGTAATTCAAAGTGGCCGCTTCTGTCAAGGCATCGGGCACGGGCTGCAGTGTTGCCATAGAAGAGTGAGTTTTACCACGCGGTTCTTCCCTTATCATACCCAGTGGCATGATAAATTATAGTAGTGCTAGTAAGTGAAATAGCAATAATAATGATGATACTACTACTACTACTACTATTACTACTGCTACTGCTAATAATAATAATAATAATAATAATAATAATAATAATAATAATAGTAATAATACTACTACTACTATTACTACTACTACTAACAACAACAACAACAACAACAACAACAACAACAACAACAACAACAAAAGAACAATAACAACAATAAAAGTAGCAAAAAAATAACAAGCCAAACAGCAATAAACCAAAACATAACATTATCACTAAGAGAATAATAATAATAAATAAAATAAAACTATATATACATAAAAAAAATAATTCTATCAATCATTCGGGGACTGGAATGTTTTAGTGAAAATATATATTTTTTTCCCCCTCCCAGATCATTATTTTTTTTCACCCTCTGACCAGAACAAAAAATATTATGTCCATTAATTAACCCTTTGAGGTCTAATGGAAATGAAAAAAAGAGAAAAAAAATGAAAAAAAAAGATAACGATATTCTCTCTCTCTCTCTCTCTCTCTCTCTCTCTCTCTCTCTCTCTCTCTCTCTCTCTCTCTCTCTCATATACAAAAGTTAAAAGTAAATAGAAAGAAAGAAAGAAACGAGAAAAGTATAACATTTTTTTATTTCATCCATTTAATAATTCTAATGTGTGTGTGTGTGTGAGAGAGAGAGAGAGAGAGAGAGAGAGAGAGAGAGAGAGAGAGAGAGAGAGAGAGAGAGAGAGAGAGAGAGAGAGAATGAAGGAAAAGAATAAACGTAGATAAGGTAGAAAAATAGGCAGAAACCGAATAAAGAAGAGGAAGAGGAAGAAGAGGATGAAAAGGAAGAAGACGATGAGTAGAAAGAAGACGAAAATAAGGAAGAGGAAGAAAACAAAGAGTGAAGGAACAAAATATACGTAGAAATGGAAGAGAAATACAAAGAAATAAGACAGAACAGGAAGAGGAAGAAGAGGAAGAAGAGAAAGAGGAATAAAACAAGAGAGAGACAGAGAGGGAAAATGAAGAAACAGAATTTACAAAGATACAGAAGAGAAATAAGCAGAAACAAGACCAAGAAGAGGAAGAAGAAGAAGGAAGAGAAAGAAGAGGAAGAAGAGGAAGAGGAGGAAGAAAACAAAAAAGAGAGAAAATGAAGCACAAAATATATAGATACATAAAAAAAAAAAACACAAATGAGACCAAGAAGAAGAAGAAAGAAGAAGAGGAGGAAGAAGAGGAAGAGGAGGAAGAGGACAACCCAACAGACTGTATGAGACAAACTGGTGCCTCGCTTAAAGGTCCCCATCAAAAATAATAGCAAAGCCTGACCGCTCTGCCTGCCGCTGTGCTGAATGGGGGGATGGGAGGGAATGGGGGAGGGAGGGAGGGAGGTGCATGGGGGGTGATGGGGGAAGCAGGGAGGTGCATGGTGGGTAATACATCTAATATCTAGTTTTATTGCTCTCTCTCTCTCTCTCTCTCTCTCTCTCTCTCTCTCTCTCTCTCTCTCTCTCTCTCTCTCTCATACATACACACAGAACAATATTTCGTTTGTTTATCTTATTTTCATTTGATATTGTGCTGAATCCATTCCCATCTCTCTCTCTCTCTCTCTCTCTCTCTCTCTCTCTCTCTCTCTCTCTCTCTCTCTCTCTCTCTCTCTCTCTCTCTCCAATATTTTGGTAGTTTTATTTCATCTTTAATGTACCACTAACAGCTCTCTCTCTCTCTCTCTCTCTCTCTCTCTCTCTCTCTCTCTCTCTCTCTCTCTCTCTCTCTCTCTCTCTCTCTCTCTCTCTCTCTCTCTCTCCCTCTTTGCCTTGGGCCTTAATTCTCTCCCTCTCTCCTTCATTCCTTCCCTCCCTCCTTCAAGCACTAATAAGTTAACCCTCTCTCTCTCTCTCTCTCTCTCTCTCTCTCTCTATCTCTCTATCTCTCTCCCTCTCCTCTCTCTCTCTCTCTCTCTCTCTCTCTCTCTCTCTCAGGGAAGGATTCAATTTAGAATGGGATTGGAAGAGAACTGAAGAAAAGGTGGAAAGGAAGGTAGAAGGGAAGAGGAGGAAGAAGAGGAGAAAAGAAGAGTAGAGGAGGAGGAGGAGGAGGAGGAGGAGGAGGAGGAGGAGGAGGAGGAGGAGGAGGAGTCGAGGGGAGGAAGGAAACTCGTTGTACCAAGAATGTGTAAACAGATGAGGCTTGGGAAACAACAACAACAACAACAACAACAACAACAACAACAGCAACAACAACACACGAACCGGCATTGCCAAGTTTGATGGAAACCGACAGATGGTGGAAGAGGAGGAGGAGGAGGAGGAGGAGGAGGAGGAGGAGGAGGAGGAGGAGGAGGAGGAGGAGGAGGAGGAGGAGGAGGAGGAGCACTGGTATAATAATAATTCCTCCTCCTCCTCCTGCTTCTCTTCCCCTTCTTCTTCTTCTTCTTCTTCTTCTTCTTCTTCGTAGTAGTAGTAGTAGTAGTAGTAGTAGTAGTAGTAGTAGTAGTAGTAGTAGTAATAGTAGTAGAAGTAGTAGTAGTAGTAGTAGTAGTAGTAGTAGTAGTAGTAATAGTAGTAGTAGTAGTAGTAGTGGCAGTAGTCGTATACAACAACAACAACAACAGCAGCAACAACAACAACAACAACAACAACAACAACAAAAACAAACAAGAACGATAAACAAAAGAGCAGAGAGGGAGAGAGATACACAAACAGACAGACAGACAGACAGACAGACAAACAGCCATCACATGTCACACTTATCTACTCCAGCCTGTCCTCCTCAGCCAATCCCATTCCCTATCAGCCATTCCAGTACATTCCAGTTCCCCTTTGACCTTCTGAACCATTCCAGGACCAGCAAGTCTCTCTCAGATCCAGCAAAGACCCCAAAACCTTCCCTGCTTCCAGTACCTCCTGTCATACGCACCTTCCAGACCCTTCCAAACTCCAGCAAAATTTTCCAGTTGTTTCCAGACCTAAGCTAACCTAACCTAACTTGACCTGATTTGATATAACTTAACTTAACCTGAATTAACCGAACGTAACCTAACCTAACCTTAACTTAACCTAACCTTACATGACCTGAGGTGATGTAACCTAACCTAACATAACAGAACCTACTCTAACCTAACTTACCCTGACCTAACCTAACCTACCCTAACCTGACCCAAGCTCCTTCCTGATAAAAAAAAAACACCAATTATTTTTCAGTCCTTACATTCAAGATCACCACAATTTTCCAGTTACCTCCGGTCGATATATTCTCTTTCCAGATCCTTACAGACACTAATAAGTTTCCAGTCTCTTGTATGACATTCCAAACCTTTATAAAACCATTCTGGGCCATTACAGTTTTCTTCCATAGCTTACAATCAGGTATAAGCACATTTGACAGTTATTTCCAGATTCATATATTTTCCTTCCAGATCCATCCAGACACTCCAGTTACTTTCCAGTCCCTTTCATTACATTCCAGACTTATATAAAACCATTCCAGACATTTACAATTTTCTTCCCTACCTTACAATCTAATATAAACCAATTTCTCAATTACTTCCAGACTCATATTTTCTTCTACATCTATTTACGCACCCCGATTATTTTCCATTCCTTTCTGTTATTTTCCAGACCTTTACCAAACCATTCCAAACCATTGCAATCTTCTTCCATACCTTACAGTCTTCCATAACCCAATTCTCCAGTTACTTCCACACACTATACTACTTCCAGATCTAGCAAGAAACCTCAGCTACTTTCCAGTCTAATTCCAGCAATCATGAGTATTTTTCACACTTCCAGAGGCCTGCAATTCTTTTTAAGCTTCTTTTTTTTTTTGACTACAAGCTTCCAGACCTTTCCAGTTTCTTGTAGTTCTCTTTATGTTTTTCTTATATACTTCCAGATCTTTCCAGTTTCTTACAAGGGCCACCATGAATATTTTACTGCGTTCCAGGTATTTGTGAGCTTTTCTGTACAATTCCTACAAGTTTCCAGAATGTGCCAGCTTTTTGCAGTTCTGTCTTTGCTCATCGTACACACTTCCAGGTCTTTCCAGTTTCTTGCAAGGGTTATTAAGAATCTTCAACTGACTTCCAGATCACTGCGGACTCTTTTAAGCTTCTCCGTGCATCTCCTATAAACTTCCAGACCCTTCCAGCTTTTTACAGTTCTCTCTACGCATTTACAATATTCTTCCAGATCTTTCCAGTTTCTTGCAACCTTGAAGTACTTGTTAGGCATTTGTAAGTGTCTGTGTTCAGTTCCTATACTCTTCCAGACCATTCCAGCTTCTTACAGTTCTCTCTCTATGCATTTCCCGAGTCCCTTAGTCACTGTCATTCCAGATTCCAGCCTCGAGATTCCAGTCCCCTCCTCAGTGACTGGATACGTGACGTTGATATGTCCTGGTAGTGACGTGCAATTTGCTTGACTACTGG
>NC_087175.1:5950000-5952500 GCF_035594125.1 Scylla paramamosain
AAACTTTTTTACCTTATAATTTTTGTACCTGTAAACTTCCGCTTTATAAATTTACACCATTCAGGGACCAGCAGTTGTAGTAGTAGTAGTAGTAGTAGTAGTAGTAGTAGTAGTAGTAGTAGTAGTAGTACTAGTTTAATTTCTACCTTATAAACTTTCACCATTCAGGCACCAGCAGTTGTAGTAGTAGTAGTAGTAGTAGTAGTAGTAGTAGTAGTAGTAGTAGTAGTAGTAGTAGTAGTAGTAGTAGTAGTAGTAGTAGCAGCAGTAGTAGTAGTAGTAGTAATAGTAGTAGTAGTAGTCTTAAACGCTGTGTTCTCTAATCAGGACTATCTTCAAGGGTCAAGAAGATGATTAGGTGTGTTCCCAAGGGCGACTTTCCTATTAATTGCGTAGAATCCTCGTTAAACTCACTGGAATCACGAGAACCCATGAAACTTGAAGCAAAGCCTGACCAAAGTGCGGAATCCTTGTAAAACTACCACAACGATAATAAAAAAAAAAATAAAATAAAAAAATAATAATAATAATTTCTACTAAGGCATCTTAAACGAGTAGAATTTTCGTTACACCTTGGAACACACCCAGCAGCACTAAAGCATTGTGGAAGTGTATATTCTCTGTTAAATCACCACTACAATCGCAAAAAAAAAAACACCCTTAAAAACCCAATAACTTCCACTAGAGGTCGTTGAACATACAAAGTCGGTATGGAATGATTTAATAGCTGTAAACGCAAGAAACACTCTTAAAAGAATATCCAGCAGCTTCCACTACACCCATAAAATCGTTCTTAAATTATAAGTACAACCAGAAAAAAAAAAAATAAATAAATAAAATAAATAAATAAAATAAATAAAAAAATCTGGAAACCTTAATAACATCCACTAGACACCGTTAAACACACAAAATCAACCTTAAATTATAACTAGATAAAAAAAAACACTTAAAAACTCCAATAACGTCCATTACAGCCTTAGAAATACAGAAAACAACTTTAACTATAACTAAAATACCGAAAAACACCCTTGAAAACCCCAATAACATCCACTACAGCCTTTTAAAAATACAAAACCAGGCTTAAACTTAAACTAGAACCCACCCTAAAAAAATAAATAAATAAAAATAAACTCTTAAAAAAACCCAATAACTTCCACTAGAAACTTAAAATAAAAAAAAAATTCCTTAAACTATAACCACAATATGAAGAACCCCCTTGAAAACCCCCAGTACCTTCCAGTACAGCCCACCAAACACCTGGGACTTAATACACATCAGCAAGGAACAGAGATTCAGACGTCGCTTAAACTCCCAATCATCCAAACCTAATTAGCCTCCCACCACTAAACTCTACTATGGATGGATGGATGGATGGATGGATGGGCAGGTATTGAGCGATGACTATTCAGATAACAATCACTAATTAGGCCAGACAATCGCAGAGTCATTAGAGTGATTATCATTAACATCATCATCATCATCATTAGCCAGACAACACTGGGATTATAGCGATCAGTTGTAGGGCTTATTAGAGAGAGAGAGAGAGAGAGAGAGAGAGAGAGAGAGAGAGAGAGAGAGAGAGAGAGAGAGAGAGAGAGAGAGAGAGAGAGAGATACAGTTGAAAAGACTTCCCTACACACACACACACACACACACACACACACTTTCTCTTTACTCTAAAAATTTTGTCGTACCTTTTTTATGTAGGAGGAGGAGGAGGAGGAGGAGGAGGAGGAGGAGGAGGAGGAGGAGGAGGAGGTCAGCCTTTTCTACCTCTGAATCAGATGAAATAAGGAAAGTTTTCAAGTATATCATTAGAGTTCGCTGATACCTAACCTTCCCTTCAGCCTCCTCCTCCTCCTCCTCCTCCTCCTCCTCCTCCTCCTCCTCCTCCTCCTCTTCTTCTTCTTCTTCTTCTTCTTCTTCTTCTTCTTCTTCTTCTTCTTCCTCCTCCTCCTCTTCCTTTTCCTCCCATGATTTCCTCTTTTTTTTTTTTTCAGTGAGTTCTTCTTCTGTCTTTAATTTTACGTGTTAATCTTCTTTCTTTTCCTTCTTACTTTTTTTCTCTCCTCCTTCATTCGCTTTTATTTTTTTCCATTCTTTGTTAGTTTTTTGTACCTTTTCTTTGTATCTCCTCCTCCTCCTCCTCTTCTTCTTTCTCCTCTTCCACTTACTCCTCTTACCTTCCTTCCTTGTTACCTTCCCTTCCTTCCTTCCTTCCTTCCTTCCTTTCTTCTTTCCTTCCGTCATTCTTCATCAAATAATTCCTTTTTACCTAATCTTCTTCCTCCTCCTCCTCCTTCTCCTCCTCCTCCTCTTCCTCCTCTTCCTCCCTCTCTTCCTCTTCTTTCTGTATCTTCATTATCTGATAGATCTTCTGGTTTTATTCCTCCTCCTCCTCCTCCTCCTAATCATCCCTGTCTCCTCCTCCTCCTCCTCCTCCTCCTAATCATCCCTCCCTCTCCTCCTCCTCCTCCTTCTCCTCCTAATCATCCCTCCC
>NC_087175.1:5962500-5967500 GCF_035594125.1 Scylla paramamosain
TCCACAGAGACGTGAACTAACCGCTTCACTTCTGGGCAAATCATTTCATTTTATGCCTCTCTCGTAATATTTCTGCCACATAAAAAAAAAAAAAAAATCAACCTTCTGCTTTTCCCTATGCCCTCTGCTGCGTCTCATTGCAAGCAGTTTATAAAAGGGCTACGAGGAATAAGAAAGGACGATCATGCAGCGAGAGGACTTGGAGAGATCTGATGTAGGTGCTCAGATGGCATAGGGCGACAAACAAGATAAATTAGGTGGAGCAATCACAGCAAGACTAGACCTGTTATTACGGAAGGAATATGCTTGTTAGAGTCAGTACAAAGGAAAATGACTGAAAAAAGGAGAGGAGGAGGAGAGAATGAGCGAGAAGGAGAGGAGGAGAGGAGATAATAAGAAAACAAGGAGGAGGAGGAGGAGGAGGAGAGAATGAGAGGAGAATGGGAAAAAGAGAGGAGGAGGAGAGGAAAGAATGATAAAAAAAGGAGAGGAGAAAAGAGAAAAAAGAGAGAAATTGAAAGGAGAATGAGAAAAAAAGGAGGAGGCGTGGAGTAAGAAAAAAAAGAAAGGAGAGAATGAGAGGAGAATGAGAAAAAAAGGAGAGAATAAGAAAAAGAGAGAGAGAGAGAGAGAGAGAGAGAGAGAGAGAGAGAGAGAGAGAGAGAGAGAGAGAGAGAGAGAGAGAGAGAGAGAGAGAGAGAGAGAGAGAGAGAAAGCTAAAAAGACACAAGGGATGAGAAATAAACATCACAAGAGACTAAACCTTTTCATTCAATTTACATACAATCTTTACATGCACAAATGAAGAGGGGGACGTGATGGAGGTGCTGCAGTGGCATAAGGAACATAACAAGTGCAATACAAACAAGACCCTTATATAGTAATGAAGACTGGACTGGATAAGAAGTAACGGGTTCAATCTTGAAAAGTTAGAATTAAGAAAGAGGTAGCAAGATATTGGTTCTCAGAGTGGCAGGTAACTGGAACAGACTGGGAGAGTGAACTGGGAGAGTGTGGGAAGGTGAACTGAGGAAAAAAAAAAAAAAAAGGAACTGGGAGAGGCTTAACTGGGAGTGTACTGGGAGAGTGTACTGGAAGAGTGTACTGGGGGAGTGTTCTACGAAAATATACAGGGAAAGTGTATTTATTGGGAATATGAACTGGGAGAGTGTGCTGGGAGAGTGTGCTGGGAGAGTGTACTGGGAGAGACTTTACATAAAACTTTAACAGGGGATCTACAAGGAGGGCATACTGAGATGGCTACCGGCTGGCTTTACTGGGGAGCTTTAGAATGTTAATTTACTGGGAATCGACTGGGATAACTTTACTGAATAACTTTACCGTAGAAGCTTTACTGCGTGTCTACTGGGAGCTTTTCTAGTGGAGATTTACAACGTAACTTTACTGGTGGAGCTTTATAGTGTGGCTTTACTGGGATACCTTTACCATGTGGCTTTACAATATGTTTTTACTGGTGGAGCTTTATAATGTGGCTTTACTGGTGGAGCTTTATAATGTGGCTTTACTGGTAGAGCTTTATATTGTGGCTTTACTGGTGGAGCTTTATAATGTGGCTTTACTGGTAGAGCTTTATAATGTGGCTTTACTGGTGGAGCTTTATAATGTGGCTTTACTGGTGGAGCTTTATAATGTGGCTTTACTGACAGAGCTTTATAATGTGGCTTTACTGGTAGAGCTTTATAATGTGGCTTTACTGGTGGAGCTTTATAATGTGGCTTTACTGATAGAGCTTTATAATGTGGCTTTACTGGTGGAGCTTTATAATGTGGCTTTACTGGTGGAGCTTTATAATGTGGCTTTACTGACAGAGCTTTATAATGTGGCTTTACTGGTGGAGCTTTATAATGTGGATTTACTGGTGGAGCTTTATAATGTGGCTTTACTGGTGGAGCTTTATAATGTGGCTTTACTGGTGGAGCTTTATAATGTGGATTTACTGGTGGAGCTTTATAATGTGGATTTACTGGTGGAGCTTTATAATGTGGCTTTACTGGTGGAGCTTTATAATGTGGCTTTACTGGTGGAGCTTTATAATGTGGCTTTACTGGTGGAGCTTTATAATGTGGCTTTACTGGTGGAGCTTTATAATGTGGCTTTACTGGTGGAGCTTTATAATGTGGCTTCACTGGTGGAGCTTTATAATGTGGCTTTACTGGTGGAGCTTTATAATGTGGCTTTACTGGTGGAGCTTTATAATGTGGCTTTACTGGTGGAGCTTTATAATGTGGCTTTACTGGTGGAGCTTTATAATGTGGCTTTACTGGTGGAGCTTTATAATGTGGCTTTACTGGTGGAGCTTTATAATGTGGCTTTACTGGTGGAGCTTTATAAGTGGCTTTACTGACAGAGCTTTATAATGTGGCTTTACTAGTAGAGCTTTATAATGTGGCTTTACTGGTGGAGCTTTATAATGTGGCTTTACTGGTGGAGCTTTATAATGTGGCTTTACTGGTGGAGCTTTATAATGTGGCTTTGCTGGTGGAGCTTTACGATGTGGCTTTACTGCAAGTTTTATAATATGACTTTGCTGGTGGAGCTTTATAATGTAGTTTTGCTGTGAGCTTTACAGTGTGACTTTACTGAATGCCTTTATTGTGGTCTTTACTATAAGGAACTTTTTCTGAATACCTTTACTGTAAAAAAAAAAAAAAAACTACTGGCAACTTTACAGGAAAGCTTCAGTGCGTGGCTTTATTGAATGATTAATGAAGACTTTACTGGGATATTGTACTGGTGGCTTTATTTACTGGGCGTTACTAGAAGGTTTATTTGTGGGGTGAGTTTACTGGTGTGGGTCTACTGATGGCTTTATCATGGGGCTTTATAGTGGCGCAGGCTTTACCGGGAGTGTGGCAGCGCGTGGCTTTACTGGGAAACTTTACTAGGATAGATTTCACTTTGGAGAGAATTGGACATTAAAGTAATTTTCGCTTCAAACACAAGGCCACTGCAACCTCTCTCTCTCTCTCTCTCTCTCTCTCTCTCTCTCTCTCTCTCTCTCTCTCTCTCTCTCTCTCTCTCTCTCTCTCCACTTCCGCGTCATTTAGAATTTTTTTTCCAACATTTTTATTCCTCGTTCGTGTTTTTTTTCTTCCCATCTCGTTTTTTTTTTTTTACCTCTTTTTCCATTTCGTTTTTTTTTTTGGACTGCCAAGTATTTCCTCCCGTTTTCTGTTTCCATTTTCTTTCTTCCCGTCACTTTTAGCATCGTGGACTGAGTGAATGTTTAAATGCCACGGTGAATAATAATGTTGCTAATGACTCCTCCTGGGAATGTTGTGTAAATGAAAGCTGTGATATAATATTTGTGTGAGGCTTGTTTTCTTTTTTCCTACCTTTTTTTTCCTTCTTCGTTTTTCTTATTTATTGTTTTTTTTCATTTATGGTTACTTTCTAATTTTTTTCCCTTCTTCCTTCGATTCTTCCTTTTTCTAATAATTTCCTTTCTTATTTCTTCGTTCTCTTTCTTCTTTATTTCTTTCCTTCTATCATTCTTTTAATTTTTCTTTCCTTCCCTTCTTCCCTTTCTTTCATGAACTTTGTTTTATATTCCTATGTATATTTTTTTCTTTATATTCAATCTCCATTTTCTTTCATTCCTTCCTTTCCTTCACTTTCCTTTTCTTTTTCTCTTTTTCCTTTCCTTTCCTTCCACTTATTTGATCTATTTTGTTTTAATTTCCTTTCTATGTTTTTTCCTTTATATTTTTCTTCCAGTGTTTTCCTTCCTTAATTTCTTTCTTTCCTTCTTCCTTCCTTCTTTTTTCCTTCTTCCATTCCTTCCTCTCTCTCCTAACTTCTTTCTTCTCTCTTACATTAATTGATTCCTTTGAAACACAATTAATTACCTGCCCCGATTAATGATGATACCTAAATTACTACTACAACTACTACTACTACTACTACTACTACTACTACTACTACTACTACTACCACTATTATCACCACCACCACCACCACTACTGCCATTACCACCACTACTACTACTACTCTTCTACTACAACTACTACATGAACAACAACTACTACTACCACCACTAGTACAAGCCCATTTATCACACGTGTGGCAGGTATGCGTGACTAATTAATCACGAGACTCACCTGTGCTATTCATTAAATTTTACATTAATTGACGCACCATGACACAGCACAGAGAGAGAGAGAGAGAGAGAGAGAGAGAGAGAGAGAGAGAGAGAGAGAGAGAGAGAGAGAGAGAGAGAGAGAGAGAGAGAGAGAGAGAGCCCACACACACCACCTAATAACTATAATCAAAACTGGACTCAAACTTTACCTATTGAATCTATGAATAAAAAAAAAAAAAGAAAAAAAAATATTGTCTGCACTTTGCTCTCATTAAATATTCTCATTTAACCGAATTACGAGAAAAGGAGGAACTGAACTCCGACAAAAAGAGGTTGAAATCCGCTTTAATATCCGGACCTTTGATGCATAGGGGGAGAGGGGGAAGGGAGGGAGGGGGGGAGTGCAAGATGGAGGGAAGGGGAGGAGGGAGGAGAGAAGATTAGGAATGGAGGGCAAAGGAAAAGGGAGGTGAAGGTCTAGATAGGAGGAGGAGGAGGAGGAGGAGGAGGAGGAGGAGGAGGAGGAGGAGGAGGAGGAGGAGGAGGAGGAGGAGGAGGAGGAGGAGGAGGAGGAGGAGGAAGAGGAAGAGGAAGAGGAAAAGGAAGAGGAAATAAAAATAAGGAATGAAAGTGAAATACAGGAGAGAAAAAGGAAGAAGTCAAGGGAAAGGAGGAGGAGGGAAGGGAAAAGGAAGGAAAAGAAGCATAAATATATTGAAAGAGGAGGAGGAGGAGGAGGAGGAGGAGGAGGAGGAATAAAGGAAGGAAGGAAGGAAGGAAAGAGGAAGAAGAGAAGAAAAGTGAGGGATGAAAGAGTAATACAAAAAAAAAAGATTGAAAAGGAAGGAGGAGAAGAAGGAAAAAAAGACGAGAAAGAAAAAAAAATAAAATAAAAGAT
>NC_087175.1:5972500-5982500 GCF_035594125.1 Scylla paramamosain
TGTGTTTATTAGTCTCTCTCTCTCTCTCTCTCTCTCTCTCTCTCTCTCTCTCTCTCTCTCTCTCTCTCTCTCTCTCTCTCTCTCTGTCTTTCATTTTTATTTCATGTTTCAACCTTTACCATTTTTCTCTTCCCTGATACAATCTCTCTCTCTCTCTCTCTCTCTCTCTCTCTCTCTCTCTCTCTCTCTCTCTCTCTCTCTCTCTCTCTCTCTCTCTCTCTCTCTCTTTCTTTAATTTTACAGTCACCTCTCTCTTCTTCTCTTCCTTTCTCATTTTCCCCTCTCTTCCCTTCTCTCTCCCTCTCATTTCCTTCCTTTCCTTCTCCTCCGTGTCATCTTCACTCTCTCCCTCTCCTCATTTATCTTCCTTCCCTTAATTCTATATTATTCCTCTCCCTTCCTCTTTCCTCCTCTCCCTCTTCCTCTTTCCTCTCTTCCCTCCCTACTCCATGTTACTAATTGTCTCTCTACTTCATTAACTCTCTCTCTCTCTCTCTCTCTCTCTCTCTCTCTCTCTCTCTCTCTCTCTCTCTCTCTCTCTCTCTCTCTCTCTCTCTCTCTCTCTCTCCATTAATTCATCTCCTGTTTATCATTCTCTCTCTTCCTCATTTTCTTCCCTCCATTCGTATCTCTCTCTCTCTCTCTCTCTCTCTCTCTCTCTCTCTCTCTCTCTCTCTCTCTCTCTCTCTCTCTCTCTCATTTATATTCCTTACTCCCATCTTTTATTTTTCATTCTCTCTTTTTTTCTGTCTCTCCATCTATCTATTTCCTTCCTTCCTTCCTTCCTTTCTTCTAGCATTTTCATTCATTCATTCATTCATCTTTCCTCTATTACTATCTCCTCTCTTCTTTCCCCTCCATTTTTTTCTCTCAGTTCTTTTTTGTCCTTTCTTCTTCTTTTTATTCATTTATTACCTTCTTTCCTCTTCTTTCCTCTCTTTCTTCATTTTTTTTCCTCTCACTTCATCCATCTCCTCGTTTCTCTCCTCCTCTCGCAATCTCTCCACTCCTCTCCCTTCTCTCTTGTTTCTCTCTTTTTCCCCTCCTCTCCTTCCCTCTTCTATCTTCTTGTCTTTCATTCCTTCCTTTTCTTTCTTCTCCTAGTCTATTGATTCCTCTCCTTCTCTCTTCCCCCTCTTCTTCTTTTTCCTCTCTTTTATATTCTCCTCCTCTTTATTTCCCTCTTCTTCTCCTCCCATATCCTCAAGAACTTCTGTCTTTATTTTCAATCTTTCATTTTTCCCCTTTTCTCATTTTCCTTCTCTTCCATATCATCCTTGTCGCCTTTTCCCTCTTATTTTCTATATTTCCACTCTTTTTCTCTTTTTCTTGCCTCCCTCCTCTCTTCTCCTTTTCCTTCTCTTACATATTCTTATCCCCTCCCCTCTTTTCTTCCTATCCTCCCTCTCCCCACTCTTCTTTTCCTTTTCTTTCCATATCCTCCTCCTCCTCTCCTTCTTCTTCCAGTATTCTCCAAAAACTCCCCCTCTTTTTCTCCAGTTCCTCCCTCTTTACTCCCTTCCTCCTATCTCTTTATCTCCTTTATCTCCTCCTCCTCTCCTTTCCCCTCTTCTCTCAAGTCCCTATCCTTCAAAACCCTCGTCTTTTCCTCCTATCCCTCGCTTTACCCCCTTCCCCTCTCCCTCTCTCTTCCATCTCTTCCACACCTGCGTAATTATCCCACAGGTGAGAGAGAGGTAAGCCACCTGCATTATATTCTCATCTCGCTCCCTCCCCACACCTGCACTCTTATTTATGCTGCCCACACGCCCCGCCTCTGCCGCGCCCTCTTGTAGGTAAGTGGGGGGGTGATGGTGGGGAGGGGATGGTTTGAAGGAAGCTGAGTGAGGGGAGGTAGGGGGGAGTAAGGGGATCTGGCATGAAGGGGTGTGAAAGGTGAGGGGACATCCAGTGGAAGGGAAAAGGAATTTGTTGTGGGGTGATTGAAACTGAAAGGTTGAGGGAGATAAGGGATGAAGGGATGCTGGGTGAGGGGAGATCTTGTGAAGGGGAGGGCAGAGCGAGGGGAGGAAGGGTGAAGGGAGGGGAGGGTGTTGGTGTTACAGTGGCTGAATAACATCACTAAAATTTGAGAAAGCGATGATGTGAGTACAGTATAACTCATTACTGTGAGATGGGCTGTTTTGCGAGGCCACAGCGATGACTTGGCGGGTCTCGTGGGTGTCTTGCTGGCTAACGATGCTGAATTCTCGTTAAGTGGCGTCTAGAATAATGAAAATATCCTTAAAATTCCCAATGGCTTTCACTCGACCGGTTAAACTATCACTAGAATCATGAAAAGCACCAATGAAAACTCTAATCACTTACCCTGCAGCCTTTTAAGAGTTGCCAAAAGTAGGGTGGATCTTTACATATAAACAAGCAGTTATGTGGATTTTTTTAAGCAATTTTTCGTCTGTGTAGGAATTAGTGGAAAAAAAAAGAAGCAGGAATTAATTTATGACTTGTGAGTTTAGGTAAAGCATGGTTTGTGTGTGTGTGTGTGTGTGTGTGTGTGTGTGTGTGTGTGTGTGTGTGTGTGTGTGTGTGTGTGTGTGTGTGTGTGTGTGTGTGTGTGTTTGTCCTTTCTGTTTGATCTTCGAGTTGTCTTTTTCCTAATTTTTTTTCCTTTTTTCCTTTCTTTTTTCAACGGAACCGGCATTGTTAGGAAGCTTTTTCTATTCTTTTTTTTTCCTTTTTCCATTCTTTTTAAATATTTTCTCTCTTATTTATTTTATAGTTAATTTTCCTGTCCCTTGGCTGGCCTGCCCAATAAATAAATAAACAAACAAATAAATAAATAAATAAATAAATAAATAAATAAATAAATAAACAGTGGTGTGGTGATTGAAGTAGTAAATGACTGCAGTGGTGGTGGTGGTGGTGGTGGTGGTGGTGACGATGTGGTAGCGTGTGGTGTGGTAGTTGCAGTGGTGGTGGTGAGATCATAACTACAGTGAGGTTATGAGTGTGATATGTGGTAAAAGTGATGAAATGGTGATATAGTGATGATCATAACTACAGTGAGGTTAAGAGGCGCAGGAATAGTGAGATAGTGTGATGAACGTGACAAACTGTGGTGAAATGTGGTGAAGTGTGGTGAACGCGATGTAAATGTTGACGTGGTGGCTGATAGTGAAGATCAGTGCGGTGATGATAGGAATGTGGGCGTGGCTAGCTATAGTGTGAAGTGTGGTGAAGTGTGGTGAAGTGTGGTGAATGCGATATAACAAAGGTGTGGCTGTAATGTATCACCATCATCACTACTATCACCATCATCACTATCACCACCACCATCACCACCACCATTGAAGCGAGGAGAGAAAAGAATATAAAATGAAAATACAGGTTAAAGGAAGGTGGAAGATAGAGCAATAATACTGAGAGAGAGAGAGAGAGAGAGAGAGAGAGAGAGAGAGAGAGAGAGAGAGAGAGAGAGAGAGAGAGAGAGAGAGAGAGAGAGAGAGAGTCAGTCGCAGTATAACCGGTGAGCAGAGCGGTTGTGTGTGCCTCCCTCTCTCACTCACTCACTCTCTCTCTCTCTCTCTCTCTCTCTCTCTCTCTCTCTCTCTCTCTCTACATACCAGGCATTTTCCTATCTCCTTTATCTCTTTTTCGTAATTATTGCAGTGTTGTTATTTTCTTTCTTTTCTTTCTTTTTTCTCTTATTCTCTCATTTCCTTTTCCGTTTCTTCCTTTCTTCTTTCTTCTTTCTCTTTTTTCTCTCTTTCATCTACAGTGATTGTTAGGCTTTTTTGTTTTACTCTTTTGATAACTGAGAGAGAGAGAGAGAGAGAGAGAGAGAGAGAGAGAGAGAGAGAGAGAGAGAGAGAGAGAGAGAGAGAGAGAGAGAGAGAGAGAGAGAGAGAGAGAGAGAGAGAGAGAGAGAGTAAAACATGTTGCTGGTGTGGGAGTTTTTCTTTCTTTTCTCACTTTAAATATAACTTCTTTTTAAAATATAAGTTACCGTTAAACTTTTTACATCATCTGTCTCTGTCTCTGTCTCTCTCTCTCTCTCTCTCTCTCTCTCTCTCTCTCTCTCTCTCTCTCTCTCTCTCTCACTTTGCAACACGTGACAGATGTAGATTGAAAGAGAGCGAGAGAGAGAGAGAGAGAGAGAGAGAGAGAGAGAGAGAGAGAGAGAGAGAGAGAGAGAGAGAGAGAGAGAGAGAGAGAGAGAGAGAGAGAATAGTAGAGAGATATAAGATAAAAAGACAATGAAAGAGAAAAATGGAGAATAGCAGAGAGAGAGAGAGAGAGAGAGAGAGAGAGAGAGAGAGAGAGAGAGAGAGAGAGAGAGAGAGAGAGAGAGAGAGAGAGAGAGAGAGAGAGAGAGAGAGAGAGAGCTCACTTTACACCCGCAGCCTCCTCCCTTTAACAGAGAATTAAAGAGAATTAAAGTGACAGGACAAGAATTTATTGATCATTGAACAGAAAGAAGAAGAAAAAGAAGAAGAAAAAAAAAGAAGAAGACGGAGAAGAATTGGAAGTGAGGCAGAAAGTGAGATAGAGAGAGAGAGATAGAGACTGCTCACTCTATCTTCGTCTCTTTGGCCACGCCCCACGCAACTTAGTGCTGAGGTAAGCAATGTTCTGTATCGCACCGCCGCCGCCACCACCACCATCACCACCACTGTCATTACCAGAGAGAGAGAGAGAGAGAGAGAGAGAGAGAGAGAGAGAGAGAGAGGGAGGGATGTGTTTGTGGTGGTATAGTGTTGATGTTTGTGCAGTGTTAGTAATAGTAGTTGTAGTGGTGGTGGTGGTGGGTGTTGTAGTAGTAGTAGTAGTAGTAGTCATAGTAGAAGTAACAGTAGTGGTAGTTGTTGTTATAAAATTCTACCTACTATCACTATCCTTATACTACTACTACTACTACTACTACTACTACTACTACTACCACCACCACCACCACCACCACCACTACCACCTTCACCTGTACAATGAAAACAAACAAATCAATCAGATATGCAAATAAGAAACATGTATGCGTGTATGTCCCCTTGTGTGTGTGTGTGTGTGTGTGTGTGTGTGTGTGTGTGTGTGTGTGTGTGTGTGTGTGTGTGTGTGTGTGTGTGTGTGTGTGTGTGTGTGTCAAGTTATATATACACGCACTCTCACATCCAAACGAGGGATTTAATCTGACGGTGTAGCAGTTGAGGATTTGGAGGCTGGCTGTACAAAATAAGGGTTTACAGGGAGGCTGGGGGTGGGGGGGGCGGCTGGTCAATGGCTCGCTTCTGTAAACAGTGGTCTTCCTTCATGTAAGGGTGTCACTGGCTAGGGGGCAACAAAAATTAATATAGATGTAAAAAAAAAAAAAAAAAGACCCACTAAGGCGCCAGGTCCAGAGGAGAGATCAAAAAGTGAGAAGGAAAAATTGGAGTGTCTTGTAACTTCCTCCCTCCCTCAAGAGTTCAAGTCGCAGGAAGCAGGGAACACAGAAGCAGGCAGGGAGTTTCAGAGCCTCGAGGGAATCTGGGGTTTTCAGTTAAGGGAAGGGCAAAAAATCAGAGAAACTTGATGTTTTAACCTAACTTAACCTAACTTAACTTAACCTGACCTAACGTAAACTATTTATAATTACCTTGCAGGGCGGATGGGAATGTGGGTTTTCAGATAATGGGAGGGGAAAAATCAGTGAAATTTGACTTTTTAATGCAAGCTAACCTAACCTGACCTAACCTGACCTGACCTGACCTGTCTAAACAAACTGAGAGGCCTCGTGGGAATGCGGATTATTGGGTAAAGAGACTAAAAACAAACAAACAAACAAACAAACAAACAAACAAACAAACAAACAAATAAATAAATAAGCAAAATTAAATAGATAAATAAATGAATAAATAAATAAAGTGAAACCTGTCGTCCTAATTTATAATCTCACAGCCTTCACGTAGCAGTGTTAGTGTTCTCGTGTTTGTTGTCATGTTATGCTTTTGTTCTTCTTTCTCCTCTCTTCTGTTAGGGTGGAAAACTAGTATAGATTTAACAACTAGAGGGAATATTTGAACTGAAAGATTTAGCCAGGCAGGGAGGCAGGGAGGGAGGGAGGGAGGGAGGGAGGGAGAGAGAGAGAGAGAGAGAGAGAGAGAGAGAGAGAGAGAGAGAGAGAGAGAGAGAGAGAGAGAGAGAGAGAGAGAGAGAGAGAGAGAGAGAGAGAGAGAGAGAGAGAGAGGATTAAGAAACTTCGGCAAGAATATATACTTTTTCCTCTATAACAGTAAACTAGAAAAATACTAAGAAACGGAAGGGAAAATGTACAACGCAATTTTTTTTAAGAAAGCGGAGGAGAAATGTGTTAAAATAATAGTATTTCATTGCAACAAAATGTATAAAAGTAAGAAACACACTAGTGAGATGTGTGAAAGAAAAAGAGAAGAAATGTATAGGAATTAGAACCAAAAAAATGCATAGTAGTAGTAGTAGTAGTAGTAGTAGTAGTAGTAGTAGTAGTAGTAGTAGTAATAACAGTAGCAGCAGCAGTAGTAGTAACAGTATCATCATCATAGTTTTTTTTTATGTATGAGGGACACTGGACAAGGGCAACAAAAATCCAACCAAAAAAAAAAATCAAAATAAATAAAAAAAAAAAATAAAAAAAAAACGGGCCCACTGAGATGCCTGTTCCCGAATAGGATCCGAAGCGGTAGTCAAAAACTGAAGGATAAGTATCTTGAAACCTCCCTCAAGAAGGAATTCAAGTCATAGGAAGGTGGAAATACAGAAGCAGGCAGGGAGTTCCAGAGTTTACCAGAGAAATGGATGAACGATTGAGAATACTGGTTAACCCTTGCATTAGAGAGGTGGACAGAATAAGGGTGAGAGAAAGAAGAAAGCCTTGTGCAGCGAGGCCGCGGAAGGAGAGGAGGCATGCAGTTAGCAAGATCAGAAGAGCAGTTAGCATGAAAATAGCGGTAGAAGACAGCTAGAAATGCAACACTGCGGCGATGAGAAAGAGGCTGAAGACAGTCAGTTTGAGGAGAGGAGTTGATGAGACGAAAAGCTTTTGATTCCACCGTGTCCAGAAGAGCGGTATGAGTACCACCATCTTAATTAATAGTAGTATTGTTATCATTCGTTATTACCACTGTTATTATCGTTGTCACGGTCATTAACACCATTACCACATTACCAATAAACCTTTCATAATCTGTGCATCAATATATTGCCTCAATGTATAATCCTTCAACAGTCGTATTCTTTCCACCCATCATCATCATTATCGTCATCCTCCTCCTCATCATCATTTTTGTCATTCTCACCACTACGATCATCATCACCATTATCCTCCTCCTCCGCCTCCTCTTCATCACCATCATTTCCGTCACTCTCACCACCACAGTCATCATAACCATCATCATCATCACAAGATTATCGGAAGACCATAAACTTCACAAACACACACACACACACACACACACACACACACACACACACACACACACACACACACACACACACACACACACACACACACGAGGCCTATCTGAAGAAAAAAAAATTAATATGGAACTTGATATATATTTACTACTTTCCCTTCCCTTCCTCTCCTACTGACTAACTAACAACGTCATTCCAGAGTCCATTCTGAATGATTATTTTTTAACTGTCTTCACCCAGGAAAACATGCAGGATATGCCAGATAGTGAACAGGTGTTTAGAGCAGATGAGTATGAGAAGCTGACGGATATTTCCATAACTAGGGAGATAGTGGAACAGGAGATAGATAGACTAAAAAAGTTCAAGTCACCAGGACCTAATGAAATATATCCCAGAGTACTTAAGGAATGTAAAAAGATTATTAGTGAACCGTTAGTTTCTGTCTTTAGGAAATCACTGGAGTCGGGTGAGGTACCAGTAATGTGGAGGCAGGCTAATGTAGTACCCATCTTTAAGAAAGGGGATAAAACTTTAGCGTCTAATTATAGACCTGTCAGCTTAACTTCAGTTGTAGGTAAAATGTTAGAGTCAATAATAGCCAGGAACATTAGGGAACATTTAGACAAACATAACTTGATAAATCAGTCACAGCATGGCTTCACGAAGGGGAAGTCTTGCCTGACAAACTTGTTAAGTTTTTACAGTAAGGTGTACGAGGCAGTAGATAAAGGTGATAGTTATGATATCTTATATCTGGACTTTAGTAAAGCATTCGACAAGGTGCCCCATCAAAGGCTCCTGAGAAAGGTTAGGGCGCACGGGATAGATGGGAAGGTGTTAGGTTGGATAGGGTCATGGCTTGGTAACAGGCGACAGAGAGTGCTAATAAACGGCTCGAAATCCGAGTGGGGTCATGTCATTAGTGGGGTGCCACAGGGATCAGTATTAGGGCCATTATTATTTCTAATATATATCAATGACTTGGATAGTGGAATTAGTAGCGATGTTAGTAAATTTGCGGATGACACAAAGATAGGTAGATTAATTAGGTCAGAAGCGGATGCCATCGCCTTGCAGACAGACTTAGATAGAATGAATGAATGGACGGATAGATGGCAAATGCAATTTAATATCAATAAATGCAAAGTGCTTAGCGTAGGTAGAGGAAACCCACACAATAGGTACACATTAAACACCCAAACTCTGGTAGGTACAGGGTACGAGAAAGATTTAGGAGTTATAGTTAGCTCTGAACTCCGTCTAGGGAAACAATGCATAGAAGCCAGAAACAAGGCAAATAGGGTACTAGGATTAATTTTTAGGAGTGTTAAAAGTAGAAGGCCGGAAGTAATATTAAAGTTATACTTGGCGCTGGTCAGACCTCATCTAGACTACGCTGTGCAGTTCTGGTCCCCACATTACAGGAAAGATATAGGTCTATTAGAATCAGTACAGAGGAGAATGACTAAAAGGATACAGGGGATGAGGAGTATTCCTTACGAAGCGAGGTTGAAGTTGTTAAATTTACATTCTCTAGAGAGACGTAGGTTAAGAGGGGACCTGATAGAAGTCTTTAAGTGGTATAAGGGTTATAACAAGGGAGATGTAAGCAAAATTCTTAGGATCAGCAACCAGGGTAGAACAAGAAATAACGGGTTCAAGCTTGAAAAATTTAGGTTTAGGAAGGAGATAGGAAAAAATTGGTTCTCAAATAGAGTGGTAGATGAGTGGAACGGACTCAGTAATCATGTAGTTAGTGCTAGGACACTAGAGAGCTTTAAGAGAAGATTAGACAAGTTTATGGATGGGGATAGCAGATGGAAATAGGTAGGAGTGTTTCATACAGGGACTGCCACGTGTAAGCCTGGTCGCTTCTTGCAGCTTCCCTTATTTCTTATGTTCTTATGTTCTATTCCAAAAAGTACACACGGAACAAAGAGGAAAATTAAATAACCTGCGATGAATTACTAAGCGGCGCTAAAACCACGAAAAAAAGACACAATATAGAAGAAAAAGAAGAAAAAAATATATTAACACTATCCCTCACCTTGATGATTTGCACAGAATTACCTTTGTTAACCTGGCGAATTCATAACTCCTCTTTTAACCCTTTCACTGCTTGATCCATCTGTCCTTAATACCTAACCACTCTGAGACATCATTTCTTGTTCTCCAATCGCCTCCAAACACTGTACTGGCTAGAAATTACAGAATCTATTGTTTTTTTTTTTCAAGTCTGTCATTGTTCTATTTAAAAAACTTCAATCCATTCCCTTAGGCCTATATTGAGAGGCGCTTTGCTCCCTCGCCAAGTGTATTTTGAAAGGCCACAGAGATGATTAGCAGGGATGTCAAGAGCGTTTCTCCAGTTAGTAATGTAGAAATCTTGTTGATCTGTCACTAGAACCGTAGTGGCACTCTTGGGAATACGTGTCACTTCAACTAAAGCCTTTTGAAAGTAGTAAAGGTGCGGCGCAGAGGTGTCCTGTCAATGGTCCTATCAGTGATGTAAATTGTCACATATTGCATTGAAAACGTTAATTATTCGTTCAAAAACCTGAAGTCAATTTTGCGTTCTTACTTCTGTCTAATTTTCCGAAGTTCTCCTGTCCAAAAC
>NC_087175.1:6002500-6015000 GCF_035594125.1 Scylla paramamosain
GACAGACAGACAGATAGAGAGATATAAAGGTAGATAAATAAATAAACAAAAGAATGAAAACCTAACAATAACGAGCAAATAAGTGAGAAAAAGAGGAAATAAGTAAATAAATGGATAAATGAACAAAGCAAAACCAACAGCCGACAATGAAAAATAAATAAATAAATAAATAAACGAACCAAAAGAGAGAAAATAAACAATAAACAAATGAACGAGTAAAAAATAACAAGGATAAATAAATGAAAAACAATAAATAAATAAACAAAGAACAGGCAACAACGAATAAACAAACAAAACAAAACAAAACAATAAAAGAAAGACAAAAATAAATAAACGAACGAAAGAATAAATGAATAAAGGAGATGAACTACAAAACAAATACAATAAAGGTGAGGACAGGTGAGGAGAGAGAATTACCGCAGCGTCCTAATTAACCTGTCACGCGGGGGTCACCTGTCCACTCTGCGCTGAGGGGAAGGCCGCCCCCCAAAAACTGTCATTCTTTTTCTCTGTGAATTACCCTTTTATTTTATTTTATTTATTTTATTTATTTATTTATTTTTTTTTTTTTTTGTGGGGGGAGACTCTTCAAAATACTCTGCTCTCTCACCAACACTATTTTCAAAGGGTTCTCTAGAGCGTTTCTCCTAATAATGAAAATAATCTTGATAATCTGTCACTACAACCATAAAAACACCCTTAACCCGCGCGCTGCCGGCCACTTCTATCCTAAACCAACCCGTGCTGCCAGCCAATTTTGCATATTTTTGTTTATGCTTTCAAAAAATCCCAAACCATGTAAAAATAATGAAAACACGAGAAAAAGTTGTCTTAAAAAGTAAAAAAACAAAAAAAATCACCTAAGAAGTTGTCTGATGTTGGTGCGCATATGGAATCTCTTCCTCACTATCAGTGCTTTCACTCAGCTGTACATTGTCTTTGTCATGTACAGAATCATCATCAGACATGTCTGATAACATTTCATCACTACTAGAAGAAAGTAAAGCAGAGATAATCTCGTCATCACACAACCCACGGCGGCGCGCCATGACTGCTTCCTCCGGTGGTTGTACAAGCTCTCACGAGTCTGACGCGATCGCCGCGCCGCGAGCCGCCTGGGGGCCACTCGAGGAGCATACCAACAAACTAACACATTCAGTGCGTAGGGTGGAGCTTGGAGTATACTTAGTGTGTTTTTTATAAAGTTATTTAGACAAATAAACATACTATAATTTTTTTTAGATTGCCGCCGTGAATATAAGGCGGTGGCACTGAGCGCGGGTAAGCTAGATGCCGTAAATTTACGGCGGTGGCACTGCGCGGGTTAAAAACGGAAAGGGAGGAAAGGAGGGTGAATGGGAGAGAAAGAGGAGAGGAAAAAAAGAAACGTGGAGGAAAGGAGGAAGAAGGGGAGGAAAAGAGGAGAATTTTCAACAGTGTTTCTCCTATTGGTAATGTAGAAATCTTGTTAATCTATCAGCAAAAACCATAACAACACCATTAAAAACCCGCGTCACTTCACCACAACTAGTTTTAAAGGAGAAGGGAAGAAGGAAAGGATGAAAAAAGCAGGAAGAACGGGAGAGAGAGAGAGGATAAAGTAGGGATGGAAAAAAAGAAAAGTAGAGGAAAGGAAGGAGGAAAAGGAGGGAAAGAGGAGAGAAAAGAAGAGGTGATTAGCAACGAAGAAATCACATCAATCAGCCACTTCACTCCCTCACTACAATAATTTTCAAAGGCCACAAAGATGATGACCCAGATCCCCAAACGCATTTCTCCCATAACCAATGAAGAAACCTCGTTAATCTGTCACTACAACATAAAAACACCCTTGAAAACCCGCACACTTTCAACTACAGCCTTTGGAAACTAGAGGAAAAGTTGCCAGAGATGCTTCACAATACAACTCTGTGTGTTTATCCTGGCTCAATGACGTAACCCCAATCCAGACTAGGCTAATCTTTCCTCTTAGAACTTAATGATGGAGGGGATGAGCTAATGAGAGCGAGAGAGCGAGAGCGAGAGCGAGAGAGAGAGAGAGAGAGAGAGAGAGAGAGAGAGAGAGAGAGAGAGAGAGAGGATATATACAGGTAGGCACTTGAGAGAAATAGAGGTAGGAAGAATTGTGACATTGTGAGGGGAGAGGAGAGGTGAGGTAAGGAGAGACAAGGGGAGAGAAAGTACAGGGGAGGAAAGAAATAGAGGGAGAGGAGAGAAGAGGGAAGGAAAAGAGAGGATAGAAGAGGGGAGGGGAGAAAGGAAAGAGAGAAAGGAAGGGAGAATAGGAGAAAAAGAGGAAGGGATACAAGATGGGGAGGAAAAAAACGTAGAGGAAAGAGGAAAGAAAAAGAAGAGGGGAAAGGAAAAAGGAAAGGGAGAAGAAAGCAGGAAGAAGGGGAGAGAGAGAGAGAGAGCGAGGAAAGTAGGAATGGTAAAAAGAGGAAAGTTGAGGAAAGGAGGGAGAAAGAGAGGGAAAGAGGAGAGAAAAGAAGAGATACAGAAGGAAGGAGAGGAAAAAGGAATAAAAAAAAGGAAAGGGAAAAAAAGAAGATTGAAAAACCAGAAAAGACAAAAAAATAAGGTCAGAGAGAGAGAGAGAGAGAGAGAGAGAGAGAGAGAGAGAGAGAGAGAGAGAGAGAGAGAGAGAGAGAGAGAGAGAGAGAGAGAGAGAGAGAGAGAGAGAGAGAGCTTGTCAGTCTGTCACTTTTCAATCCCTGACACACTTCAATCATTGGCTGGGCAGATACGAAGCATGGATCTGATTGGCTGGCTGCTCGAGGTCCTCCCCCTCCTATCCCCTCCTCCCCCCACTGGCCCCACAATACTTCCCCTTTCCTCCCCCTCCTCCTCTCCCCTACCGCCATATTTTCACCTCCAATATGATGAAAGCTGCTGGAAGAGGAGGAGGAGGAGGAGGAGGAGGAGGAGGAGGAGGAGGAGGAGGAGGAGGAGGAGGAGGATTGAAATGATGTCTTCTTCAATTAGTTAAAAATCAACATTGACTGGAATTTAATCTCGTGTGTGTGTGTGTGTGTGTGTGTGTGTGTGTGTGTGTGTGTGTGTGTGTGTGTGTGTGTGTGTGTGTGTGTGTGTCAGTTATGTTTGTGTTTGTGTATTTGCGTTTCTCTCTCTCTCTCTCTCTCTCTCTCTCTCTCTCTCTCTCTCTCTCTCTCTCTCTCTCTCTCTCTCTCTCTCTCTCTCATCATCATCATCATCATCATCATTACCAATTCTGAAAGATATATTGAAAGGAGGCACTGAAGAATATTGAATAAAAACAGATAAAAATAAAAAAATGAATACATCTAAGAAAACGAAAGGAGAGACAGAGACAGACAGACAGACGGACAAACAGACAGACAGACAGACAGACAGACAGAGACAAAGAAAGAGACAGAGAAATAATAAAAATAGAGAAAAAATAGACGAGCAAGGAATAAAAAAAAAGATATATAGATAGATAGATAGATAGATAGATAGACAGACAGACAGACAGACAGACAGACAGACAGACAAACAAAAACAAACAGACACATAAAACAGTATTAATTAACACTCACAAGAATCTAGACACCAAACAGGGAGCGCGGACCCCCTTTCCTCTTCCCCCCTTCCCATTTAATTGCCCTTCCCATCTCCCCTCAAATCTCCCCTTCTCTTTCCCTCTTTCTCTCTTCCCTTTTATCTTTTCTCCCCTTCTCTTTCCCTCTTCTTCTTTATTGTTTCTCCTTTGCTTTTTTCCAATAGTTTATCCTTATTCTCATTTACTGTTTTTCTTTCCCCTCTCTTTTCCATCTATCCTTCTTCACCTATCCTCGTTCTCTTCCCATCTTCCTCTCTCCCTTTTTATCTATTTTTTTCCATTCCTTATAATCTTTTCATTTCCTCTTTTTTTCCCTTTTCCCTTCCCTCTATCCCTTTCCAGCTCTCACCCTTCTCTTTCCCTCTTCCTCTTTCCTATTATTTTTTTCTCATCTTTTATCATTATTGTCGATTTTCCTTATTCTTCCTCCTCTCCCTTCCCTCTCCCGTCTCATTGTTCCTCCGTTTCCTCGTCCCTTCCTCCCTTTCCTCTTAAAGGCGAGTTGTTAAGTTGGAGAGAAAAAAAATTGTACTAGTTCAATGTTGGAGAGAGAAAAAAAAAAAAAAAAAACACAATATAAAGAACAGTTTTTTTTTTTTTTAAGTTAATTACATAAAAAAAAATCTTCTTTATTTCCTCTTTGGTATATTTTCACTCTCTTCTTCTCCTTCCTTCTAAGAGAAATGTAAAGCAGCAGTTTGTATTTGAATTTGAGCACGTGTTGAAGGTAATGTATATAATTCAATACAAAAGGAACAGGATGGTGTTTCGAGGCAAGACGGAAAATATAAAGATGATACTGAAATGAACACAGTGTACTCGTACTGGGAGTGTTGTTAGCACCTAATGAGTTAAAACAATGACTTCTGATTACGTGAAACTAAAGGGTAAATAATGTTAGTAGCGTTGATGGAAATGGAACTTTGCTGAAAATACGAAACAAATAAATGAATAAATAAGTAAATAAATAACAATTAGGTGAATTAAAATAAGTGAAGCAATGAGAGCTGAAAAAAATGGGAAATATACGAAAAACAGGTAAAAATTTTCAAGATCAACAACAGAATCAAGAATAAAATAAATAAAAAGTTGCTTCTGAAGAAAATACATCAATTAAAAGTTCAACAGATAAAAGAATAAACGATAAAGTACTCTGGGATTGGTACAAAACAAACAATTGCTTACAAAAAACATTGCCAGATATTAAAAAAAAAAAAGATGCTGAAAAAGAAAATCAAATGTGTTAGAAATGTAAGACTCACCGACCCCCCAAAAAAATAAATAAATAAATGAATAAATAAATAAATAAATAAATAAACAAATAAATAAATAAAAATAAATAAATAAATAAAAACAACGTTAGGATTTGTATAAAGAAAAGACGAACAAACAAACCTACTTTCACTTTAATGCACAAAATAAAAAAAATAAATAAAAAAACACGGAAGGTCACTACAGATAAATGTAAAAAAAAAAAATGTTAAAACTGGAAATAAAAAAAAATAAAAAATACGGATTACAAAAAAAAAAAAATAAAAATGTTACTTAGAAAAAAGCTGAGAGGATTAGTGAATTAAACTGAATAAATCTGTTAGTGGGAAAAATATCTGGGCTGTACATTTTTTTTCACACACAAATGAATGATGAACTGAAATGCGTCACTCTGAAATATTTGGATACAATCTTCCCATACACACACACACACACACACACACACACACACACACACACACACACACACACACACACACACACACACACACACACACACACTGTAACAAATCAAGAAAAACAAAAACAAGTTCCACCTCTCTCTCTCTCTCTCTCTCTCTCTCTCTCTCTCTCTCTCTCTCTCTCTCTCTCTCTCTCTCTCTCTTATTGAATTAACCTTCATTGACTATTTCTCTTTAGCGACAAAGAGATATAGATAGATAAATAGATAGATCGGCAGAGAGAGAGAGAGAGAGAGAGAGAGAGAGAGAGAGAGAGAGAGAGAGAGAGAGAGAGAGAGAGAGAGAGAGAGAGAGAGAGAGAGAGAGAGAGAGAGAGAGAGAGAGAGAGATTAGGGAGAGGAAATGGTGAAGAGCAGCAGGAGGAGGAGGAGGAGGAGGAGGAGGAGGAGGAGGAGGAGGAGGAGGAGGAGGAGGATGTGAAGTGTCACTCACCCCCTGTGTTGTTTCTCTCTCTCTCTCTCTCTCTCTCTCTCTCTCTCTCTCTCTCTCTCTCTCTCTCTCTCTCTCTCTCTCTCCTGCCCTAAATCTTTCAAGCTCTCCTCTTGCCCTCCTCACCTCTCTCTCTCTCTCTCTCTCTCTCTCTCTCTCTCTCTCTCTCTCTCTCTCTCTCTCTCTCTCTCTCTCTCTCTCTCTCTCTCTCTCTCTCTCTCTCTCTCTCTCTCTCTCTCTCTCTCTCTCTCTCTCTCTCTCTCTCTCCTGCCCTAAATCTTTCAAGCTCTCCTCTTGCCCTCCTCACCTCTCTCTCTCTCTCTCTCTCTCTCTCTCTCTCTCTCTCTCTCTCTCTCTCTCTCTCTCTCTCTCTCTCTCTCTCTCTCTCTCTCTCTCTCTCTCTCTCTCTCTCTCTCTCTCTCTCTCTCTCTCTCTCTCTTCTGCCCTAAATCTTTCAAGCTCTCCTCTTGCCCTCCTCACCTCTCTCTCTCTCTCTCTCTCTCTCTCTCTCTCTCTCTCTCTCTCTCTCTCTCTCTCTCATCCTCCGTACTAGGTCTGAAGAGAGAGAGAGAGAGAGAGAGAGAGAGAGAGAGAGAGAGAGAGAGAGAGAGAGAGAGAGAGAGAGAGAGAGAGAGAGAGAGAGAGAGAGAGAGAGGGCAAGAGGAGAGCCAGGTCACCGCCGTGGAGGACGGACGTGTTTTCAGTGTGCTCCGCGCATTCAGATCAGTTCTTCAGTAACGCAAATCTCCATCTCTACGTGAAATGGCGGAACACAGGCTCATCAAGAGGCGTGATCTCCCGGGATATTGTCCTCAGCGATGGTGTGCCGTGTGTGGTAGGGCGGCTACCAAATCAGCCCCCTACGTGAGTTGTGAGGGCAGTAACGAATGTCCTAACGTGTGCCACACAGCTTGCCTAGGTGACAGAGAGACCTACACTTGTAAGGACACACAGCAGCTACGTCATGAAGCCAGTTTAGCGGATGAAGTGGTCTACATTAGTGAAAACCCTGAAGTGGACCTTCCATCCACACCTCTACACGATGGAGTGGATGATGACGAGAGGCAACACCTGTCGCAGCTGGAGAAAGACGAGCTCGTCACCACTGTTATCCAGCTACAAAAACAGGTAATGAAAGATAAAAATGTGATTCAGTCTCTCCGTCTACAGAGAGACTGGATAATTAACAAAAAGGCACAATTGATAGACCTATTAGGGCTTATAGACGCTCTTACTGATGCGAGGGAGAATGAGGAAAAGACCGCCACCTGCTCCGTGGCGACAACAGCCACCCCTCTCTCAATCGCCAGAACTTGGGAAAACGCGTGTGCTTCCTCGGACCGCTGGAGGCAGTGGTGGAGATCAGGGAAGCCCAGACCTCTTAGACACGAGGCAGTGGAAGTAGAAGAAGACCCCACCACAAATACAGCTACCGCTGCTGCCACTTCCACCGCCACCACAGTCGCCGCAGCAGCATCAACACCTGCCGACTCCGACACTGACTCCGCCGCTGCCGCCACCAACACCACTACCACCACCACCAACATCAACAACAGGAGGAGGAGCAGCAGCAGCAACGACAGTAACAACAGGAACAGTATCAGCAATGGCAGAAACAACAACAACAACAGGAGCAGCAGCAACAAGAGGAGGAAGAAACGAGGTCAGCAGCGATTAGGACCTCACTCCGCCACACCAGGTGCGCGACCCAACCCTCCCGCACCCCAGTCCCACCCACATCATTTTAGATCCCAAAGGGACGTCAGAGGTGGAGACAGACCACGCTGCGACTACTGCTCCCGCCTCGGACACACATCCGAGGTGTGTTACAGCCGCACTGCTGATATAAGGCAGGAAACGATTCTCAGAAGGGTCCTGACAGAAGGATGGAGAAAAGAGCTAAATCCTCAACCTCAGCTGCCCTTTCGAGACTCCCCTCTCCACCCCTACCCACCAACATGGCAACCACAACCCAGGCAACACCACGACTGGAGCCCACTCATGTGGCAGGGAAGGCAGTAACACGCCTCCCCCTGCCAAGGTAGCCCTAAGTCAAACCAGCGCCAAGAAAAAACAAAAGACTGGCCACCTCAGCCGACACCTGACTGTTGTGTCGGCCAACGTGAGGGGCCTTCGCACCAACCTTGGTGACCTCACCCACAACTTTGTCCTCCGACACAACGCGGACATTGTTGCCGTCACGGAAACGTGGCTCAGTGGTGAGGTGGAGCCGACGTTTGGCAACATCCCGGGCTACACAAAGTGGGCGAGGAAGGACCGTGAGCATAGAGTGGGCGGAGGCGTGGCTGCCTGCTTCAAACACGGCCTCCAAACTCAAAAAATTGACGTGGTGCTGCCTGAAGGAATGGAGGCGCTGTTCTTCAGAGTGGTAATAAATGACAGCACAGGACTCCTCCTGTGTGTCATGTACCGTCCCCCAAGGCAAGGACGTTCAGCGCTGGATTTTTTGACGGAGGAATTGGACACTATGCTACAGCGGCACAAGTGTTCCCACGTCATGATTCTGGGGGATCTAAACTTCCACCTGGAGCAGGATGCCTTTAACAGCCTCCTGATGGTGCAGGGTCTGACGAACCACGTGTCCTTCCCTACACATGAGAGGGGAGGGTCGCTGGACCCTGTGCTAACAGATCTCCCTGACTCCAGCATCGTCTGCCATCAACTGGGGACGGTGGGCACCTCCGACCACCATGCCGTGCTGGCACGAGTCAAGCTGGATATAGCGAGGGAGGCCGCCGCCCCGCGCACTATCTGGCTGTGGGAGCAGGCTGACTGGGCATCCCTGAGACACGACATCGTTCGCTTGGACTGGGACGCCCTACTGATAGGCAACGCGGAGGAAAAGGCCCGTGCCCTCACCACCAAGCTCCTTGCCCTCCAGCAGCAACACGTCCCCAGCAGAAGGTACCTCGTTAGGCCTAATGACCCTGCTTGGTTTGGTTACCGATGCCGAGCGGCCGCTGAGGCTAAACACGAAGCCTGGGTGAGGTACAAACGTCGTCCAACACACTACAACTGGGCCCAACACCGTGTGGCGTGTAGACGGGTGACAGCTACCTGCAGGTGGGCGAGACGGCAGCAGCGAGAGGACCTGAGGCAAAAGCTCTGTGGCTCAGGGGTTGGCCACAAGACCTGGTGGAGGCTTGTCAAGGAGCAGCAAGGAACAGGCCGCCGCGACACTGTTCCTCCACTAACAAGGCCGGACGGGACAACAGCCGCCAGCAGTGAGGACAAGGCTCCTCTACTCGCTGATTTTTTCGCAGAGAAGATGTCAGTCACTGATCCGGGTAGACGTCCACCTCACCTCCCTCAGGAAACAGACCACACCGTCGCCGATGTTCAGGTGACACGTGAACAGGTGGAGCGGCTGATGAGGGAAGTAGAGGAGAACAAAGCCACCGGCCCGGACGACATCAGCCCGCGGCTCCTCAAACGTTGCGCCAGTGAGCTGTCAGGTCCTCTCACCAGCGTCTTCAGGGCCTGCCTGATGGAGCACAGGTGGCCCTCTATATGGAAGGAGGCGCGAGTGGTACCAGCCCACAAGAAGAACTCAAAGTCTGAGCCCAGCAACTACAGACCCATCTCGCTGCTCTCCGTGGTGGGCAAGTTGCTGGAGCAGGTGGTGGCAGGTGTCATCTGTCATCACCTGAGTGAGCACCGCCTCCTCTCAGACAGACAGTTCGGCTTCCGGCCTGGCCGCTCAACAGCGGACCTCCTCACCCTCCTCTCCCAAGGCTGGCAGGATGCCCTGGACGAAGGTCTGGATACTCTTGTGGTGGCCCTGGACATTGCTGGGGCCTTTGATAGGGTCTGGCACGCAGGGCTTGTAAAAAAGCTTTGCGCCAAGGGTATCCAGGGCAACCTCCTTGCACTGCTCGAGGACTACCTCCAGGGGAGAACCCTCCGGGTAGTCATCAATGGACAGGCATCCCAGCCGTTACCTATACAGGCCTCAGTTCCACAGGGTTCAGTGTTGGGCCCGATCCTGTGGAACATATACATCGATGACCTCCTGCGGCAAATCCCGACTCTGCTTGCATACGCCGACGACTGCAATCTCTCCCGCTCCTACTGCCGCTCCGACAGTCAACGAGCCGTTAGAGAGCTAAATAGGCAGCTCAGGCTGGTGATGGAGTGGGGAGAGGCGTGGCAAGTCAGCTTCGCTCCAGAAAAGACGCAGGCCATGGTCATCTCACGGTCCCCAGCTGCCTCCCCAGCCGTCTCAGGCTGTCTGATTTTTGGAGGCCAGACACTTCCCCTCCAGGAACACGTCAAGTTGCTGGGAGTGACAGTGGACTGTGGCCTGCGCTTTGACCGCCATGTTGCTGCTGTTGCCCACCAGGTCTCCCAGCGAGTCTCTGCACTGCGTCGGATGTCAGGAAACCTCGACTCCCGGGGCATCCTCACACTGTACAAGGCTCAGATACGGCCTTGTATGGAGTACAGTGCCTTGTCCTGGATGTCGAGTGCCCCCACCCACTTGCAGAGACTGGATGCTGTGCAACGCCGTGCCCTGCGCTTGGTGGGGATGGACGGACAGCAGCAGCAGCAGCAGCAGCAGCAGCAGCAGCAGCAGGAGGAGCAGACCGGAGTCACGTCGCTAGAGCATCGGCGGGACGTGTCGGCGCTGGTGGTCCAGCACAAGGCCCGGGTTCTGGAGGTCCCTCATCTCAGCTCGATAAGGCTCCCACCACGAGCTGTCCAGAGGGGTCCAGGACCACCACCTCCAATGACATGCTGGTGCAAGTGCCTCGATCTTACTCGAGGCAGCACCAGCGCTCTTACAGCTAGAACCTCCAGACTGTGGAATGTGTTAACAGCATAAAAAACGTGTTGTTTTAAGCCTGATGTAAATTTTTGTTTAAATAAAAAAAAAAAAAAAAAAAAAAAAAAAAAAAAAGAGAGAGAGAGAGAGAGAGAGAGAGAGAGAGAGAGAGAGAGAGAGAGAGAGAGAGAGAGAGAGAGAGGTTCGTAATGGTCTGCCTCTCTCTTTAATTTTCTTTACTTTTGAGGTTAAAAACAATGCTTGACAGGAAGAGGAGAGATAAGAGGAGGAGGAGGAGGAGGAGGAGGAGGAGGAGGAGGAGGAGGAGGAGGAAGAGAAGGAACACAAATGAGACGAAAAAAAGAAGGGATAAAAGATGATAATAAGAGGATAAAGAGGAAGAGGAAAAAGAAAGAGAGGCAAGAAGGGAGAAGATAAAGAAACAAAAGAGGAAACAGAAAACCAAAGGAGAGAGAGAGAGAGAATATGTGAGAAGAATAAATGAGAGACAAGGAGGAAGATAAAAAAAGATTAAGAAGAGGAAGAGGAAAGATGGAGAAGGAATTAAGAAAGAGAAGTGAAAAAAGATGAGAAAAACCAAGAAAAGATGATAAGAATGAAAACAATACAGAAAAAAAGAGAATTAGAATAAAAAAAGTAAAAAAAGCAGAGAGGAAAAAGTGAGAAAAAATGAAAATAAAAGAGGGAAGAGGCAAAAAAAATTAATAAGAAAAGAAATTAAAAAAAGAGAGAAAAAGGAAGAAAACGAGAAGGAAAACACATAAAGGGAAGGAATGAAGAAGAGAAGAATTAAGAAAGTGAACAAGAGGAGGAAACAAAGGAAGGATGAAGAAGGGGGAGGGAGGGAGGGAGGGAGGGAGGGAGGGAGGGAGGGAAGGAAGGAAGGAAGGAAGGAGGGAGAGAAGGAAGGAAGGAAGAGACGAAGAGATGAAGGGGAGAAACACAAAGAATGAGAGAGGGATGAAAGATTGAGAGAGAGAGAGAGAGAGAGAGAGAGAGAGAGAGAGAGAGAGAGAGAGAGAGAGAGAGAGAGAGAGAGAGAGAGAGAGAGAGAGAAATTCATAAAAGGACTATGGCTGGTCGGATGGAGACGAGGAAAGTGAACTCTCTCTCTCTCTCTCTCTCTCTCTCTCTCTCTCTCTCTCTCTCTCTCTCTCTCTCCTCGACCTTACCGTCTTCATCAACCTCTCCTTTTCCCTCCTCCTCCTCCTCCTCCTCCTCCTCCTCCTCCTCCTCCTCCTCCCCTTCATCATCTCTCCCACCAGGCGGAGGTATAAAAAATAATAATTAAAAAAAAGCAGAGATGTTCGTGGTCGGCTGAGAGAGAGAGAGAGAGAGAGAGAGAGAGAGAGAGAGAGAGAGAGAGAGAGAGAGAGAGAGAGAGAGAGAGAGAGAGAGATGGAGGTTCGTCCTCTTCGTACTTAGAAATCTTTCATTTTTTCTTGATTTTAATAATAATAATAATTTTAATAATAATAATAATAATAATAATAATAATAATAATAATAATAATAATAATAATAATAATAATAAATAATAATAATAATAATAATAATAATAATAATAATAATAATAATATCAACGAAACAATGATTTTTGAAGCTTATACGGAAACCTCTCTCTCTCTCTCTCTCTCTCTCTCTCTCTCTCTCTCTCTCTCTCTCTCTCTCTGTCGCATAAAAATATGTGAAATGTTTTTTTTTATCAATTAAGCACTGACAATAAATAACGAGAGAGAGAGAGAGAGAGAGAGAGAGAGAGAGAGAGAGAGAGAGAGAGAGAGAGAGAGAGAGAGAGAGAGAGAGATCGCGCGGTGAAATTGGAAACAGATTTAAGATTCCCTTGGGAGAAAAAAAGAAAAAAGAGGAAAGGAAATGAAAAAGAAAGATATTTTAAAAGAAGAGGAGGAGGAGGAGGAGGAGGAGGAGGAGGAGGAGGAGGAGGAGGG
>NC_087175.1:6017500-6020000 GCF_035594125.1 Scylla paramamosain
CATACATACATACATACACACACACACACACACACACACACACACACACACACACACACACACACACACACACACACACACACATAGCGTTAAGAAAGGATTAGGATATCATTGTGGTTGGAGGAGGAGGAGGAGGAGGAGGAGGAGGAGGAGGAGGAGGAGGAGGAGGAGGAGGAGGAGGAGGAGGAGGAGGAGGAGGAGGAGGAAATGAGAGAGGAGGAGAGATGGAGGGAGGGAGGAAATGAGGGAATGAGGGAGGGAGGGAGGGAGGGAGGGAGGGAGAGAAGGAGGGAGGGAGGGAAAGAATGAGAAGCAATAGAGAAAAGGAGAATGGAGGAAAGGAGCGCAAAAGAGGCAGGAAGAAATAGGAGAATGAGAGAAAGGAAGGAGAGAAGGAGAAAGGAAATGAGGGAGGGAAGGAGAAGTAGGAATGAGAATGACGGGAGGGAGGGAGGGAGGAAGAGAGGGAAGGAGGTATGAAGGGAGAGATGGAAAGATGGAGGGAGGGAGGGAGGGAGGGAGGGGGAAGGGAAAAAACGAGGAAATATGTTTACAAAATCTATGGTTATTGCTTTCCCTGTTTAACTACAATTGGCAGAGAGAGCGAGAGCGAGAGAGAGAGAGAGAGAGAGAGAGAGAGAGAGAGAGAGAGAGAGAGAGAGAGAGAGAGAGAGAGAGAGAGAGAGAGAGAGAGAGAGAGAGACAGAGAGAGAGAGAGAGAGAGATGCCACGCAACCCTCACAGGTATTCGTCTCCTCCCAGCGCTATCAACACCCACTTAAAACAACTGCCTCTATCTTCACCCGGCCTTGAGTTGCTCCCCTGAAAGTTTTACCCATCGATCTGTGCGTCAGGTGCTACGGGTTTCTACACCGTGTGGCAGCTAATGTACTTGATAATGTAAGGCTGAATCAATGTTTTTATTTTCTCGTTTGTATTCTGTTCACTTCTGTAATGCAAGATCTAACCAGTACCTTCACTCAGCATAATTCTCTCCACGTCTTTAATGCAAGGGTTAGTCAGTGTTCTTTCTCTTCTGTATGTATTCTATTCGTTTCTCTAATGCAAGAGTTCATTATTTACTTCATCCTTTCATCTCTCTCTCCTGTCCACGTCACTAACACAAGAGTTAATTAATCTAGTACATCCACCTCCACAATGCAAGAGTTAATCATTACCTTCATTCTTTCATCTCTACCCTATCCAACTCACTAATGCAAGAATTAATCACTACTGTCACCTTTCATCATATTCTGTCCATCTCATTAATGTAAGGGTTAACCAGTATCTTTAACATTATTCTGTCCACCTCACTAATGCAAGAGTTAACCAGGTATAGGAAAAGAGGGAGGGAGGGAGGGAGGGAGGGAGGGAGGGAGGGAGGAAGGGAGGGAGGGATAGATGGAGGGAGGGAGGGGAGAAGGAAAGAGGAAAGGAGGTAGGGAGGGAGGAAGAGAGGGAGGAAAAAGACGAGGGAAAATATGTACCATTATTTACATTCTTTCATCCCTACATTGTCCACCTCACTAGTGCAAGAGTTAACCAGTACCTCAACTCTTTCATCCTTATTTTGTCCACCTCACTAGTGCAAGAGTTAACCAGTACCTCAACTCTTTCATCCTTATTTTGTCCACCTCACTAGTGCAAGAGTTAACCAGTACCTCAACTCTTTCATCCCTATTTTGTCCACCTCACTAGTGCAAGAGTTAACCAGCACCTCAACTCTTTCATCCCTATTTTGTCCACCTCACTAGTGCAAGAGTTAACCAGTACCTCAACTCTTTCATCCTTATTTTGTCCACCTCACTAGTGCAAGAGTTAACAAGTGTAGCCATCCTTTCTCCCCTGCACTGAGTACTTCACTAATGCAAGAAGTAATGGAAATGATTACGCCAGATTATAAAACATGTAATATTAAGATAGATTAATTAGTAGTCTTATTATACAGCCTTCCGAGTCCCAAATGAAGGAAAACCAATAAAAAGAACAAGAACATTTTCAAAACGCCAAATAAAAATTTCAGACACAAGGAATGGTTGCACAGTTCGCCTCTTTTTTTTTTTCTCTCAAATAATGTTAAGTTAGGTTAGGTTAGGTTAGGTTAGGTTAGGTTAGGTTAGGTTAGCGTTAGGTTAGGTTACATTAGGTTTAGTTTGGTTAGATTAGATGAAGTTAGGTTAGGTTACGTTAGGTTAGGATGTTAGATTAGGTTAAGTTAGGTTAGGTTAGGTTAGATTATGTTAGGTTAGGTTAGGTTAGGTTAGGTTAGGTTAGGTTAAGTTAGGTTAGGTCAGGTTAGGTTAGGTTAGGTTAGATTAAGTTACGTTAGGTTAGGTAAGGTTAGGTTAGGATAGTTTAGGTCAGGATAGTATAGGTTAGGTTAGGTTAGGTTAGGTTAGATTAAGTTAGGTTAGGTTAGGTTAGGTTAGGTTAGGTTAGGTTAGGTTAGATTAAGTTACGTTAGGTTAGGTTAGGATAGTTTAGGTTACGTTGGCTTATG
>NC_087175.1:6025000-6037500 GCF_035594125.1 Scylla paramamosain
ACTGTGCAAAATTAGGCGTAAAAAATATCAATTCATTGATGGATATATACAGAAAGTTCTCTCTACAGAGATGCAAAGTAATTATTAATGACGTAACACATCCACTGAACGGCCATTACCAAAAGTTACCCTCAGGGAAAAGGCTGAGATCATCAAAATGTAGAACAGCCAGATTGTGTAAGTCCTTTGTGCCGGCAAGCATCAGAATTTTAAATAGTGGCCTTCTAAACATATCATAGCTAACTATACTAAGGCTTGGGAACCAGTTATCAGTTATATTTTTATGTACTCCATTTTTTATTATTCTATTCTTTTCAAACGAGTTTTATACATATATATATATATATATATATATATATATATATATATATATATATATATATATATATATATATATATATATATATGTTTTTTTTTTTCTTAATCGTGTGAGTATGAATATTTTAGATTAATAAGACCTGTTAGTTTTAGACCTTGTATGAATGATTCAATCTTTTATGAAAACACACAAGACAAATTTCATGTATGTTACGTGACCAATAAATATTATTATTATTATTATTATTATTATTATTATTATTATTATTATTATTATTATTATTATTATTATTAAACTATTACCAGAACCACGAAAACACCCTTAAAAACCCAAATAACTCATTCAATATCCTAAAACACTGCTAGAACCTCCAAAAACACTAAAAACACACTAAAAACACCCACTGGACACTTGAAATACATAAAGGATGAGATTACGAAACATTTAGGAATCAGGTACTGTTTATTGAAGCCATACGGAAATCTGCCACGTGAGGGCCAACCAAAAGATTCGTTTTTTTTTCCTTTATATACCTCTCTCTCTCTCTCTCTCTCTCTCTCTCTCTCTCTCTCTCTCTCTCTCTCTCTATTCGGCTCAAGCCTTTCCCTATTCAGCCACTTCTCCCCGTGCAGTTCACCAGTATGCAACAGTAGTGGGGATCTCAACAAGTACTTTCATTATACACCAACTTGTTTCCAGGTGTTTTTTCTATGTAATCCTCCTCCTCTTCTTCCTCCTCCTCTTCTTCATCCTCCTCCTCCTCTTCTTCCCCCTCTTCCTCTTCCGCCTTTCATACCTGCTACACTGATACTTGTCTGTTCTTCTTCCTCCTCCTCCTCCTCCTCCTCCTCTCCCTCTTCAATCATCGTTGTTAGTTTACCCAGAGCAAGAGCAAGAGCGAGAGAGAGAGAGAGAGAGAGAGAGAGAGAGAGAGAGAGAGAGAGAGAGAGAGAGAGAATATTGGTCATCTCTTCAAGTCATTAAATGTGAAGGTTAATCCTGGACACTGGATTGTACGAGAGAGAGAGAGAGAGAGAGAGAGAGAGAGAGAGAGAGAGAGAGAGAGAGAGAGAGAGAGAGAGAGAGAGAGAGAGAGAGAGAGAGAGAGAGAGAGAGAGAGAGACCCTACCTAGCATTAAGTGGCATTGATGACATTTCTTTTTCGCTAATGGTGCTGGAACCTATGTTTATGAAATCCAACTCTCTTTATAAAGGATTCAATTCCCTTTAACGCTTCCTTCTCCCCCTTTTTAAGTCTGGCAGTCACTCTCGCTGGAATATGAGGTGAAACAGTCTTCCTTCTTCTTCTTCTTCCTCCTCCTCCTCCTCCTCCTCCTCCTCGGCGTTAATGGGACTTGATACTAATGAAAGGTTTCACTCACATCACATTTCGAGTCAATTATACACGAAAGTGGAGTTAATGCTGCTAATGGCGCACGATAACTCCATTATTTCAGAGGCATGTTAGCTTGCGTTAGGTTAGGTGAGGGGGTGAGGGGGTGGGTGGGTGGGGGAGCTAGGTAGGCGGGGCGGTGAAGAAGGGGGTGCGTAGGGTTATGTGTGTGTGTGTGTGTGTGTGTGTGTGTGTGTGTGTGTGTGTGTGTGTGTGTGTGTGTGTGTGTGTGTGTGAGCAAAGGAAGGAAGAAATAAGGATTGAAGCAAGGAAATAAGGAACTAAGGAAGGAAAGAATGAATAAAGGAATGAATGAATGAATGAATGAATGAGTGAAGGAAGGAAGGAAGGAAGGAAGGAAGGAAGGAAGGAAGGAAGGAAGGAAGGAAGGAAGGAAGGAAGGAAGGAAGGAAGGAAGGAAGGAAGGAAGGAACTAAGAAAGAAAGGATGGATGGATGGATGGAATAAATGAATGAAGGAAGGAAAGAAGGAAGGAAGGAAAGAAGGATGGAAGGACAAAAGTAAGGAAAGAAGGAATTAAAACATAATGAATGATTGAATTAGTGAAGGAATATGACTGAATGAAGAAATGAAAGATAAGAGAAAGAAGAGATAAGGGAATGAAAGATTGAATCAACGAAGGATGGATTGAATGAATGAATAAAGAAAGAAAAAAAGTAAATGAAAAAAGAAGAGAGAGAAGCACAAGTTAATAATAATAAATACAAAAAAAAACGAATGAAGGAAAGAAGAGAGGAAAGAAAAAAAGAAATTTATAAATGAATGAACAGATGGAGGTAAAGAAAGAAAGAAGAAAGAAAGGAAGGAAGGAAGGAAGGAAGGAAGGAAGGAAGGAGGGACTGAATAAATGAATAGATGGACCAGGAAAGGAAGGAAAGCAAAAAAGTGAAATAAATGAATAATGAATGAGGGAACGAGTGAGTGAGTGATTTAATTTGTTTTGCAAGATTTACTTTCTATTTATAATTCACCCTATTGTTTCATATATTATCTATTCACTAACTCTCTCTCTCTCTCTCTCTCTCTCTCTCTCTCTCTCTCTCTCTCTCTCTCTCTCTCTCTCTCTCAGGATAAAAAATATTTCTCCATTTTCATACACTATTTTTCTTTTTTTTCTATTTTTTTATCTTTCGTCTGTTCCTCTTCCCTCCTTTATCTGTTATTTTTCTTTTTCATTGATTTTTGCCCTATTCTATATTTTATTTGTCTATTTTTATCACTAAATTCACCTATTCTTTTGTTTATCTTTCTTCGTTTCTTTTGTATCAGTGTCTGTAATTCTTTCATTTATCACCGTGGTTATAATCCTATTTCTTTTATATCACTATGTTTATATTTCATTTCTTTCATCTATATCACCGTGTTTATAATTCTCTTATTTATTTCATCACTGTGTTTATAATTCTTTTTTCATCTATACTATCGTGCTTATAATTCTTCTTTCGTCTATACTATCGTGTTTATAATTTTTTTCTGTCATCTATACTATCATGTCTATAATTCTTCTGTCATCTATACTATCATGTCTATAATTCTTCTGTCATCTATATCACCGTCTTCATATACATATTTTTTCTTCACTTATATCACTAAATCTACAATTCTTCCTGTCCTTCACATCCCTGCGTTTATAAATCCCACAAAAAATGAAAACACCGGATACTCATAGATGGAAGCTGATGGCAATGAAATGGGATCTAATCTTCTTAATGGAATCCAATGCTCCTTTTAATAGAATCGAATAGCCTTTAGATGAACCAACAGGGAGCTATACGGGGTGATCGTCAGGAGGGAAGGAATGGGTAAAGGGGGAAGAGGATTAATGAGGGGATTATATGAGTGTGTATGATAATGGTGATGAGATGGGAAGGGGAAAAGTGAAGGGAACGAAGATGAGAGATGAAGGAGAGAAGGAATAAAGAAGGAAAACACGGTGAAATGGGAAAAGAAAAAGAGGAATGGTGAGGGAAGAATTAGAAGCGAAGAAAAATGGGAGAGGGGAAAGTGAAGGAAATTAATATGAAGAAAAAGGAAAAAAGAAAAAAGGAAAACACAAGAAAATGTAAAAGAAACGAAAAGGAAAAGAAAAAAAACACATGAAATAAAGGAAAATAATATTGAAAGGAAAGAAAATATGTAAGAAAGAAAGAAGGAAAAGAAAAGAAGGAAACAAGGAAGGGTAAGAGGGGAGGGAAGACGAAGATGGAGAGAAAGAAAAAGAAAAGAAGGGAGGAAAGACAGGGAAAGGGAGGAGGAAGAGGAGGAGGAACGGAATTAGAGTGAAAGAGAGATGGGTTAAAGGTAATATAGGAAAAGGAGGAGGAGGAGGAGGAGGAGGAGGAGGAGGAGGAGGAGGAGGAGGAGGAGGAGGAGGAGGAGGAGGAGGAGGAGGAGGAGGAGGAGGAGAGAGAGATGAAGGTAGAGAGGAAATTAGGAAGGGGAGGGAGGGAGGGAGGGAGGGAGGGAGGGGGATAAGGAAGGGAAGGGAAGGGAAAGAGAGAGAGAGAGAGAGAGAGAGAGAGAGAGAGAGAGAGAGAGAGAGAGAGAGAGAGAGAGAGAGAGAGAGAGAGAGAGAGAGAGAGAATGCCGATATAATGTAATCCCAAGTAATCCAAATTCTCGCACACACACACACACACACACACACACACACACACACACACACACACACACACACACACAACTACTAAGTCATTCAACTTACGCACACACAAGCCCTCTCTCTCTCTCTCTCTCTCTCTCTCTCTCTCTCTCTCTCTCTCAAGCTGGCGCCGAGAGGTCGACCGTTCAGTATTGACTAGAGAGAGAGAGAGAGAGAGAGAGAGAGAGAGAGAGAGAGAGAGAGAGAGAGAGAGAGAGAGAGAGAGAGAGAGAGAGAGAGAGAGAGAGAGAGGAACCATTACTTTTCCTCTCCTCAACTCAAATAGAGCAGCTAATGAACCGATGTAATTATGTTGCTTTAATCATTCCCCTCTTTATTCTCCTCTCTCTCTCTTCCCTCTTCTTTCCCCTCTTCCTCTTCCACCCCTCGCTCTCATTTCTCCACCTTCCTTCCTTTACTTTTCCTTCTTTTCGCCGTTTTCTTTCTTTTATATAATTTTCGTTTATCTTCTTTTTTTCCTTGTATTCTTTTTTTTCCTCTTTCCTTCGTTTTCTTCTCTTCTCTTCCTCTCTTTGTCCTTTGTTTCTTTTTCTTCCCTCCCCTCTTCCTTCCTTTATTCCCTCTTTCCTTCCCTCTATTTCCTTTTCTTCCTTCATTCCCATTCTTCTTTTCTCTTCTTTGCTTTCTCTCTATTTCCTTTTTTTATTTTTCTTCTTTATCTTTTTCCTTACCTTATCCTGTCTTTTCCTTTCCTTCCTTCCCTCTATTTTCTCTCTCTCTCTCTCTCTCTCTCTCTCTCTCTCTCTCTCTCTCTCTCTCTCTCTCTCTCTCTCTCTCTCTCTCTCTATCTATCTATCTATCTATCTATCTACTCGTATCTATCTCTAACTAACAAGTAATGTAATATAGTACTTTTGTCTGCTCTCTCTCTCTCTCTCTCTCTCTCTCTCTCTCTCTCTCTCTCTCTCTCTCTCTCTCTAGTACTCTACTCTTCCTGTTTCCTTTATATAGTAAATTAAACCCAACCCGCCACGCCCTACTCTCTCTCTCTCTCTCTCTCTCTCTCTCTCTCTCTCTCTCTCTCTCTCTCTCTCTCTCTCTCTCTCTCTCTCTCTCACTTTATGGCTCCCTTTTCACCTCTATATCTCCTTTTTACTTCCCTATCTCCATTTTCACTATCTTTCCCTCTCCCCTCCCCTCTCTCTCTCTCTCTCTCTCTCTCTCTCTCTCTCTCTCTCTCTCTCTCTCTCTCTACACACACTATCCTTTCTCTCTCTCTTTATCTTCTATTTACTTCCCTCCCCTCTTCCTTTATCTTCCAGGACTCTGACTAAGCCTCCTCCTCCTCTTCCTCTTCCTCTTCCTCTTCCACTTCCTCTTCCTCCCCTAAATTCAGCAGTAATGGCATAACTTCTGGTTCTGTTGTCTTGGGGAAACAAACGAGCGTATTCTGTGGCGGCTTAGAGATAACATGAGGAAGTGGTGTGGTGGTGGTGGTGGTGGTGGTGGTGGTGGTGGTGGTGATGGTGGTGGTGGTGGTGATGGTGGTGGTGGTGGTCGTGGTGGTGGTGGTGGTCGTGGTGATAAAATTAAAATACGTTAAAAAGAGGAGAAAAAGAAAAGAAGACAAAATAATAATAATGATAGTGATTGAAAAGAAATAATGAAAAAAATACGAAGAAAGAAAAATGTGGCAGATCAAACACACACACAAAAAAAAAAAACATGAAAGGAAAATATTGAGGTGGATATAAACACGAAAAAGAAAAATTATCTCGATTTATAATGAGTTTCCATAATGCATGTTATTAGAAAGATTTACACACACACACACACACACACACACACACACACACACACACACACACACACACACACACACATGCACGTCTTCCCTCTCTTTTCCGTTTATTCTTCCCTTTCTTTCTCTTTCTTTATTCACTTTATTTCCTGTCCTACTCTTCCTTCCTTTCGTTTATCCCTTCCTACCTTCCTTCCATCTATCTTTCTATTTTTTTCTTTTTTTCTACTTGTCATTTCCTATTTTGCACTGTCTCTCCCTTCTTTCCTTCCGTCCTTTTTTCTCTTGTTCTTTCCTTTCCTTTAATTTCCTCTCTTCTTCTATTTCGACTGTCCTCTCATCACCTTTCCTCCCTCCCTTCCTTCCTTTACTCTCTTTTCCTTCTCACACTTCCTATTCCCTCTCCACCTGTCCACTGTCCTTCTGTCACCCAGCTAACGTGTCCCTGTTTCTCCTTGCAGGCTGCAGTGCATGGGAGGGTGAGGCAGGCTGGAGGGGCTGCCATGTCCTGCCTGCCACGCGTCACCGCCCACCCTGCCCGCCCTGCCCGCCCCGTGACCTGAGGTGGGCGGCGCGGGTCAGCATGGGGCCGGGGTGGCACGTGAGGACCTCCCTGGCGGTGATGGTGGTGGTGCTGTGGCGCTGGGTGCAGGCTGCCGAGGTGCAGGCTGGAGATGTGCAGGCCGGCGCGGTGCAGGCTGCGGGGGTGCAGGCTGGAGGGTTGCAGCCTCCTGAGATGCAGGCTGCGGGGGTGCAGGGTGGAGTGCAGGATCCGGAGATGCAGGGTGGAGAGGTGCAAGCTGGAGGGATGCAGGATGAGGTGCAGGCCGGAGAGCTACAGGCTGGAGGGACAGAGCCTGGCGGGACACAGCCTACTGAAGTGCAGACTGAAGTGCAGGATGGCGGGGTGCAGGCGACGGAGGTGCCGACAAGCAGCGTGCAGGCAGAGGAGATGCAGGCTGCCACCGCTGCGAGCAACGCGACCTGTGTGGCGGGGTGTGCCTGTGGGCTGGTGCGGTCCCTGCGCCTGCAGCAGGAGCTGTACATGCTCAACTGTTCCTTCGCGGGGCTGAAGAGTTTCCCCGAGGCGCTGCCCACCGACCTGGAGGCGCTGAGCGTGCGCGGCAACGCCATCACGCACGTGCTGGACTCCCTGGCGCGCCTGACGGACCTGCGGGAGCTGGACCTCTCGGGCAACAAGATCAAGTCCATCGGGCGCGGCGGCATGTTCCAGAACCTGAGCCGCCTGTTGCACCTGGACATGGCCAAGAACACCATCTCCACCATCTTCCGCGACAACCTGATGGGACCGCGCGCACTGCTGCACCTCGAGCTGGCCAACAACAAGATCAACTACATCGAGGACGAGGCGCTGGCGGACCTCACCAGCCTGCTCACCCTCGACCTGCGCCAGAACCTGCTGGGGTCGCTGTACGAGGAGTGGTTCCACGGGCTGCGGCGCCTGCACACGCTGGACCTCACGCACAACAGGATCCACAACATTCCCGCCTCGGTGTTCCGCGCCCTCACCTCGCTGCACCACCTCAACCTGTCCGGGAACCGTATCTCCTCCGTGGACCCGCGCGCCTTCTCGGGGCTCACCCGCCTACAGGAGCTGGTGCTGGAGGACAACCTGCTGGCATCCGTGCCCACGGCGGCCCTGCAGAGCCTGCCCAGCCTGGCCTCGCTCACAGTGGACCACAACCCGCTCAACAAGATCAAGCCGCTGGACTTCTCGCACCTGAGCGCGGCGCGGATCAGCGTACGCCACATGCCGGACCTGCGCATTGTGGACCCCAAGGCGTTCTACAACCTGGTGAACGCCACCACGCTGCTGCTCAGCGGCAACCCTCGCCTGGCCTACGTGGACCCTCTGGCCTTCATGAACGTGGACGCCCTCAGGGATCTGCAGCTGCACGACAACCACCTCCGCGGCCTGCAGAAGGAGATCGCGGACTACCTGCCGGAGGGCGTCAGCCTTACTCTGTACGGCAACCCGCTCACCTGCGACTGCAACGCGCGGTGGCTGCGGCGCATGGTGGCGCAGCGCGGCAACGCCAGCGTGGTGCTGCGGGAGCCGCAGCGCCTCGTTTGTCACAGCCCGCCCGCGCGCGCCCACAAGCTGCTCAAGGACCTGCTGCTGATGCGGCTGGACAAGTCCTGCGCCCCCACAGTGCTGAACCTGACGCAGAGCCGCGTGGTCGTGGGTAAGGTGGGCGGCTACCAGGTGCTGGAGTGCCGCGCCCTGGGCTCCCCCTCGCCGCGCCTGCACTGGCTGCTGCCTGACGGCTCCATCGTCAACTCCACGCTCAACGAGGTGCGCCGCAGGTTCTTCCCGCCCTGCACGCTCATCCACTACCACCTGCGCGCAGCGGACGAGGGCCCCTACACCTGCGTGGCAGAAAACGAGTGCGCCGTGGCGCGCGGCACCGTGTGGCTCAGCGTGGCGGGCCTGGACATCCACCTCTTCCCCATCCGCGTCTCCTCCACCTTCATCACGCTGGTGTGGAACGGCACGGAGCGGCGCGCCTTCCCCTCCTACAAGATCTTCCACACCGAGGTGGACGAGAACGGCACGGCGGTGGGCGAGCAGCGAGCCAGCGAGACCAGCCCGGCGCGCAAGACCTTCACCATCAACCACCTGCGGCCAGACACGCGCTACCGCTTCTGTCTGGGCAACGAGGACGCCAGCGGCTACTGGCTGGAGATCTCCTGCTGCGTGGCGGCCACCGAGGACCTGCAGTTCATGCTGCAGGGCATCTCGCGCACCTCCAACGCGGCGGTGGCGGCCATGATGGGCCTGGTGCTGGCCATGACGGTGGCCGTGTGCCTGCTGTCCGTGGTTTCGCGGCGCTACAGGCAGCGATTCTACGAGAGTCCAGACAAGAGCGGCAGCCAGGGCGCCACAGTGCCCCTCGTGCACCTGTGCCGTCCCCTCATGCCCGCCTCCTGACGGCTAGCGGGGGGTGACGGCCTGCACCCCCTGCTACGCCGCCCCCCTGCTGCTCCGCTGACCCCTCTACCCTAACGCCCCCGCCCCGCCAACGCTACCCCGCCCCGCGCAGGGAGTGTCCGAAACACACCACCTGCCCCTCACAACGGCCAGGCGCGCTGGACGAGTGCTCCTGCACGCCCAAGAGGTGTGTGTGTGTGTGTGTGTGTGTGTGTGTGTGTGTGTGTGTGTGTGTGTGTGTGTGTGTGTGTGTGTGTGTGTGTGTATCTTCTCTTCATCCCTCCCCCCACCTTTGTCTCTTCCCTCCCTTTACCTCCAGCCCTGCCTTTCTCTCCACCCTTCTTCCCCTTCCTGCCATCATCCCTCTGTCCCTCAAGATTCCGCCAAATCCGTCCCCGCTCCTTCACCTTCATCTCCAGACATCAACAAACTCGCCCGGATCCGGATCGTGTTCGGGGCCACGTCCGGATCCCGGCTGAGGGAAGTTAGACTGGGAGGGATTTGCTGACGGAGGGAAAGAGGAGGAGGAGGAGGAGGAGGAGGAGGAGGAGGAGGAGGAGGAGGAGGAGGAGGAGGAGGAGGAGGAGAAGGAGAAGGAGGAGGAGGAGGAAAAATAAGTTTAATCATGTCCTTATATTACTCAAAATCTCAATTTAGGTCACATTTTTATCTTTTTGTGGGTATACTTCAAGAAAAACACTACTGGCTTGCTTACAATAATAATCTCTCTCTCTCTCTCTCTCTCTCTCTCTCTCTCTCTCTCTCTCTCTCTCTCTCTCTCTCTCTCTCTCTCTGTCTTCATCCAATCTTGTTTCTCCTTATCCTCCTCATCATCTCCCCTTGCCCATCTTTCCCCATCTACCCACTCTTCTTAGCCTTCCCTTCTTTCTCCATCCCTTGCCTTAAAAACACCCTTAAAAGCTTCCCTCCATAACCCATAAACAATTCAAACTACACTAAAATGTCTCAAATTGGCTATAAAATAAAATGAAATGGTGTCTTTAGAAAAACTGTACAGCCGTTTATGTAAAATGTACGTATAAAGATCACACACTGTTACTCTGCCCTGCCAATGGAGCCTTTTAAAATTACAGATCATTGCTTTATTTTGTCAGTGGTGCTTTACTTTGCTTGAATCTTACCAATGGAGATTTAAACATTTTCCCCTAAACAGCCCACACATTAGACGCCAAAGCAGTTTGAGTTTCACCACCACCATTACCATTACCACTACCATAACCACTGCCCAGCTAACCCTCTTCTTCCCCAGGTCGGGTAGTGGAGTGGCCAGCCGCCTTCTCGAGTCCCCAGACCTCCTCCCGTATACCGCAGACGTGGAGACAATGCCAATCCTGCAGGAGACGCAGCTCTCGTCAGGATAACCGCCACGCCCATCCACCACGCCCTGTCCACATGAACGTCACATCAATCCACTTAGTGTCAAGGAGGGCGATTCAGGGCAGGGCGAGGCAATTCTTGAAGCCTACACGCCCTGCCAAAGCCCTGTCGACCTTAAAACTGGGACTCTTGCTTGGTCTTGCGCTGAAACTGCCTCCACTCTTAGTTGGGTTTACTTGGCAGGGAGTATTTGCATCGACTCAAAACTTGGGGTCTTTAAGCTGCCAGTGCCCAACCTACGCCCCGTCTGTGACCAGTTCACGGCCCCTCTACGACCTGTTGGAAAGTTTACAGGCGGGTCTGATTCCTGTTGACGACCCAGAGTCTAGCGTATGGCCTGCCAGCAACTACACGACCAGTTTACTGCCTGCTAACGACCCAGAGACGAGTTTACGGCCTATAAACGACCACACGACCAGTTTACACCTTGCAAACGACCCTGAGACTAGTTTACGACACACCGACGACCAAACGATTAACTTACGACTTGTCAATGACCATCAGTCCAGTTTACGAGAACCAAATGATCACGAGGCTAGTTTACGACCTGCCAACGACCCTGAGACCAGTTTACGCCCACAAGACCTGGAGAAGGACGCACCAACACCTAAATCCGACGCCCTGCCATCGCCCAGTGAAGGATGCGAGTTTCTTCTGTGGCAGGACAAGTGCAGGGCAATTGGTCTCCATCTCCTGGCCAAGTCAAAGTATCATTAGTGAGACCCTGAAGGATACAAGGAGATCTTATGGTGCAACTCAAGGGTATTACAGAAGGATGCTGCTAGTGTCCTAATCTGCTTATCTTAGGGCATCGCTAGTGAAACAAAGACGACACTGAGTTTCGAGAAGAGATTAATGGACTCTTGAAGATTTTGATGCATTCCTTAAGTCCTCACAGGATTGCTAAGGACTTTCTGGACCTTGAGATCGTAAAGAGAAACTTGTAAAGCATGCTTGGAGTGCTGACATTATAACCTGGCAAATTCTTGTTGAAAGTACAGCTTGGCAAATTCATCGGTGGTGTTTTTGGCAGTCAATACAGAACTGGGAAATCTAAGGAGCTTGTCTTGGGAGATGGAATACAATACGGCAAATCTGCTGGAGTGTTCAAAGGATTCAACGTCACTATTGAAGTCCCGCAGGTAGTTTGTTTGGGGGATATGGGAGAGGACAGGTGAAAGAGATTTGGAGGTGACAGTGATTGAAAGCAAAGGGAGAGGATGAACTGGGGAAGTCGCAGGTAGAGTCATGACTAAATCCACAGCGGTGCTTTGTGGGATAAAATCAGAAGTCACAAGTTTCTGAGTGTGTCTGGGGGTGAGGCAGAGCTGGTAGAGAGTAGGCAAGTCAAAGGAGGTGGTAGAAAATAGCAACAGTGGAGTTAAGACGTTCTGTAGGTTAGAATATCACAGACAAATGAATGAACTTTTCTCGAGCAGAGGTAAAGAATGAAAAGTCAAAACAAAGTCAGCAGTGTCGAGCGTCTGACGGCGTTTTTTGGAGTGAAATGGCAAGACAATAAACAGAGAAAAGGATACAGAAGATTGACGGATTTAAATTCTTGTTGGGAGATTTCTTTGAAGGAGTAACAGCAGAGTACTGGTAGAGGGAAGGAGAGGGACCATTTGCTGACTGAAATTCCAAGGGCATCGCAACATCGGAATCATAAGGTGCCTGAAAAAGGATGACGGAAGAAAATACTGACTGACTGGAATTTTAAGACCATCGCTATGAATCTATTGAGAGCTGAGGAGAAGATGACGGCGGGGACAAAAATGACGAACAGACTGTGATGTTAAAGACGCCGCAACATCAGAATCATAAGTAGCCTAAAGAGGAATGATTGGAGAAAATATTGGCTAAGTGATTGAAATTTTAAGAGCCTCGCCACGAACTCATTAGGTGGCGAAGGAAGGATGAAGGAAATAACACATATTAATTAACTGGAATTTTCAGGACACCGCAGCGGGTTTAGAATAAGGCGCTTACGAAAGAACGACTAAAGAAAAATAC
>NC_087175.1:6045000-6050000 GCF_035594125.1 Scylla paramamosain
AAAAAAAAAATGTTAAAAGCTAAGGATTAATTTATGGAAGTCAGTCAATCGGAATAAAACTAAAAAAAAAAAAAGGAATAAATAAAATAAATAAATAAATAAATAAAGTATGAACGCAACAAAAACTAAAATAAAAAGAAGTTATAAAAGGAAGACTAAATTTTGAAAGAGTCCCGCTACGAACAACAGACGCGGGAACACTGAACAAGTTAATGGAAAGAAAGAAACTGGTCTGTAAGAAAAAAAAAAAAAAAAAAAAAAAAAAAAAAAAAAAACAAGAACAGAATAAAAAAAATAACAATGATAAATAAACAAGTCAATATGAATGAAAGAGAAGCTGATCTGTGAAAAAAACAAAAACAATAATAGTAATAGATAAAAATAATAATAAGAATAAAAAAAATGCAAAATAGAAGAATGAGCACTAAATTTTGAAAGACTGTTTAAATGATCGGACTCATCAAAAATAAATAAATAAATAAAAACAAATAAATAAATAAGAATAAAACAAACCAGTCTAAAATCTAAAAAAAAAAAAAAAAAACGTAAATAAAAAAATAGAATGGAAAAATTTGCACCAACGCTAAAAAAAAAAAAAAATTGAAATAAAAACTCCTAAAACCTAATGAAACTTTAAAATAATCTCTGTTAACAACGAAAACCTGAGAGATGAAATATGGCTAGAAAAAAAGTAGGAAAAAAGGGAAGATATATACCTAAAGACATCGATAGTTAGAATAAAACAAGAAACGTACCTGAAGAAAAAAAAAATGAGAACAATAAAAGAAAAACAGTAGGAAAAAAGCAAAACGAGAGAAGAAATATACGTAAAGGAAAAACAAAAGACAGAAGAAATATACCTAAAAAACAAAAAGAGAAAAAAGAAGATATGTACCAAATAAAATAAAAAAAACACGAATAAATTTAACAAAGAGAAGTAAAAAAGTAAATAAAAAAATAAATGTATCTAAAGAAAAACAAATAAGAACAGTACCTCGAAAAAAAAAAGAACAAAACAATATGAACAATAAAAGCCAAAGCGAAAAGAAACGTACCTAAAACAGAATATGAACAAATGCACCCCTAAAAATCTTAATAGTTACAAAAAAATAAATAAATAAATAAAATAATAATAAAATAAAATAAATAAATAAATAAATAAAAATAAATAAAGCAAAATAAAATAAATAAATAAATAAAATACTATAAACACGTATGGAAAGTTTACAATCTAGCGCTGGAAACAAAAGGAAATCGTGACACCAACAATAAATGCTAAACGAGTCTGAATATGTATAGAAAAAAATAAATAAATAAACAAAGAAAACTGAGCAAGGAAAAAAAAAAAAAAAAACGAGGTGTGCTTGTGTTTTTAGTTTCTTTGTTTATTATCTATTTACCTGTTTACGCTTGTATTATTTATCCATTTTTTCATTCTTTCTTTTCGTATCTTAAGCTTTATAGATTAGTAAGTTTGGTTTCCCTTCTGTCTCTTTTCTCTTCTTTTCTTTATTTTGTTATCATAATTTCTATCTCTCTTTCTCCTTTTTCTTCCTTCATTTCTTTTTGTTACCGGAAGTTTAAAAGGTCCATAGGTTTAATTTCTTTCTTTTTCTTTTCTCTTCTTTTCTTTCTTTTGTTTTTGTAGGTTTAAAAGGTCCATAAGTTTATTTTTTTCTCTTTTTTCCTTTCCTTTGGTATCTTAAGTCTAAGACATCCATAGGTTTGATATTTAGAGGTTTGTACGGTCAGCATATACACTAAAAGCACACCCCATCCACAAAAAAGGGCCAAAATAAACAAAAATCCTCACAACTGGGATTCGAACTGGTGACCTGCTTACCGAGAGAACCCTGAACACTACCTAGCCAACGAGCCAGTAAGACGAGAACACCTGTAATACTTCTGAATCACCTTGGAATTCACATAAGCTAGAATATCGATAAGAAAACACACCTGTACACACACACACACACACACACACACACACACACACACACACACACACACACACACACACGGGTACGAGCAACACCTGTAAGTTACCTGTTGTGTACCTGAATGACTAATACCTGTGTTGCAATGTATAGTAAAACACCCTTTTTAACACACAACACATGTCCTTACAACACGCCACGATTTAACTTCCGATATTATTAAGGCTTTGTTTTTTATCTTTCATTATTATCATTATTATTATTATTATTATTATTATTATTATTATTATTATTATTATCAGTAGTAGTAGTAGTAGTAGTAGTAGTAGTAGTAGTATCTTTTATTATTTTCTTCTTACTGCTACTACTACTACTACTATAACCATTACCTCTACCATTTTCATATTTTACTTTATTCATTAATTCATTTTTTACTTTTCCCACCTGTTCTCTGACTTTCAACACTTTACCTTGGTGGACGACAGTTTGTTGGAAGCGGTGGGAGATTTACTTAAGTTTGTTTTCTCGTGTGGCTTCGATAAATGTAAGAAGATTATGGCGCAGTTCACTTGACATTCTGTTTCTGCAGTGTGGGGACATACCTAGCTTTTTCAGTGATACGCAACACCTCACAGCACTAGACGTAACGAAATCTTAATTAACATCGGCAGAAAAAGAAAAAAAAGATGAATTAAAAGAATAGATTAAGCAGTTTATTTATTTATTTTCAGTACGGTGATTAAAGATGGCTATGGAACAAGAAGAATGATCTAGGAAGGGTTAGTAGTTAGGGAGGACTATACTAAATTGCAGGGACGGTGTTTAGTTTGTTTTTCGTGAGGCTTTGGCAAACTTCGGGGGATATTTCAAGTTAACATATTTTATTCTTAAGATGGACTAAGTTAACTGCAGGAGACGTCTTTAGTTGACTCATTTTCTCTTTTGTGGCGACTTAATCAACCTCAGCGGACGTCTTAAACAAAGATATGTGTGTGTGTGTGTGTGTGTGTGTGTGTGTGTGTGTGTGTGTGTGTGTGTGTGTTTGTGTTGGCACGTGTCTTTTATGGTATCTATTAAATTCAAGATGTGTTAGAGAGAGAGAGATTAAGTCATCTAAATTGTGTTAACTTCCCAGCGCATCTCAAGTTATCTTCATTTTCTTTCTCTTAAGTGACAAAGAGTCTGGCCAAGGGGACAAAAAATGGGGAATTACTTTTTTAATATGGATTTAGTTAACTTTACGAGACATTCTGAGATATATAAGAAGGAAAAGCTTAATTGTCCATAAATCTTAGTGAAGCGGTTTTCGTAAGATTAACTTTTTCTTTTCTATCTCTTCAATGGTACACAAATGTTTTTTTTTTCCGCCATAGCCTAAGCCAACCAACAACTTTTCCCACACTTTTCTGTTACCCAGCCTTAAACTTTCCCGACACTTTTCCTCGTATCAGTCTCTTACACAGTTTTGTACCTTACAAGACACAAACCGAAAGGAACGGGGAGAAAATGCCACGGTAATTTTAAAAGACCTTAGTTAACTTTTACGAAACACCCCCGACAGATCTAAGAAAAAAAGTTAAATTGTCAATGAATGCTAATAGAGTAACTTTCGTATAATTTAACTTCCTCTTTTTTTTTTTTTTAGTGATAGACAATTTTTTTTTTTTTCACCATAAGCCAACCCAACCTAACACTTTTCCGAGACTTTTCTTTGTATTGCTGCCTCTTAAAAAAGTTTTGTAGCTTAGAAAAAGACACAAAATGAAGGGGACGGGGAATAAATGCTGGTAAATACCTTAGTTAACTTTTACATAACACTTTGAGAGATTTAAGAAAAAAAAAGTTAAATTGTCAATTAATTTTAATGGAGTGCCTTTCATATTATTTAATTTCCTTTTCTTCTCTTTTTTTCTACATTTTTAGATAATTTTTTTCCACTATAAGCTAACCCAACCTAACACTTTCCCGCCAGTTCTCTTTGTACTGCTGCCTCTTAGAACAGTTTTATAGCTTAGAAAAAGACACAAAATGAAGGGGACGAGTAAATACTGGAAAAAAAAACAACAACTTTAGTTAACTTTTACGTAACACTTGAGAGATCTAAGAAAAAAAAAAGTTAAATTGTCAGTGAATGTTAATGGAGTGCCTTTCGTATGATTTTACTTCCTTTTCTTTTTTTTCTACATTTTCAGTGGTTATTTATTTATTTATTTATCTGTTTTTATCACCATAATAACTGTTAACCTAGCCTATCAATTTCCCGACATTTTCTTTCTATCACAGGGCCTTCAACATTTTAGTATCTTTGAAGACACAAAATGAGGGGGAGGAAATACGGGGATGATTTTCAAAGCCCTCAGCTAAATTTTACGAGGCACCGTGAGAGAGCTGAGAAAAGAAAAAAAAAGTTAAACTGCCAATAAATAAAAATAAAAATGCCTTTCATGTGACGACTTTTTTTCTTTTTTTCTCCTTTTCTACATAACCTTTTCAGTCCTCAATTTTTCCCAGCATAACACAACCCAACCTACAACTTTTCCGCCACTTTCCTTTGTGTCAGTCCCTTTACCAGCTCTGCAGCCTGGGAGAGACTAAACAAACCTATCTCCCTTTTTCATTACGCTCAAATATTACAAAAAAAATAAAAATAAAAAAGTTGGTGACAAATAATATGTTCTAATACTCTCCATAACTACCCCTCCAAAAAAAAAAAAAAGCTGAAAAACGGATAAAAATCACTGTTAACTCCATAAAAAGCCCAAAAACAGGCTATGCGACCTTCAAACTTTACCCCTCACAATAAAAAAAAAGGAAGAAAGAAAAATGAAAAGCTTGATCAGTAATACGGTCTCAGTATCTCCACACGTACACTTTCCCAAGACTGTGGTTATGTATTTTCAGTGTTGTCTATTTGTAATGACGTATACATGAAAAAAAAAAAAAAGATGAATAAAAAAGAAAATTCATCACTAAATTACACCTCAAGTTATGGATGTGGTTTTATTTTATTTATTTTTTTTATATAAATTAATTGTGTTTTGTTATGTTGCCTTGTATTTTTTT
>NC_087175.1:6052500-6067500 GCF_035594125.1 Scylla paramamosain
ACGGCTGACTGACTGACTGACTGAGTGACTGACAAACTGATTAACTCACTAAATAACTAAATAAATTACTGACTGACTAAATAACTAACAAACTAGCAAAATAAAAAAAATAAGTAAATAAATAAATAAATAAGAAAATAATATCACAGGCGACTTAATATTTTGTCCTTCCATTACTAAAATATATCTTGTGTTTGGTTGTTTGTCAGGATATTTTGCAAAGTAAAAGGTGCACATGTGAAACTACAATATTTGGACAGTATTCTAGGGCAAGTGTGTGTGTGTGTGTGTGTGTGTGTGTGTGTGTGTGTGTGTGTGTGTGTGTGTGTGTGTGTGTGTGTGTGTGTGTGTGTGTGTGTGTGTGTGTGTGTGTGTGTGTGTGTGTGTATTACCAAGTTTAAGTTCAATTTATATATTTTTTTCCTCATATGGATAACTTTTTTTCCCTATTTATATTTTTACTATTCATTATTCTTAAGTTATCACAAAGTTAAATGAAAAGTGAATTTCTCTTTCATTCCCTCTTTTCCCATGCTTTTTTTTTATGTAGGAGGGACACCGGCCAAGGAGAATAAAAATCACCCCCCCACAAAAAAAAAAAAAAAGTCTACTGAGACGCCAGTCCCCGAATAGTGTCCAAACGTTAATCCAGAATTGAAGGATGTCTTGAAACCTCCCTCATGAAGGAAGTCAAGTCATAGGAAGGTGGAAATACAGAAGCAGGCAGGGAGTTCCAGAGTTTACCAGAGAAAGGGATGAATGATTGAGAATACTGGTTAACTCTTGCATTAGATAGGTGGACATAATAAGGGTGAGAGAAAGAAGAAAGTCTTGTGCAGCGAGGCCGCGGGAGGAGGGGAAGCATGCAGTTAGCAAGATCAGAAGAGCAGTTAGCATGAAAATAGCGGTAGAAGACAGCTAGAGATGCAACACTGCGGCGATGAGAGAGAGGCTAAAGGCTAAAGACAGTCAGTTAGAGGAGAGGAGTTGATGAGACGAGAAGCTTTTCATTCCACCCTGTATGAGTGGAACCCCCCCAGACATGTGAAGCATACTCCATACATGGACGGATAAGGCCACTGTACAGAGTTAGCAGCTGAGAGGGTGAAAAAACTGGCGGAGACGTCTCAGAACACCTAACTTCATAGAAGCTGTTTTAGATAGAGATGAGATATGAAGTTTCCAGTTTAGATTATAAAGGACAGACCGAGGATGTTCAGTGTAGAAGAGGGGGACAGCTGAGTGTAACTGAAGAAGAGGAAAAAGATGTCTGGAAGGTTGTGTCGAGTTGATAGATGAAGGAATTGAGTTTTTGAGGCATTGAACAATACCAAGTTTGCTCTGCCCCAATCAGAAATTTTAGAGAGATCAGAAGCCAGGCGTTCTGTGGCTTCCCTGCGTGAACTGTTTGCTTCCTGAAGGGTTAGACGTCTACGAAGAGACGTGGAAAAGTTCAGGGTGGTATCATCAGCGTAGGAGTGGATAGGACAAGAAGTTGGTTTAGAAGGTCATTGATGAATAATAAAAGAGTGGATGACAGGACAGAACCCTGAGGAACACTACTGTTAATAGATTTAGGAGAAGAACAGTGACTGTCTACAACAGCAGGAACAGAACGGTCAAAAAGGAAACTTGACATGAGGTTACAGAGAGAAGGATAGAAGCCGTAGGAGGGTAGTATGGAAATCAAATCTTTGTGCCAGACTCTATCAAAAGCTTTTGATATGTCCAAGGCAACAGCAAAAGTTTCACCAAAATCTCTAAAAAAAAGGATGACCAAGACTCAGTGAGAAAAGCGAGACCGGTAGAGCGGCCTTGACGGAACCCATACTCGTACTGGCGATCAGATAGAAGGTTGTGAAGTGACAGAGTTTAAGAATCTTCCTGTTGAGGATAGATTCAAAAACTTTAGATAGGCAGGAAATTAAAGCAATAGGACAGTAGTTTGAGGGATTAGAACGGTCAACCTTTTTAGGAACAGGTTGAATGTAGGCAAACTTCCAGCAAGAAGGAAAGGAAGATGAATCGCCTTTTTATTTCCATTTATCTATCATCCCTCTCCATATGTAGATCTTTTAGTCATTTATTCATTCCCTCTATTTATATGACAAAGTTCTTCTATTGATCTATTCTCTCTCTACATATAAATCTCTATCTTTTATTTTTCTTTTCTTTCAAATCACACCTTTACTACTCTTGTTATTCTTAAACTATGACATCAAAAAATTAAAACGACAAATTTCTTTCACATAAACTCCCTATATATAAATTCTTGTGTGTGTGTGTGTGTGTGTGTGTGTGTGTGTGTGTGTGTGTGTGTGTGTGTGTGTGTGTGTGTGTGTGTGTGTGTGTGTGTGTGTGTGTGTGTGTGTGCGCGCGTTGTGGGAAGCCTGTCAAAAACTTACCACAAATACTACCACCATCATCACCACCAACACCACCACCACCACCAACACCAACACCACCACCACCACCACCACCACCTTTCATTAAATCACTCTTCATCAAATTTATAAGCCAGGTAAGCGAGGCACGGCAGCAAGCACGAGTCCCACCAGCGAGTCACTAAGCCAGGGTTGCGTTACAGGAGACCAACGCTACGAGAACCCCAAAACTCAACCCGGATATAACGAAGAAGTGTAACAGAGGGGTGGGGAAAAGTGAAAGGTGGCGAGGAAAATAAAAAAAACACGCAAGATATAAAGGATTGTTGGGTGTTTAAATGAATGACGCTTAAATGTCCCTGTGTTTTCTTAATAGTTGGCTTTAAAAGAAATAAGAAAAAAAAAATGTGGGGAAAACTGAAAAAAAATAGGGAAAAAATAGATAAAAGGAAAAGGTGAGGAAAATAATCAAAAGAAGGAAAGAATTGGGGGAAAATAGAAGGAAATAATAGTTGGTTTTAAGGAGAAATGAAAAAAAAATATAGGAAAATAGAAAAAAAATAAGGAAAGACAGGATAAAAAAAGGAAAGTGAGGAAAATAATAAAAAGAAGGAAAGAATTGGTGAAAAATAGAAGGAAATACTAAAGAAAATAGGAAAAGAAAAATGAATAACGTAAGAAAAATACAAAAAAGGGGTAAAAAGAAACAAATATATAAATGGTACAGGGAGATAAGAAAAAGATGAAAGAAAATAGAAAAATAAGGAAGGAATGATTAAAAGAAATAAAAGAAAACAGAAAATTAAGAAAATAGAAAAAAATACGATAAAGGGAGGAAAGGGAAGCATGAAAAATGAAGAAATTAAATAAGAAAAAAAAGTAAAGGAGAAAGGAGAAAATACACAAAACAAAAAAAGAAAAAAAAAGGAGAAAAGATAACGAAAAAAATTAACCAGATAAAGTGAAAAAAGAATAAATGACAAGAAAAGAAAACATAAATGACATAAAAGATAAATAAAGAAAGAGAGAAGTAAAAGAAGAAAAAAACACTAGAAAAAAAGAAAAAACACGTGAACAATTAAGAGGAAACAGATATAAAGGAGAAAGTGAAACACAAACATTAAATAAAGCAGAGAGAGAGAGAGAGAGAGAGAGAGAGAGAGAGAGAGAGAGAGAGAGAGAGAGAGAGAGAGAGAGAGAGAGAGAGAGAGAGAGAGAGAGAGAGAGAGAAAGACGGAGAGAAAAATAACACAAAAACAAAAATTATAAAACATGAAAGAAAAAGAAAGAAAAAAGAAAATCCTTCACCCAGATAGAAAAATTACAAACAAGAAAATAAGAAAAGAAAAATAAAAAAAAAAAAAAGAAAAAAATAGTATTCGCACTATAATTAGAGAAATTCCAGAGAGAGAGAGAGAGAGAGAGAGAGAGAGAGAGAGAGAGAGAGAGAGAGAGAGAGAGAGAGAGAGAGAGAGAGAGAGAGAGTAAAAAATGTTGATTTAATATACGTGAGATGATGATGATAAGTGAGATAACATGATAACCTGAGCCATTAGGAAGAGGAGGAGGAGGAGGAGGAGGAGGAGGAGGAGGAGGAGGAGGAGGAGGAGGAGGAGGAGGAGGAGGAGGAGGAGGAGGAGGAGGAGGAGGAGGAGGAGGAGGAGAAGAAGGAGGAGGAGGAGGAGGAGGAGGAGGAAAACGAATAGGAAGAACATGAGGATAGGATGAAGAGATGTAGGAGGAGGATTAAAAGGAGGAGGAGGAGGAGGAGGAGAAGGAGAAGAAGGAGAAGAAGGAGAAGAAGGAGAAGGAGGAGGAGGAGGATGAAGAGGAGAAAGAAAATGGTTTGGCCAGAAGTTATGATGAATGAGAGAGAGAGAGAGAGAGAGAGAGAGAGAGAGAGAGAGAGAGAGAGAGAGAGAGAGAGAGAGAGAGAGAGAGAGAGAGAGAGAGGACTATAGAAAAAGAATGAAAAATATAAGCATGATAGAGAAAACTGAGGAAAATACCTAAATAAATAAATAAATAAATAAATAAATAAATAAACGGTCCCCCCTCCCCCCTCTCTCTCTCTCTCTCTCTCTCTCTCTCTCTCTCTCTCTCTCTCTCTCTCTCTCTCTCTCTCTCTCTCTCTGATTACTGGTTAGCGAAGACGAATGTTTCCTCTCCCTCTTTCCTTCCTTCCTTCCATTCGATTTGACGAGAAGTGGCAACCTAATGGATCATCTCTCTCTCTCTCTCTCTCTCTCTCTCTCTCTCTCTCTCTCTCTCTCTCTCTCTCTCTCTCTCTCTCTCTCTCTCTCTTCCAGGAATCTTTAATTTTGGTACGGAAATTATTCTGTTTTTTTTTCTTACTTTATCTTTTTTTCCTTTCATTTTTTCTTGTCTGGATGATTTTTTTCCTTTTTTTCCTTCTTACTATTTTTTTCTATCTTTATTTATCTTTTGTCTATGTTATCTTCGTCTCTCTCTCTCTCTCTCTCTCTCTCTCTCTCTCTCTCTCTCTCTCTCTCTCTCTCTCTCTCTCTCTCTCTCTCTCTCTCTCTCTCTCGGTTCACGCTCAATTTTCTATTCATTCTCTCTCTCCTCCTCCTTTCTTCTCCTTTACTCTCTTTTCCTCCTCTCTTCTTTCTTCTTCTCTTTTATGTCCCCTTCGCCTCTCCGTCTCACAATCTCCCCTCTCCCCTTTTTCTTCTGAAGTGTCCCCAATATATTCTCTCTCTCTCTCTCTCTCTCTCTCTCTCTCTCTCTCTCTCTCTCTCTCTCTCTCTCTCTCTCTCTCTCTCTCTCATCACTATCCTATCTTCTCTTACCTCTCTCATTTCGTTACTTGTCAAAAGACGCCCCTAAATGGTTTACGAGAGAGAGAGAGAGAGAGAGAGAGAGAGAGAGAGAGAGAGAGAGAGAGAGAGAGAGAGAGAGAGAGAGAGAGATGACTTCCAATATCAATATAATGAGACATGATGTTCTTACTTCATATATAGATGAAGGAGGAGGAGGAGGAAGAGGAAGAGGAGGAGGAGGAGGAGGAGGAGGAGGAGGAGGAGGAGGAGGAGGAGGCAGAGGAGGAGGTAGTGGTGTTGGTGGCGGAGGCTGAGGATGCGGAGGAGGAGGAGCTGAAAGAAACGGAGAGGGAAGATGAAACATTGGAGGAGGAAGAAGAGGAGGAGGAGGAGGAGGAGGAGGAGGAGGAGGAGGAGGAGGAGGAGGAGGAGGAGGAGGAGGAGGAGGAGGAGGAGGAGGAGCTGCTTGTTATTCAGGAAGGGTTTTCCTGACCTCGCTCGGAGGGAAGGAAGGACGGAGGAGGAGGAGGAGGAGGAGGAGGAGGATACGAAGGAAGGAGAAACCTCTCGCAGAATCCTTCGAGAGAAAACAGTCTCTCTCTCTCTCTCTCTCTCTCTCTCTCTCTCTCTCTCTCTCTCTCTCTCTCTCTCTCTCTCTCACCTAATGCATGTTTTTAAAGGAAAAGTTTGGCATTATAACGCAACACCAACTCCCGTAAAACTGACCCGTTTGTTTAATTTCACCTTCTGCAGTGCCTGGAGGAGGAGGAGGAGGAGGAGGAGGAGGAGGAGGAGGAGGAGTGGGAAAGAAGAAAAGGAAGAGGGTGAGGAGGACGAGAGCAAAATTTTGATATCTGCAAGGGGAAAGAAGAAGAGGAGGAGGAGGAAAAACAGGGGAGGAGGAGGAGGAGGAAAAACAAAAGGAACGGAAAAGCCTTCAAGAAACGAAGTACGAAGAGAGAGAGAGAGAGAGAGAGAGAGAGAGAGAGAGAGAGAGAGAGAGAGAGAGAGAGAGAGAGAGAGAGAGAGAGAGAGAGAGAGGAAAAGAACATGGAAGAGGGAAGGAATATACTCTGACTTACAAGAAAGAAGGAAGGAAGGAAGGAAGGAAGGAAGGAAGGAAGGAAGGAAGGAAGGAAGGAAGGAAGGAAGGAAGGAAGGAAGGAGGGAGTGATGAAGAACGAGGGGAGGAAGAGGAATAACGAGGGCGATGATGGTAAAAATGAAGAACTGGAGGGAGAGAGAGAGAGAGAGAGAGAGAGAGAGAGAGAGAGAGAGAGAGAGAGAGAGAGAGAGAGAGAGAGAGAGAGAGAGAGAGAGAGAGAGAGAGAGAGAGAGCAAAAATAAAGGGGTCACATTCAGGAAAAGGAAAAAGACAAAAAAAAAATGCATGGAAGGGAAGAAGAAAAGAAAGAAGAAATGAAATGAAAAACAAGAAAGAAATTAAAGGAAAAACTTCTGTCTTTATTTTTGTGAGTTTGTACATCCCCCTTCTCTCTCTCTCTCTCTCTCTCTCTCTCTCTCTCTCTCTCTCTCTCTCTCTCTCTCTCTCTCTCTCTCTCTCTCTCTCTGTGTGTGTGTGTGTGTGTGTGTGTGTGTGTGTGTGTTTGTGTGGCTTCCATTGCAAAACATTTAAAGTACTGTAAACACACACACACACACACACACACACACACACACACACACACACACACACACACACACACGTACAGAAAAAAAAAAAAAACATACATGAATGGTAAAAAAAAAGTTTACATGTGTGCGGGTGACAGTTTTTTCTTGCGGGGGGAGGGGAAAGAGGTGGAGGTGGGGAGAGGGGGGAAGTCCGAGAAAACGGGCGTAGTTTATAAATAGTTTTTTTTTTTTTCCTTTTTTTTTTTTGTCTGTTTTTTTGGATGTTGGAAATTCTGATTCCTTCCTTCAAAAAAAAAATGTTCTTGGTGTTTGTTTGTAGAGGAAGTGAGCGTATGCATGGATAAATAAATGGGTGAATAGATAAATGAATAAATGAATGAATAAATAAAGGTGTGGAGTGTGTGAATTACAGAAAGGTGAGATAGAGTGAAAATGAAGGAAGGATGGAGGGAGAGGATAAAAAAGGGAAAAGGACAGGAAGGAAAAATGAAGCTGAATGAACGACTCACTGATAAACTTACTGTGCTACCAACTGACTGGCTGACTAACTGACTGACTGACTATTTGACTGACCGCCTGAGTGACACATTGTTTGATTAACTGACTCACTCACTGGCTGACTGATTCGGACGCTGATTGAGTAACTGAATGTTTGACTAACCCTAACCTAACCTAACCTAACCTAACCCAACCTAACCTAACCTAACCTAACCCAACCTAACCTAACCTAACCTAACCTAACTTAACCTAACCTAACCTAACTTAACCTAACCTAACCCAACCTTACCTAACCTAACCCAACCTAATGTAACCTAACCTAACCTAACCTACCTAGCGTAACCAAACCTAACCTAACCTAACCCAACCTATCCTAACCTAACCAAACCCAACCTAACCTGAGTGACTGACAAACTGATGAACTAACAGACTGACTAAGTGACTAACTGCTTAACTGACTTCCTGACTAAATGACGGACGGACTGACTGACTGACAAAACAAATGACTGAATGAATGAATACACACATGCATCAATCAATCATTTAATCAGAAACAAACACAACACCTACCAACACACACACACACACACACACACACACACACACACACACACACACAACACTTCATTTCCTCATTCCCTTGCTGTCTGACCGATTACCTCACACTGATGGCACGGCGCTAGGCAAAGTGAAGGCCGTGGGTTCCATATCGTGGCCTGACGTTGGCAAATGACAGAAAAACATATGCTAAGGCTAATATATAATGACATGTGGCGTGTGGTGGTGTGTGGCGGTGCGTCGCTGTATACAGGGACATAATGAGACAGGGGGATTAAAGTTAACTGTAAGACCAAGGATATTTTGACTGTCATTTGCTGGATCTCTCCTCCCTTCCCCTCCCGTCCTCTTCCCCTCTCCCCTTCTCCCCGTCGCAAGCAGGTGGATGAGAGCAATAAAACACGTCGCAGGGTTCATATGTGAGCGTGAGTGAGTGACGGTGAATGAGAGTTAGGATGTATTACGTATGGTGGCTGATGGTACCTAAACGACCCCTTGGTGATTCCTGGACACGACAGGTCATGCGATGGTTGGGTGATGTTTGTGTGATGTTTGTTATGATCCCTGACATCAATATCATTAATTTTGTTGGTACTCACTCATTGAAGCACGAAGGACTCTGCAGCGGCCACAGATCTGAGAATAGATAAAATGAATCTGCAGACCATTGAATAAATAGACATATGATAAGAAGGGTGCACAGTAAATCTACTTATAAGGAAACAGAATAAGTAAACACACACTACACTGGATGGATGAAAGTATTAATGACTGAGCACAACATCATTTTCTCCACACTTTTCTCGTTCTCTTTTTCCTCCATTTTTTTCTCTCTCATACTTCGAATACAATATCATTTCTTTTTCATCTATATTTTATGCAACACTTTATTCTTTTTTTCACTGTTGCACTCTCTACACACTCTATTTAATCTTTTTTTTTTTTCCAGCACTCTTCATAACATACTAGTAATTTTTTCCTCCACCTTTAATACCATACCACTATCTCTTTCCTCCATTTTCTACATAATAATAATAAACACCATTTCATTTGCTTCCCCCCTCTGAATTACTTTTCCCAAGGTTCAAATGCAACAACACGCTACAATATCTTCTCTTCCCCCTCCGTAGCGCAACCCTTCATCTCCTCCGCCAATTTCTATAAAACAACACTAGTATTTTCCCTCCATCTCCTATACAATAACACGAATTTATTTTCTCCTGCACTCAACGTTACCCTGCCTGAAGATTTTTATACAGTAACACCATTCCTTTTACCCCTTCCACTTCCTGTACCATTATTTTCTTCGTGGAATTCCTCTACAACACACTACGTAACACTTCCCCCTTCATCTCTTCACTAACAAAAGCTCTCGACTTATTTCTATAGTCTAGTCTGTGTGGCAATACGCAATTTCTTCACTGCCTCCATTCGTTAAGGACACTCTTTCCTTCCTCAAATTCATATACAACACATTACGTAATATTTTCCCCTTCATTTCTTCACCAACACAAAGTCTCCACTCATTTCTGCACACTAACACGGGAGTTCTCGAGCTTATTTATACGATACTCAATTTCTTTACGCCTTCTACTAGCTAAACTATTATTTCCTTCCTCATACTCCTATACAACACACCACGTAACACTTTTCCGTTCCTTTATCCCCCCAACACAAGTTCTCCACTCAATTCTGCACACTATTCGAGTCACTCCATACTACAAAACACCATTCCTTCACTCCCATCACTTGCTACACCTTCATTTTCTTCCTGGAATTCCTCTACAATAAACTACGCAAGCCCTTCTCCTCCCTTTACTTACCAACACAAGCTCTTGACTCATTTGTATAGAACACTCGAGTCTATACAACAATACAAGATTTCTTCAGTGTCTCCACTTGCAAAACCACTATGTCCTTCCTGGAATTCCTCTATAACACACTATGCAAGCTTTCCTCCTTTGTTTACCCACCAACACAAGCTCTCGACTCATTTCGGTGCTCTACACATGGGCTTCTCGAGTGTGACAATCTTACACGGGGCGGTGCAAGCTTCAATATACTAGTAAAGTTTCGTTTCCTTGCGTCAGATAGAGCCACTAGTCCCTGCAAACGAGCCTCGCACCGATGAACGCCCTCTTGACAAGCCTTCCACTCACCTCCCCCAAGCACTCTGATCAACGCGAGGTCCTCCAGTGATGTTAAAATGAGAGCCGTTCTGCCTTCTTGACTTCATTAGCGGTGCGTCACAAAGGAACACTTAAGACTGACGGAGGGATGAACTGAGAGATGGATATGTAGATTGTGAGATGTTCAGATGGATGGATGGATACAAAGACAGACAAAGACAGATAGATAGATAGATAGATAGACAGACAGACAGGCAAATAAACAGAGATAAATAGATATAAATAGATAGACAGAAGGATAGATAAACAGACAAACAGACATATAGGCAGACAGAGACAGATAGATTGACTGATAGACAAACAGAAAAAGAGGCAGACTGAGACAGATAGGTAAATAAATAGATAGACAGATAGACAGACATACACAGAGAAATAAACAAGAAAATAAAAACACAGGTAGGCAAACACAGATGAACCTTTGCCAGTGTTCTTCCTGCATACACATCCGCCCATCTACCACCGCTACAGCCAATCAATCCGTCCATCTCCATCACCACACCTTAAAGCAACACACGTCTTAGCCTAGCGCGATTCCACTGCCTGTCCCTGGTCCGCATCCCGAGGTCCAGGACAGTCAGCAGGTCAAGCACTCACTCTGCTCACCACTGACACATCACACCACCACCACCAAGCACACTAACAACAGGAGACAGGACCTTAATAATATAGCCTTTGAAACATTATAGGCGAGGTTCTAAGTCTAAGTGGTATTACATTTTAGAGCAGTCTTAAGGGTAAATTGTATTCCTGAATCTAACACTGCTAAGACTGGTATCTCCCAAACGAAATTGGCCCGTTGTTGTTCATGTTTACAGGGTCTCAGGCCAAAAGCAACAAAACTAAAGGGAAAATATTGCCAGCTTGAAGAGACAGTCATTCAGAGAGATAGTATGAAGTGATATTCAAAATCTAGATAGAGTTTAAGTCATGGCCAGGGGATGGTGGGGGGTTACAGAAGTAGGCAGGGAATTCATGAGTTTACCCGCAGAAATTATGAAGGATTGAAAATACTGATTGACTCTTTCATCGCGGTGAACAAAATGGGAGGGAGAGAAAGTTGAAAGTTTGATTTTGGATTTTCTCTGTCTCTCTCTCTCTCTCTCTCTCTCTCTCTCTCTCTCTCTCTCTCTCTCTCTCTCTCTCTCTCTCTCTCTCTCTCTCTCTTCCCTTATTTTCTTATGTCCTCTTGTCTTCTTTGTGACCTCAAGATGCCAATACCTCAGGGATTTACAATTCTGTGACATTTTATAAAGAGACTGTCCTCTTGCAACTTACCTCATTTCCTCGTGTGCCCTCGTCCTTAGGCCCCACCAAAAACAACGCTAACATCTCGAACACATTTTATAAAGATTTGACATGACATTCTACAAATATCCCGCCACGTGTTGGTCTCCTCCCCTCACATTTTTCGGTATCTTCTTGTCCTCTGACCCAAAAACTGTTAATGTCCCAGGAATTTACTCTCCTGTGGCATTTTGTAAAGATCCTGCCACATGTAGGCCAACTGTCTCATTGCAACTTGCTTTATTTTTCCCTTACTTTCTTACGTCCTCTTGTCCACTGACCCAAAAACAACGGTAATGTCTCGGGGCTTCCCTCTGCCGTGACGTTCTGGCTGGGCGGAGGAAAAGAGCGGACACAACTTAAACTTAAAGAACACAAGCAGACAGGAACTGGCGGAAAATGAGAAGCACGTCTTTAAAATCTTCATTCACACACGCACGCACACACGCATAATGCACACACACACACACATGCACGCCTCTTTTTTTTTGTTACTCTTTCTCTCAGTGCTTACGAAAACAAACAAACAAACGTACAAACAAACATTTAGGTTGTAATGCGTGCCTCTTTAAAAGTGTTTTGAATGTGAGAGAGAGAGAGAGAGAGAGAGAGAGAGAGAGAGAGAGAGAGAGAGAGAGAGAGAGAGAGAGAGAGAGAGAGAGAGAGAGAGAGAGAGAGAGAGAAAGAAAAATATATTAAAGGTGATTTTTGGTAGGCCGATTAATTTCTCTCTCTCTCTCTCTCTCTCTCTCTCTCTCTCTCTCTCTCTCTCTCTCTCTCTCTCTCCCATTCTATACACTACTATCTATGAAGCCGCAAATCCATAAAAATGAATGAATATTTTATGTGCTCTCTCTCTCTCTCTCTCTCTCTCTCTCTCTCTCTCTCTCTCTCTCTCTCTCTCTCTCTCTCTCTCTCTCCAATTTTTGTTGCTGATAGACGAGAGAGAGAGAGAGAGAGAGAGAGAGAGAGAGAGAGAGAGAGAGAGAGAGAGAGAGAGAGAGAGAGAGAGAGAGAGAGAGAGAGAGAGAGAGAGAAAGCCCATAATAATGCCTAATGTAAGTATGCATGAGTGAGAATCAGGAAGCTCAGGTGTGCAAGCTTTCAACACAATATTACCTGTTCAACGCTCCTGTTTAGCACCTGCATGCAAAACACCTGATTGCTGCCCACTAATTAACTGCTCTCGCTACCTCATTTCTTCAGCTTTGCATTTTGGCTCTTTTTATTTATTTTTTTTGTCAATATTTTGGCCTGTGTGTGTGTGTGTGTGTGTGTGTGTGTGTGTGTGTGTGTGTGTGTGTGTGTGTGTGTGTGTGTGTGTGTGTGTGTGTGTGTGTGTGTGTGTGTGTGTGTGTGTGTTTTAGGTTAGATAATGTAAGGTTAGGTTAGGTTAGGTTAGATTTGGTTAGGTTAGGGTTGGTTTGGTTTGGTTTGGTTTGGTTTGGTTTGGTTTGGTTAGGTTAGGTTTGGTTAGGTTAGGTTAGGTTAGATTAAGTTTGGTTAGGTTAGGTTAAGTTAGGTTTGGTTAAGTTAGGTTAGGTTAGGTTAGGTTAGGTTAGGTTAGGTTAGGTTAAGTTAGGTTTGGTTTGGTTAGGTTAGGTTAGGTTAGGTTAGGTTAGGTTAGGTTAGGTTAGGTTAAGTTAGGTTTGGTTAGGTTAGGTTAGGTTAGGTTAGATTAACTTTGGTTAGGTTAGGTTAAGTTAGGTTTGCTTAGGGTTGGTTTGGTTAGGTTACATGAGGTTAGGTTAGGTAAGGTAAAGTAAGGTAAGATAAGAAGGGTAACGTAAACTAAGGTAAGGTAACACAAGACTAGATTAAATAAGACAATAATGATAATAGGGGTCTTTAATTAACAGTTTTTTGCCTCATTGATTCCATTCCACTAACAATTTCCCCTTCTCCTTTTCTGCGAGTTTTTGTGAAGCAGGTGAAAGGTAATCGTGTAGTGTAATTAAACGTTTTTGCCTCATTATTTCCTGATCACTAACATTTTCAGTATTTGTTTTCAATGTAGTGGCTTTGATGTACAGCTCTGGACATAATGATGCTACAGATTTCATTAACCTTTATTCGCCTGGCAGCAAAATGTTTTCCTTTCCTTTCCTACTAACATTTTATTTTTTTTTTTCAGAATCCTTACTATCAAGATTTTTTTTTTCAGTATTTTTACCACTAAGTTTTTTTTTTTACATATGCAGTATACCTATAATTAACTTTTTTTTTATCGTTTTATATTTTTCGTTTTTTTTTTTTTTTTTTAATCTTTACAGAATCTTTGCTAATAATTTCTTTTACCTTTCTAGTATCAGCATCTTAACTACTAATAACTTCATTTATTTATTTTTTTCTTTTCGATATCATTAACAGTATTTTTTTTTTACCTTACTAATAACCTTAACATTAAAATAGTTCCCTTTTAATTATCTTTTCTATTTATTTTTTTATCATACCAAAACTTTTACTATTTTTTTTTTAACCTTTCCACGATCCTTACAATTTACATCGTTTTTTCAAGTATTTCTATTATTAGTATATTTCTTTACATTTCCAGCATCTTGGTGGCTTTAGTCTGGATATTCATAAGTTCGTCATTATAATATCATTCTCTAACTGACTGTTTGCCTCATCACACATTTCATCATCACTTAGTTTATTACATTTTTAAGCAAGGGACAGTATAATGTTTTTTTTTTCTTTTTTTATTATTAACATTTTTGCTTCTTACATTTTCACTTTCCTGAAAGTCTAAATACTCTCAAGCTGATAATTATAATAGTGTTCTAATTATCTGTCCTTGGCTCATTAAATTTTCTAGATTACTTTTTTTTACTAACTTTTCATCCGATTGGCAGTGTAATTCTTCTTTCTTATATTACAAACATTTTTCTTTCTATCTTTTCCCCGTCACGGAGGTTCAAGTCTAAATATTCATCAGCTGGTAATTATAACAGGCTGCCTCTGATTGACTGTGTCTGCCTCATTACATTTTCTACATCACTTTTTTCATTAAAACTTTTCAGTGTTGTGGATCAATTAGTGTACTTACAAGCTGTGCCAATAAAACTGTGCGATAATTAACTGTTTTGACACATTTAATTTCGAACACCCTAATATTTAATTTCATTTTTTCTTGAATCTTTATTTATTAACATTTTTATTTTATTTTACTTTATTTTTATTTTAGTATTTCAGTTTTGATATTTTGACATAATTAATTTCGAACACATTAATATTCAATTTTATTTTTTCATAACTATTTTTTTTGATATTTCAATTTTCGGAGCACGTACTGAGGCAATTATAATAAGAAATGCATTTCCATTAACTTTCACAGCATTAGCTATCTTCATCTTCCATTACATTACAGCATATAAATTGCGTCACGATACCTAATTATCCTCATATATTTTTACTATAACTTCCTTGTAGTGTTCTTTGTACGTTCGGTGGCCAGGTATATAGAACAATATTCTGAAACACTTCTGCGCCGCACCTCCACTACTTTCAAAAGGTTCTAGTTGTGGTAACACGAGTTTTTAATGGTGTTATGGTTCTAGTGACAGATTAACAAGATTTCTACATTACTGACAAGAGAAACACCCGTGAAAACCCAACTATCACCTCTGTGGCTTTGGAAAATACGAGTAGTTGTGGTGAAAGAGCAAA
>NC_087175.1:6077500-6092500 GCF_035594125.1 Scylla paramamosain
AGCAGTGGAATTCTAGTAAATGGTATTATAGTTAGTAGTTTTTACCACAGCCAGCCACGACCACCTCTCTCTCTCTCTCTCTCTCTCTCTCTCTCTCTCTCTCTCTCTCTCTTAATGAGGGAATATGAAGGTCGCACCGACGCCATTTTGGACTCTGCGCAATATCCCGATAATGGAAGCTGGAAAAAGTGCAGAGAGAGAGAGAGAGAGAGAGAGAGAGAGAGAGAGAGAGAGAGAGAGAGAGAGAGAGAGAGAGAGAGAGAGAGAGAGAGAGAGAGAGGTAATGGTCACTGTGATTCTTAGACAAGTGAGGGTAATTTTTCTTCTTCTTCTTCTTCTTCTTCTTCTTCTTCTGAGAGAGAGAGAGAGAGAGAGAGAGAGAGAGAGAGAGAGAGAGAGAGAGAGAGAGAGAGAGAGAGAGAGAGAGAGAGAGAGAGAGAGAGTATAGTATCCTTACTCTAAATCTTTACAGAAAAATAACAGAAAACATAAGAGATTAGAGAGAGAGAGAGAGAGAGAGAGAGAGAGAGAGAGAGAGAGAGAGAGAGAGAGAGAGAGAGAGAGTCATGATAATCCTCACCTCCTTCTCACTTTCTATTTTTGTTCCCTCTCCTTTTGTTTTTTGGTTTTTTTTTGTTTCCTTGTTTTTATTTTGTTATTTTCGTCTCCCCATCACGCCGCGAGCAAAAAGTTTCACAAAGTTTCGCTCGTAAAAATAGAGTTTCGCGGAATTGAGATCGACTTTTCCCACAATGCCGCGTCGAGGTGTTACATTCTTTCGTCCATAAAAACTGCAATGGAAAAGAGAGAGAGAGAGAGAGAGAGAGAGAGAGAGAGAGAGAGAGAGAGAGAGAGAGAGAGAGAGAGAGAGAGAGAGAGAGAGAGAGAGAGAGACGGGGTAGGGAGGGAGGGAGAAAGTGAGAGGGAGGGAAAGAAAAGAGAGAAAGAGAAAATGTTGATAATTGGGAGTTTCTGAAGCATAAGTGATTCTGTGTTGTGTGTGTGTGTGTGTGTGTGTGTGTGTGTGTGTGTGTGTGTGTGTGTGTGTGTGTGTGTGTGTGTGTGTGTGTGTGTGTGTGATACCTTTCTCACATTTATTCATTTCCCTCTGTTTCTCTCTTTCCTTATTTATCTCTTTCACACCAATTAGTATACTCTTTCCTTATTTTTTTCTATCTTTCCTTAATCCACCTCTACGTACTTATTGCCTTTTATTTCATCTACTTTTTTTTTTTATGGTTTTTGTGTAATTTCTTGGATCCAATAATTTATCGCCGTTAATTGAATGTGGTTTGGTTTTCCCAGTGAGTGAAATGTAGCAGCGTTTGTTTTTCCCTGGAGGTTCATGAATTAATCTTATTGTTGATTGAATATATATTTCCATGTACGCTTCGTTATATTTTCATTGTTATCTTTGCCATCAATATAACTGCTGGTATTACTACTACTGCTACAGGCGGTGGTGGTGGTGGTGGTGGTGCTGTCACTACTATTATTATCATCATTGCCATCATCATAACACCAATAATTTTCTTTTCCTTTTTTTCCATCGTCATCATAATCTTTCTCCTCGACCTTCTCCTATTCCTCCATCACCTCCTCCTCCTCCTCCTCCTCCTCCTTCTGCTGCTATTCTTATCATTCTCGTTCTTCTCACTCCTCCTCTTCCATCTCCTGCTGTTTCTTCCACTCCTACTACTTCTATTATTATTATTCTTATCCATCCTCTTCCTCCTGCTCTTTCATATACCCTTAATCACCCTTGTCCCACCACCACCACCACCACCACCGCCACCACCACCACCACCACCACCCGCCTCTTCGTCTTCCTCCTGGTAATGTCAGTGGAGAGCAGGGTGGGCGGGAATTCACAAGTTTGGCGCCACACGCAGGAAGTTCCCGAGACATGATATATTTTGAGTGATGCTGTGTTGTGCTTCCTTAATAAGCCAGTGATCTTAGGGAGAAGTTTGCTCATTCGTACTTGCCCGGAGAGAGAGAGGGAGACAGAGAGAGAGAGATGGCGGGAGGGAGAGATGCGGAGTGGTAATGATAAAGGGTTGCAAGAAAGAATTGATGATGTAAAAAGGATTAAATTATATGGAAAAGAGGGCGATAATAGGATTGAATGAATGAATGAATGGATGGTTTGAATGGATGGATGAATGGATGGAGGAAGGGAAAGGAAAATAGTGGAAGGATGAGTTTATCAGTGAATGAACAAATGAATGGATGAATGAAAGGAGAGGAGAGAGGAAGAAAGGAAAGAAGGAAGGAAGAAAACAAGAAACAAAAGGAAGAAAAAGAAAAAAATAATAATATAATAAATGAATAAATGAACTGAACAACAGAATGGAAAAAAATAATAATAAAGAAGGAAAGGAAAGAAAGAAAGGCAGGAAGAGGAACTGATAAAACAGAAAAGTTGAATAGACAAAACACACACACACACACACACACACACACACACACACACACACACACACACACGTCAACACATACGAAAAATACATAAAATAAACACAATTAAAAAATCTACAGAACTCTGTGTCATGAAAATACAAATGTAAATAAAAGGAAGGGAAAAATATTCAAAAAGTGTTCATGTGTATTTCGAGAGAGAGAGAGAGAGAGAGAGAGAGAGAGAGAGAGAGAGAGAGAGAGAGAGAGAGAGAGAGAGAGAGAGAGAGAGAGAGAGTATAATGTAAAATGGAAAAAGAAAATCTGCTGCTCATAATATCTTTTTCACTTACCGGTATCAAAAATTCTCTCTCTCTCTCTCTCTCTCTCTCTCTCTCTCTCTCTCTCTCTCTCTCTCTCTCTCTCTCTCTTAATTTCTTGTATTCATCCATTTATTTAACTCAACCTAAATATATGTGTGCCTATATGTTTGCCTGCCTGTCCATCAGTCTGTCTGTCCGTCTATTTACATAAATCAAAATGTCTCTTTTACACCAATCAACTCTCTTGTTTTCATGTTTTTTTTTTTTTTGATCCAGAGAAGCTGTGACTGAGAGACTCCCCTTGCACACACACACACACACACACACACACACACACACACACACACACACACACACACACACACACGTACAGACTCTTCTCTTTCCCTCATTCCTCACTCTCCTCACATATTCCCCCCTGACACACACACACACACACACATATACACGAATATTCCTCCTCTCTTGCCTTCCCTCTCACGTATATCTCAGCCTTCCTCCCGCCTGCGCCTTCCCTCCCGTGTTTATCTTGGTCTTTTGTGAATCCCATTACCTGCAAATTACAGCGGATTGGAGGGAAATACCTGGCCTTTTTCAACCCTCTCTCTCCACTCCGCTACCTGAGACTTAATCCTTTCACCTCTTGTCGTTTTTATAGCGTGGGAATTGTTACCTGTGTGTGTGTGTGTGTGTGTGTGTGTGTGTGTGTGTGTGTGTGTGTGTGTGTGTGTGTGTGTGTGTGTGTGTGTCACCTGTGATGTTTAGTACGTTTTTAATGATCTTTTTTTATTTATTTAAGTTAGACAAAAAAAAAAAAGAAAACGAGACTAACTTTTGTATTAATTGTGTTTTATCATTGAACTTCTTATTCTACTACTACTACTACTACTACTACTACTATTACTACTACTACTACTACTACTACTACTACTACTACTACTACTACTACTACTTTGTGTGCATGTTTAATAGTATTTCGTATTTAGGTTGTATTTATGACTAGTATCTTCACCATCAGTCATCATCATCATCATCATCATTATCATTATCATCATCATTATCACCACTACGACATTTCATGTTTTATTTTATTTATTTTAGTTATATGTTCAAAAGTGTTAGTATTTAGGTTGCACTCATCATCATCATCATCATCATCATCATCATCATCATCATCATCATCATCACTATCACCATCACCACTATCCCCATCAAGACCTTTTTTCTTGTATTTATGTTTAATTATTTATTTTTGCGTGAATATTGAAGTGTTCACATTAAGCTGCATTCATCACCATTTTCATCACCACCATCATCACAATCACCATCATCACTACGACCTTTCATCTTTTATTTATTTATTTTGTATGTGCATTTAATTCGGGTGTATGTTCAAATAAATAAATAAATAAAGGTGTTCAGATTTCGGTAGGTTCAACTCATCACCATAACAATCACCATAACAATCACCATCATCACCATCACCATTGTCACCACCATAGGCTGTCTTTCCTTTTTCTTTTCTTTTTTTTTATTTATGTATTTTAGCTACATGTTCAAAAGTGTCCATATTAGGTTGCATTCATCTCTACCTTCATCACTATCACCGTCATCATCACCACTATGATTATCAAGACCTTTTCTCCTTTTATTTATTTATTTATTTATTTATTTTTGCGGCAGGGGGTACATGTTTAGACTGGGTTCATCACCACCACCATCACCACACCCACCACCACCACCATCACAATCACCACCAAGACCTCTATTCTTTAATGTGCTTACGTATTTAGTCCATTTATTTAATCATTTTGGGTCATCACCACCACCACCACCACCACCATCAGAAACTGACTTTCTTTATTTAACGAGTTACGCGTGGTTTGTTAGTCAGTCAGTCAGTCAGTCAGTCAGTAGGTCAGTCAGTCAGTCAGTCAGTCAGTCAGTTAGTCAGTCAGTTAATCATGTTTTATTATGTTCATTTTTGGATAATATTTCAGCAAGTAAATATTTATATAACAGAAGCGGATGTTAATTAGTTACGCTTTTTATGACCTTGAATACGATGAACAGCGAAATGAACTTTTTTAAATATCCTCTTTTAACTCTTTTATCACGTGGCAACACTTGGCGCACACACACAAAAAGAAAAAAAAATGTATCAGTGTTGTAATATTGCTGGGGACTCTAGTTATTTATTACGAGAGAAAGTAGAAGTTTAATCTTCATGACACCTTCCAACAATAACAATAACAATAATAATAATAATAATAATAATAATAATAATAATAATAATAATAAAATAATAATAATAATAATAATAATAATAATAATAATAATAATAAAATAATAATAATAATAAAAATAATAATAATAATAACAATAATAATAATAATAATAATAATAATAATAATAATAATAATAATAATAAAATAATATGAATAACAATAACAATAATAAAAAATAAATAAATAAAGATATATAATAATAATAATAATAATAATAATAATAATAATAATAATAATAATAATAATATAAATAATAATAGAAGTAACAACAACAACAACAATAACAACAACAGTAATAATAAAAAAAATAACAATAACAATAAAATCATAATCATAATCACAATAGCAACAATAATAACATCAAACAATAAACACGTATGGAATAAACATGCGTATAGTTTCGATTCACAAACAACAAGTAATAATTCTCCTAACGCCTTCATTACGAGGAACGTGACACCAAACTTACCACAACTCTGCAGTGGCGCCGAGCGAGGAACAACAGCACAACGGACGCCACGGTATTGAAAAAGAATGTAAACGTTTTTGCATTTGCGTGAGTGGAATGGGAAATATTTAGTGGATCTGTGGTGGTGAAACACTGTGATGAGTTCGCGGAAATGAGCTTTTGTATTCGTTACATGGCTGTGATGATAACAACCAGGTAACGCTTCCTTTGTCTCACCTGTGCATGACCTACGGGATTTCTAAGTACAGGACCTCATGTATAATATTATAAGTTCATTACCTTTTATTATTATTGTGATTATTATTATCATCACTGTTGTTTCTCATTTTATTCATTTTAAGACGCTTCTCGTTCCCCTTATGTTTTGGCGGAATCTTGTGTGGTGTCCTCCCGCGCGCCTTCCTCCTAAGTTACCAGTCGAGTCTAGCCCAGCCTCTTTGGTCGGACCTGGCGGCTTACGTCCACTGCACATACCACAGTTTATTACAATGTACGGCAGCCCTTTGTACAGCCTTGTTTCCTTGGCACCCTCAGCGGCACTTGGGAGCACAACATAGGCAGCACTACACACTACCGACAACCAAAAAACAAAACGGCATCTACAACAACCTACTGGTATTGCTGGCCACGTCCCGCCCTCCCATCATCGCTCAGGGGACAGTATTCAGAAACATCTCCGCGCCGCGCCTCCACTACGTTCAAAAGGCTCTACGTGAAGTGAAGTGCAGAATCAGAACTTTTCATTAATCGATTACACTTTTTGTTACCAGTAGTTTTTTTTTTTTTCAGTTATATCCTTGACTTACACCACACAGTTTCTGAAAGGTTGTCATTGCAGTGAAGGGGTTAAGGCAGTACTAAAGAGCAAGAAAAGTACAGTTAAAACGTCTTCGAAAAATTTATAGGTTTTAATCAACCAAAATAAAAGGTTCCCAGTAGCTTTCTATAAAATATACAATGTTAGAAAGGTTTTAACACATCGATTACCTCTTTCTCTTACCATTGGCTTCTTTTCATAATCTACAACAAACACACACCACGCAGTTTCTGACACCAAACACACACCACGCAGTTTCTGAGACCAAACACACACTACACAATTTCTGACAACAAACACACACCACACAGTTTCTGACAACAAACACACACCACGCAGTTTCTGACAACAAACACACACTACACAATTTCTGACAACAAACACACACCACACAGTTTCTGACACCAAACACACACCACACAGTTTCTGAGACCAAACACACACTACACAATTTCTGACAACAAACACACACCACACAATTTCTGACACCAAACACACACCACACAGTTTCTGACACCAAACACACACCACACAATTTCTGACAACAAACACACACCACACAGTTTCTGACAACGCACACACACCACGCAGTTTCTGACAACAAACACACACCACACAATTTCTGACAACAAACACACACCACACAATCTCTGACAACAAACACACACCACACAGTTTCTGACAACAAACACACACCACACAGTTTCTGACAACAAACACACACCACACAATTTCTGACAACAAACACACACCACACAGTTTCTGACAACAAACACACATCACAATCTCTGACAACAAACACACACCACATAACACTAAACCAACACCACACAATTTCTGACACACCAACACCACACAATTTCTGACACACCACACCACACAATTTCTGGAAAGTTACGAAGCCATTGCAATTCAAGAGTGAAGACAACATAAGCCAATCACTGACCACTATCGAGACAATTCACAATGGTCTTGCTGTTGAACACTTCTTTAAGGACCTGCACCTTTGGAACGCCTTTTACATCACCTTCGTTGCCCTTTGACGACCTTACGTGAAAAATATCAATCAACAGACACTTCCAGACTCACATGTACAAACGCGGTCATAAGTTGTGTGCTGCTCCGTCACCAGCTCAGGGATATTCATAAACAATCAAATCTACTCTTTTCAAACGCCTGTTATTGAAGTTACGGGGGAGTTAATGTTATTTCCTTGGCCCCAGTAACACGTAGATTGATAATTATGCATGAACCATAGGAAAAAAACACTGATAGGAACAAGGGAATCGTCTCTGTGGCCTTTGAAAACAGTCGTGAGAGAAAAAAGTATAGAAAACGGACTTACGTTCCTCCCCCTCCACACCTCACTCTCCTTCCAGCTGGTCATGATTCATAGTGACGAAGGACACAACTTATGACCGCCACTGTACGTCACCTTACGTCACCTGCATTCACCTGTAGCACCTGTGATTCAGAGGCCATTAATTAGTAGCACTGTTCAATTACACTTAGCTTGAGAACACCTGACATTCCTGAGACACTTGACTTACCTGAGTGTCGTCTTTCTATTAGATTACCTGTCTCTCTCTCTCTCTCTCTCTCTCTCTCTCTCTCTCTCTCTCTCTCTCTCTCTCTCTCTCTCTCTCTCTGAAGCCTTTTATTTCAACTCCACATCCTCCCTACCTTAATCTCTCTCTCTCTCTCTCTCTCTCTCTCTCTCTCTCTCTCTCTCTCTCTCTCTCTCCACTAAGGGCTTTTCATCTGATCTTTCTTCTTCCTTCTCCTCCTCCTCCTCTTCCGGTACCGTAATCTTTCACTTCCTTTACCTCTCTCTCTCTCTCTCTCTCTCTCTCTCTCTCTCTCTCTCTCTCTCTCTCTCTCTCTCTCTCTCTCTCTCTCTCTCTCTCTCCTAAACCCTTTATCTCTTCTATGCTTTCCATCTTCTCTCCCTAACTTCCAATATCCCACACTTTCTTCCCCCCTCCTCCTCCTCCTCCTCCTCCTCCTCTTCCTCTTCCTCCTCCTCCCCCTCCTCCTCTTCCTCCTCCTCCCCCTCCTCCTCTTCCTCCGCCCTGATGGAAGTATTCCCCACAGACACATTGGGATCGCTCACTATTGCCCACTTCGCAAAAATTCTCAAATTCTCGCGTCTCGAATAATTCTTCATTTTTGGGGCCGATGTGTGTGTGTGTGTGTGTGTGTGTGTGTGTGTGTGTGTGTGTGTGTGTGTGTGTGTGTGTGTGTGTGTGTCTGTTTTTTTTTCCCACACTTGGCGAGTTTTTGGGGTTTGGAGACTGAGTGAGTGTGTTTTCATTTGTGTTTTTTTGTGTTTGTGTGTGTGTGTGTGTGTGTGTGTGTGTGTGTGTGTGTGTGTGTGTGTGTGTGTGTGTGTGTGTGTGTGTGTGTGTGTGTGTGTGTTGCTTGCTTCTTGTGGTCGTGGTGGTGATGATGGTGGTGGTGTAGTGGTAAAAATAGAAGAAAGAAGAGGAGGAGGAGGAGGAGGAGGAGGAGGAGGAGGAGGAGGAGGAGGAGGAGGAGGAGGAGGAGGAGGAGGAGGAGGAGGAGGAGGAGGAGGAAGAAGAAGAAGAAGAAGAAGAAGAAGAAGAAGAAGACACAGAAAGAAAGAATAAGAAAAGTAGTAGTAGTAGTAGTAGTAGTAGTAGTAGTAGTAGTAGTAGTAGTAGTAGTAGTAGTAGTAGTAGTAGTAGTAGTAGTAGTAGTAGCAGCAGCAGCAGCAGCGACAACGGTAACAGCAGTAGCAGTAATAATAATGGCAAAATTAATAACAGTACGAGTACATCAGATTTATATATCACTGCAATATATGTCTTTGTTCCGTGTGTGTGTGTGTGTGTGTGTGTGTGTGTGTGTGTGTGTGTGTGTGTGTGTGTGTGTGTGTGTGTGTGTGTGTGTGTGTGTGTGTGTGTGTGTGTGTGTGTGTGTGTGTGTGTGTAGGATAAGTTTTAATAGTTCTCGTTTCAGACAACAAAAGACAGGAAACTAAGAAGAAGAGGTGTCTGTCATGCTGTCTGTCAGTGTGTTTGTCTGCCTGTCATCCTGTCTGTCTGTGTCTGTTATCTTGTCCGTTTGGGGAGTCTCTCTCTCTCTCTCTCTCTCTCTCTCTCTCTCTCTCTCTCTCTCTCTCTCTCTCTCTCTCTCTCTCTCTCTCTCTCTCTAAACACACCTTTCCACACCATACTAATTAAAGGGACACTCCTAACTCCACATCCCTTCCTTTTCCCCTCATTCCCGTGAAAAGACCCCTTCCACTCCACCCCTCCGCCCCTTGAATACTCCCCTCCTCCTCCTCCACCTCCCTCCCTGCTTCCCTCTACCTCCTCTCCCTTTTATTCTCCCCTCTGTGTTGCCCTTAATCCTCCTTTCACACACCTGCGCAGGTAATCAGCTTATCCCAGCACACCTTGAATTCCTGTACCGCGTAAGGGATTAAATTTGTCTTCCCTAACATGTTGGGTGTCATCTGTTGCTTCTCTTCTCTCTATGTTCGCTTTCTGGCTCTGGTTTGTGTGTTTGTGCGTGTGTTAAATCTTGTTCTGTGTTAGGTTAGTACGTGTGTGTGTGTCTGTGTGTGTGTGTGTGTGTGTTTATTGTTTTGTTGGTTTTTTTTTTCGTATGTTCTTTCTTTCTCTTTTTTTTATATATTTTTTTATGTTTTTGGTTCTATTTTGCTGTGTGTTTAGTCATTTTTTTGTACATTCTTCTTTTCATTCTTCTTTCTTGTTTATATTTCACATGTATCGCATTTTCTTTAGTTTATCTTCTTGTTTTAATTCTTATCTTCTGTTTTCTCATTTGTCCTTTTTGCGTGTGTTTCTGTTTATTTCGTTTCTCTTCCCTTTAGTATAATGTATGCTCTATTTCTTCTCCTGTGTATTAAGCTCTTTGTAATTCCTCTATTTTTCTGTTCTCTTCTTTCTTTCTCTCTTGTTTCTTATATATACTCCATGTCTTGTTTTATTATTTATTTTCTATATTTCTTCTGTCTTCTATATTTCCATTCCCTTCTCTCTTCTTGTTCTTTTTTCATTTTATTTCTATTCCCTTTTCTTGTTTCTTATATATTGCATGTCTTGTTTTATTTTCATTTCTCTATTTATCGATCTTTTCTTCATCATGCCTATTTCATCTCAGGCCAGGCTATGTAGTGAATATTTTGTATTTTTTTTTTTTGTGTATTTTGTTTCCTTTTCTTACTTATATATGTATTACATGTAGTTTATATATATATATATATATATATATATATATATATATATATATATATATATATATATATATATATATATATATATATATATATATATATATATATATATATATATATATATATATATATATATATATATATATATCTATTTCATGTTTATTTGCTTTACTTTCTTTTCCACTCATCACACATTCCATTTTCATTCCATTCGCGCTTCGTAGCTTTTTATTTATTTATCTTTTATTTACGGTCTTCTTTTTTTTCATATTTTTTCCATCTGTTAAATGATTTCTTTTCTTTTTTTTTTTGTCCTTCGCTTTCATTTATCACCAATCCTTCCGCCTCTTCCATAATTCATCTCTTGCTTCATTTATTCATGTATTCAAGAAGGGATTTCTATTCACCTGTTCTTTCTACGCTTTACAATGTGTGTTTCTCTCTCTCTCTCTCTCTCTCTCTCTCTCTCTCTCTCTCTCTCTCTCTCTCTCTCTCTCTCTCTCTCTCTCTCTCTCTCTCTCTCGTTCCTGATCTATTTCATCAACTGAGACAGGAATAAATGATGCAATCCGGCTATTTATCTTCTCTTTCTCTTCTTTTACTTCGCACCCTATTCGTTACCTGCATCTCTGTGGCTTTTTTTTTTTATTAAATTTTTGTTGCCCTTGGCCGGTGTCAATCCCTACATTGAAAAAAAAAAAAAAAACACTATAACTGTTTTTCTTTCTTTATTCTCCCTTATTGCGGGTAAAATATTCCTTGTTGTTCTGCTATTTGTCTTTTCTTGCTATTCTTTTACTGCTACTATTACTGTTTGTTTTTTTCTTTATTCTCCTTTACTGCGGGTAAAATATTTCTTGCTGTGTTTATTTTTCTTTTTTCTTCTGCAGTCTTTTATCTCTTTCCATGTTTTTTTTTCTTATATTTTTCTGCCGCTTTTTGGTCTCTGTTTTCTTTTTTTCTATCTATATATTTTTTTGTCTCTTTCTACGTGTTGTCTTTTGTTTTGTTCTATCTATGTTTTTCGTCTTTTTCTTTTACTATCTTCCCCGTTCTATTCCATCCACGTACTCAACCACGAATAGATTGTCCAACTTGTATATTCCTCTTTTTACTTTTTTTAATTACTACTACTACTACTACTACTACCACTTTTCTTCTTTCTCTTTCCCTTATTGTTAAGTAAAACATTTCTAACTTCGTCATCTAGTTGAAATAATCACCGTTTTTCTTTTCTTGTTTCCTTTCATCAGTTGAGTCTAATATTTCAATCATTCCAGTCACTTTTCCGCTCAATCGCACCCTCCACTCATCCACACAAATCACGACTCCACTCATCCACATTAGCAGACTCCACTCTTTCATACAGACTCCATTAAGACCTCCACTCGTTCGTGTAATAGGCTCTACATGAAGGCCCTGAAGCAAACTCTACTCCTCCACATGTTCAAAGGCTCTTGTTTTCTACTCCACTCATCCACATGGAGACAGTTTTACTTCACTCCTCTCTCTTGTACATAATTGACACTCCACATATTCAAAGACACCAGTTTAAACTTAATTCCATATTAAAAAAAAAAAGGTTCTCTTCTCTACTCCACTCATCCACATAAGGACTCAAACTCTTCCGTTAGTTTGATTCCACTTCATGGTGCATTCTTCCACATCAAACTCCATACACACCACTCCCCCGCAAAACATAAATAAAAATCTACTCCTTATTACTCCATTCATCCACACAAGAACAAAACTCCTGCACATTGTCAAACTCCACTTCCTGCTCCACTCTTGAACATTATCCACACTCAGTACACACTCCACATGATAAAACGAACGAAAACAGACCCTCCACTGCACAAGTCCACATATAAACAGACAAAAACTCTCTAAAATTTCTGATTGGGGCAGAGCAAACTTGCTATTGTTCAATGCCTCAAAAACTCAATTCCTCCATCTATCAATTCGACACAACCTTCCAGACATCTATCCCCTCTTCTTCAATGGCACTCAACTACCCCCTCTTCTACACTGAACATCCTCGGTACCACCTATGTTTGTACCACATGGAAGCAAGTCTATCAAAAAATAGAATGCTCTACACAAGTGCTACTAAACAATGGTTTCAACAGAAAAGACACAGACAAACAAACAAAGAGAATTATGGACTGCTGATACCAAGAAGAAGGAGCTACGGGAAGAAAGAAGCCATTGACATATTCCTTTACTTATAATCTGAACTGGAAACTTCACATCTCATCTCTAGCTAAAACAGCTTCTTCGGAGTTAAGTGTTCTGAGACGTCTCCGCCAGTTTTTCTCACCCTTTCCAGCTGCTAACTCTGTACAGGGGTCTTATCCGTCCATGTATGAAGTATGCTTCACATCTCTACGGAGGTTCCATTCATATCACTTCTAGACAGGGTGGAATCAAAAGCTTTTCGTCTCATCAACTCCTCTCCTCTAACTGACTGTCCTAAGCCTCTTTCTCATCGCCGTAATGTTGCATCTCTAGCTGTCTTCTACCGCTATTTTCATGCTAACTGCTCTTCTGATCTTGCTAACTGCATGCCTCCCCTCCTTCCGCGGCCTCGCTGCACAAGCCTTTCTTCTTTCTCTCACCCTTATTCTGTCCACCTCTCTAATGCACGAGTTAACCAGTATTTTCATTCATCCCTTTCTCAGGTAAACTCTGGAACTCCTTGCCTGCTTCTGTATTTCCACCTTCCTATGATTCTAACACCTTGAAGAGGGAGGTTTCAAGGCACTTATCCTTCATTTTTTTTTATTACCGCTTTGGACCCTATTCGAGGACTGGCATCTCTGTGGGCCTTTTTATTTATTTTTTTGTTGCCGTTGGCCAATGTCCCTCCTACATAAAAAAAAAAACATGTTCCACTCTACACGATCCACCTGCAGCTGAAACAATCCACTCATGATTTTCCACTCCATTCCCAATTGCGCTTCCTACTCAGCATCCACCTAATTATCACCTGATCCAGCTAATTATTCCACCTTCATCTGGTAATCCACCCATGACGCGCCACCTCCATCTCCACCACCTTTACTCCACATAATTGCTTTGGCTTTAATTTCGCGCCTCCACATCATGATGCCAAGTGTTCTATCCACTGAATTACACTGGGGAAGGAAAAATGACTCTCTCTCTCTCTCTCTCTCTCTCTCTCTCTCTCTCTCTCTCTCTCTGAACAATAATTAGGTGGCTGGGAAAGACTGACGGAGCTAGGGAGAGAGAGAGAGAGAGAGAGAGAGAGAGAGAGAGAGAGAGAGAGAGAGAGAGAGAGAGAGAGAGAGAGAGAGAGAGAGAGAGAGAGAGAGAGAGAGAGATGAAAAAAAAAAGGCAAACACACACATGGACAGCTAGCCAACCAGTCATCCATACATCCATCCATCCACACACACACACACACACACACACACACACACACACACACACACACACACACACACACACACACTGAAAAGCTAAAAACATCAAAGAAATATGAATTAAAACGAATATAAAAAATGATCAGAGAGAGAGAGAGAGAGAGAGAGAGAGAGAGAGAGAGAGAGAGAGAGAGAGAGAGAGAGAGAGAGAGAGAGAGAGAGAGAGAGAGCGGTATGGCATGAGTTATGGTAATGATGGCGTCATGAACAAATGGTATCGGGGAAAGTATCCAATATCCGATTTTCTCTTATTTCCTTCTTTTTCTTCCTTTTTTCCGTCTTTTTTTTTTATCAGTGCAAAGCTGAATGAATGCGGATCATTTCTGTGTGTGTGTGTGTGTGTGTGTGTGTGTGTGTGTGTGTGTGTTTCGTTCATTTCTTTTTCTCTCTCTGTGTGTATTTGTTTGTTTGTCTCTCTGTCTCTCAATGTGTATTTGTTTCGTTATCTTTTAATTTCTGTGTGTGTGTGTGTGTGTGTGTGTGTGTGTGTGTGTGTGTGTGTGTGTGTGTGTGTGTGTGTGTGTGTGTGTTTGTTTGTATCGCTATCTTTGTGTGTGTAATAATAATAATAATAATAATAAACGGTTTATTATTTAGGCAGTTAACAAACTGAAAATGTACATAGGGGGTGGGGAAAAACTTAACATTAATCCTAAAGGTAAGTCTAATCTAGGAGGGAAATACTATTGATTGATGGCTCGCACCATGGTGGGAATCGCACTGAGTCTGTACCGGTCCGTGCGCGGCGCCTGTGTGTGTGTGTGTGTGTGTGTGTGTGTGTGTGTGTGTGTGTGTGTGTGTGTGTGTGTGTGTATGCGTGCGCGAGCGCGCTTTTATAAAACACACACACACACACACACACACACACACACACACACACACGAATATTAAAAATTACAAACTATTACCAGAGCTTGTGTTAACATTACTGTTGCTGTTGTTGGTGGTGGTAGTGAAAGTAAACATGCTACACTTATTCCTAACAATTATATATATATATATATATATATATATATATATATATATATATAT
>NC_087175.1:6107500-6110000 GCF_035594125.1 Scylla paramamosain
AAGAGAAGTAAAACGAAAGAAGCGACAAGGAAAGGAGAAGAACAAAGAAATAAAGCAAATTGAAACTAAAAAGAAACAGATAAAGGAGAGTGACAGAACAACAGAAGAGAGGGAAGAATAGAGGAAACAAAAAGCAAAAGGAAAGAAAGAACATATGAGGTAAGAGGAAGAAAGAAAGGAAAAATTATGAAGACATGGAGGAGGAGGAGGAGGAGGAGGAGGAGGAGGAGGAGGAGGAGGAGGAGGTAAGAGAAAATGATAAAGAAGACATAAAATGAGAAAAGAGACATAACAACTTCAGAGAGAGAGAGAGAGAGAGAGAGAGAGAGAGAGAGAGAGAGAGAGAGAGAGAGAGAGAGAGAGAGAGAGAGAGAGAGAGAGAGAGCCCTTAACATTTATATGTACACAATGAGAATTAAACATTTGTGCTTAAAACTATTAAATTATGCACCTCTCTCTCTCTCTCTCTCTCTCTCTCTCTCTCTCTCTCTCTCTCTCTCTCTCTCTCTTCGTAGCTTAAAATTAAAGCAAAACTGACTTTACAACAACAACAACAAAAAGAAGAAGAACAACAACAACACCAATAATAATAATAATAATAATAATAATAATAATAATAATAATAATAATAATAATAATAATAATAATAATAATAAAAATAATAATAACAAGATTAATAACAATAATAATACGAGGCAATTCCTAAACAGCAACATATCTTTTAATTCCTCACTAAGCACTTCTCTATGCAAACTACACCATGAGAGAGAGAGAGAGAGAGAGAGAGAGAGAGAGAGAGAGAGAGAGAGAGAGAGAGAGAGAGAGAGAGAGAGAGAGAGAGAGAGAGAGAGCTATTACTGTGTTGCTAGGGAAGATATGAATGTTTGTTGTGGTGAAGTGGAGGAGGAGGAGGAAGAGGAGGAGGAATACAAAGGAATACAAAGGAAAGCCAAACAGCAACAGACCTTTTGGTCCTTGCAAGGCTGTTTGGTAACTACTTCTAACTAGCTACAGGGAAGAGAGACAGGACAGCATAGCAGAAGGCTCCTCCCCACCCACCACTCCCTCCAGCTTGCGCTGGCATGGAAATAGTTGGGAAAAGTACCATGCAGTATGGAAAAACTGACATGGAAATTTTCATAGGAAAGGATGAAAGGAAGTTCTACTATTCACCCTACGGTGAACTCTATACGCCTATCTGAAAGTTAATACAAGTTATATTAAAACTGGTGAATAAGAGTTTATTAGTGAATTTAGTAATTATTCGGACAAGAAGAGAGCTTGTTGGGGATTTGCTTTTAAATATTTGTCTATTTTGTTTTTGAATAATTCAATAGTATTGCTGTTCACAATTTCTGCAGGAAGTTTATTCCATATATTTACTATACGATTAAAGAAAAAAATGTTTTGCCTCGTGGGATTTAAAACGTTTGGGTATAATCTTGAATCCATTATTTCTTGTTAGGTTAGAATGATCAATGGTAAAATATTTATGTGCATCAATGTTACTATATCCTTTGAAAATGTTGAACACTTCAATTAGGTCTCCTCTTATCCTGCGCTTTGTTAAACTAAATAGGTTTAGTTCTTCCAGTCGTTCCTCATACGGCTTATTGCGCAATCTTGGAATCATCTTTGTGACTCTGCGCTGTATCTTTTCTAGTTTTTCAATGTCTTTTTTGTAGTATGGTGACCAGAACTGTACACAGTATTCTAGATGAGGGCGCACCAGTGAGTTATATAAGGCAAGTATAACCTTTTCTGATTTAAATTCAAAGGTTCTTCCAATGAACCCTACTAATTTATTTGCCGTCTTTACTGTTTCTGTGCAGTGTTGACTAGGCTTTAGGTCGTTTGACACAACGACACCAAGATCTTTTTCTTTATCAGCACTTGACAGTGGCATGTTATTCATTACATATCTCGCCTGAACATTGTTGCTTCCGATATGTAGAATTTTGCACTTTTCTATATTAAATCTCATCTGCCATTTTTCTGCCCAGCTTGTTGGTTTATTTAGGTCACACTGCAGTTCCTGCCATTGTGACACAGACGTTACTCTACTTGTTGTTTTGGTGTCGTCTGCAAATTTACTTATTTTGCAGTTTATCCCTTCATCAATATCATTTATGTACATTATGAAGAGTACTGGTCCTAATACAGAGCCTTGAGGAACGCCGCTATTTACCTTATACCAATCTGACTCTTTCCCATTTATCACAACACGCTGTTTTCTGTCAGAGAGCCAGTCTCTCAGCCATTTCAGGGTGTTTCCGGCAATGTCGTGAGCTTTTACTTTACTGATGAGTGTCTTATGGGGAACAGTGTCGAAAGCTTTCTGGAAATCAAGGTAGATAATATCAACAGCTTTTGTCTCGTCATACGAGTTAAATACTTCATAAAAGAAGTCTAGTAATTTCGTTAAGCAGGAACGCTTGGTTCTGAAACCGTGTTGCGAATCCTTTATGAGGAGGAGGAGGAGGAGGAGGAGGAGGAGGAG
>NC_087175.1:6122500-6130000 GCF_035594125.1 Scylla paramamosain
GTAGTAGTAGTAGTAGTAGTAGTAGTAGTAAATAAAAATAAATAAGAACGAGGAATAAAAGAACAAGATAAAAAAAGAAAACAAACAAATAAATAATAAAAATGAAGAGAAGCACTTAACAAAATAAATATTGTTACTCTCTATTCCTTTCTTTCATTCCCTCTTCTCTTCCCTTCATCTCTTCCCCTCTTTCTTCTCATCCTTCCCCTTCCCTCCCCTCGTCTCCCATTCCTCTCCTCTCTCCCTTTCCTTTTCTTCCCTCACTTTTACACCTCTTTTTCTTCTCCCTCTCCTCTCACTCTCACAATTTCTCCCTCTCTTCTTCCCCTTTATTCACTCTTTCCTTCCTCTTCTTCCCTTCTCCCTAATCATTCTCCTCTCTCATATCCTTCCTCTTTATCCTCCTCCTTTATCTCCCTCACTCTCTTCTTCCCCATCCTTCACTCCTCCCTCTTCTTCTCTATCCTCTCATCCTCCTCTTCATCCTCTTCCTTTCTTCCCTTCACTCCTCCTCCCCCCTCCATCACCTCTCTCCTCCCTTCCTCTTCCTCCCTCAGCACCTCTAAGCCTCTTCCATCCCTCTCCCCCGTCTTTCTCCCTCCCTTCCCTCCCTCTTCCTTCCTCTCCCTCCTCCCCTCCCCTTCCTATTCTCTCATTCCCTTCACCTGAGGGTAATTAATCCAACCTCCCTTCCTCCTCCTCCTCCTCCTCCTCCTCCTCCTCCTCCTCCTCCTCTTCCTCCTCCTCCTCATCTTCCTCTGTACCTGCCAGCAACCCGGAAAATTGAGAGAGAGAGAGAGAGAGAGAGAGAGAGAGAGAGAGAGAGAGAGAGAGAGAGAGAGAGAGAGAGAGAGAGAGAGAGAGAGAGAGAAAAGAAGAAAAGACAAATGTAAATAATCTAATAAACAGAAAACAACAAAAGAAGTAAAGTTACCGAAAGATGAGAGAGAGAGAGAGAGAGAGAGAGAGAGAGAGAGAGAGAGAGAGAGAGAGAGAGAGAGAGAGAGAGAGAGAGAGAGAGAGAGAGAGTTTTGCATGCTGGATCTTAATTAAATCTGGGTTGTGTTACCTGGGTCTGTTATTATGTTTGTTTGTTTGTTTGTTTGTTTGTTTGTTTATCTTTAAGTGGTTTGTTTTAATTCTCCTGTTTTTGTTTTGCTTCCTTGTTTTATCTCTTAATTCCTCTTCTCTGTTTCTTCTTTATCTTTGACTTCTCTTGTTTCTTTTTCTTTTTCTTCTTCCTCGTTTTTCTTCTGTTTTTCTTTATATTATTCTTTATTTTTCTTCTTTCTTGTTTCTTGTCTGTTTCTTCTTTATATTTGACTTCTCTCGCTTCTTTCTCTTTCTCGTCTTCCTCCTCTTTTCCTTTTTTTTTTTTCTTCTTCTTTTGCCTCTTTCTTCAGTTTTTTTTCTTTTTCTCCTCATTATTTTCTTTTTCTTCGACTTCTTTCCATTTCCTTTTATTTTCTCATTTCTTCGCCCTCCCTTCCTCCTCTTTTTCTTCTTTTTTCCATTTTCTTCCTTCCTCCATTTCCTCCTTCTCCTATATTTCTTTTTCCTTATTCTTCCTTTTATCTATCGTTTTCCTCCGATTTTCTTTGTCTTCTTCCTTCTCTTCTACACTTTTCTCTTCATTTTATTTCTGCTTCTACCTTTTCTCCTCTGATTTTCTTCTATTTATCCAACTTTTCCTTTTCTTTCTCTTTTCTTTCTTTCTTCCTCTTCATCTTTTTTGCCTTTTTCTTTCTCCTTTTCTTTCTAATCCCCTATTTTTTGTCATTTAATTCTTTTTCTCTAAATTTTCTTGTTTTTTTTACATATTCCTTCTCCTCATCTCTCTCTTCTCTGTTATCTTCTTTTTCCTTTTCCCTTTCTTCCTCTTTCCTCGTCTTTTCTTTTTCTTTTTCTTCCTTCTCCTTTTCTTTCTTCTTTTCTTCTTCCTTCTCCTTCCTGTCTTCTTCCTTTTTATCTTCTTTCTTCTTTCTTTTCTTCCCTTTTCTCCTCCTAGTTTTAATTTTTCTTTGTCCATCTGCTTTTCTTCCTTCTCTTCCTCTTCCTCCTCCTCTCCCTCTTTTCTCTTCTTCTCTTTCATCCTATCATATATTCCTCCCTCTTTCTTCTTATTCTCTTCCTTTGTTTATCCTTATCGCTTCCTTCTTCCTCCGTCCCTCCCCAGCCTCCCCCCCTCTCTCTCTCTCTCTCTCTCTCTCTCTCTCTCTCTCTCTCTCTCTCTCTCTCTCTCTCTCTCTCTAATGCTCAGTTTCTCCTTTTCTTTATATGTTATTGTTTTCTTTCTCTCACCCTTTTCCTCTTACATTTTTGTTATTCCTCCTCCTCCCAGATTTTCCTTTCTCTTCCTCCTCCTCCTCTTATATTCTCCCTTTTCCTCCATCTTCTTGTTCTTTTAATTTTTCTTTGTCTTCTTTCATTTTATTCTAACCTTCACCGCCTCCTCCTATTATTCTTCCTCCTCCTTCTATTCTTCTTTCTATTCCTTAAAAATTTCCTTCGCTTTCTCTCCCTTATCTTATAGTAAGCCACCACCACCACCACCACCACCACCACCACCACCACCACCTCCTCCTCCTCCCCCCATTAAAAGAAAACGGGTGGGTGGGTGTGTGTGTGGGGAGGAGCCTTCAACTTTTCTATCCTTTACAACCTCGTGAAAAAAAAACAAGTCTAAACACGTTTGGTCTTCCTCTGTGTCCCTCCTCCTCCTCCTCCTCCTCCTCCTCCTCTTCTTCCCGATCGTCCTATTCTATTTAAAGTCCATTTCTCGGTATCTCAGAATAGGAAACGTGCTCTCGCCCCATTACCTGGAGAGAGAGAGAGAGAGAGAGAGAGAGAGAGAGAGAGAGAGAGAGAGAGAGAGAGAGAGAGAGAGAGAGAGAGAGAGAGAGAGAGAGAGAGTAAAGAAAGGTGTGGAACGAAGAGAGGAGAGCGTTTATATAGTACACTTTCTCTCTCTCTCTCTCTCTCTCTCTCTCTCTCTCTCTCTCTCTCTCTCTCTCTCTCTCTCTCTCTCTCTCTCTCTCTCTCGCTGTCACACGCCTTCGTTTAACTTGGAAACTTCAGAGGGGGAAGAGAATATGACGGAGGAGGAGGAGGAGGAGGAGGAGGAGGAGGAGGAGGAGGAGGAGGAGGAGGAGGAGGAGGAGGAGGAGGAGGAGGAGGAGGAGGAGGAGGAGGTGTGATTGCAAAGGAGGGTGCAGAGGAAGGGGGAGAGAGAGAGAGAGAGAGAGAGAGAGAGAGAGAGAGAGAGAGAGAGAGAGAGAGAGAGAGAGAGAGAGAGAGAGAGAGAGAGTCAGTATTGAAAATTTTGAAATACACCTTTGTACTCTCTCTCTCTCTCTCTCTCTCTCTCTCTCTCTCTCTCTCTCTCTCTCTCTCTCTCTCTCTCTCTCTCTCTCTCAGACCCATGCCTATAAAACTCACTAATTTACCGATGTAAAACAACAAAGAAAGCCTGAATAAATTAACATCAAACCTAATTAACTCAAGCCAGTAATTAACTATCTCATTAAATACGTACATACATAAATAAATAGATAAATAAATAAATAAATAAATAAATAAATAAATATAAATAAATATACTCACGAACACGATGATGTCATTTATAAAACTCGTCCGGTGAGGTCAGGTCAAGTGTGGGCAGGATCCTGACCTGAAGGAGAGAGAGAGAGAGAGATGGGTGAGAAAGTTACATAGAGAGACATAGAAAAACAGGCCACAACAAACCTTGCGGTCCTCACGAGGCGGCCTGACCTGGGACTACTAAGGTGACAGTAAAAGAAAAGGACAGCAAAGGAGAAGGCTCTCTCCCCACCATCCACTCCTTCCGGCACACGCCGTACAGGAAAACGGGTCGGAAAGAAATACCTTGCGGGGTTAGAGAAGAAAAACCCGAAGAAAATTTTATAGGAAAGAAAGAAAACAGATGAAATGAGGTGCCCCCATTTGCTGAAGGCAAGGACGTCAATCACTAACAAACAAACGCTGTTAGGCGCGGATTGCAGGCAAAATATTTGTCAAGACGGCGTTTAAAAGTCTGTAGGGTGTTGCAGTGTGTCACGTCTCGAGGAAGCCCATCCCGTAGATTTACTACACGGTGGAAAAACTGTTTTTTGATTGGTGAGAGTTGAAGAATTTCCCAACAATTTTGCAACCGTTTCCTCGCGTGTAATTTGAAGAGTGGTCCCTGTGGCACCCCGCTAGTTACGTTAGTCCACCTGGATGCTTCTCCATTATTACTAATCTTTGTTTAGAGTTGTTTAGCCAGTTTTCTACCCATCTCAACACGTCGCCTTGGGTAAACGTTTGTGGGGAACTTTGTCGAAAGCCTTTTGAAAATCGAGGTATACAATATCTTCAGCTTTATTTTCGTCATACTGGTTCAGAATGTCGTACAAGAATTGTAAGAGGTTCGTCAAACAAGAGCGTTTGTTTCTGAAGTCGTGTTGAGGTATTTTTAAGTAAGTTGTTTTCTTCCGAGTGATTATTAGTGTTTGAAGCATTCTGCACACCACTGACCTTAAGCTGATTGGCCGGTCATTACATGGTAAAGATTTACTGCCTTTTTTGAAAATCGGAATTATGTTAGCGAGCTTCCACTCATCAGGCATTGTACCGGACTGCAGGGATTTACTGAACAATACGGTCAGTGGTTTAACTAATTTGGATTTCGGTTCTTTTAAGATGCGGGGTCAGAGCGTGTCAGGCCAGGGTGACTTGCTGACTTTAAGTTTATCGATGCATTTTGACACGTCGCTTTCTGTCATATTGATGCTGCTTAGGATGCCGTTGTTGTTAATTCGGACTGCTGGCACTGTAGGTGTCACTGAGGGCCTCTGTTGTAAATACTGAGGCAAAGAAAGTGTTCAGAATGTTACTAATTTGCTGAGAGAGAGAGAGAGAGAGAGAGAGAGAGAGAGAGAGAGAGAGAGAGAGAGAGAGAGAGAGAGAGAGAGAGAGAGAGAAATATCACACACACAAACTTTTACATTTAAACACGGAGAGAAAGATAGATGCGCACACACACACACACACACACACACACACACACACACACACACACACACACACACACACACACACACACACAGAAAACATGGAAAATATATACATAAGCAAACATAAAGTCACCTGTGCAAATGGCGACACACACACACACACACACACACACACACACACACACACACACACACACACAGTTACCAGTAGAAAAAGACATACAGACAGACAGACAGACATATAACGAAAAATTTATATACAAACACAAGCTAACAAGTTAAAATAATAAATAAACACACACACACACACACACACACACACACACACACACACACACACACACACACACAATTATCTTTTCTCTATAAATTTTGGTCATCTTTTTGGCAACTTTTGAAAGCTACTTTTTATCCTTTTCTTTATCCTCTTATCGCTTCTTCCATCATTCGTTATCCTCATCATCCTTCCTCCTACACAGAGATTAATTTTTTTTTTTCTTTTTTAGTTAATTTTCTTTTTTTAATTCATTTTCTTTTTCTTTTTTTTTCTTTAATGTGAAGTAATAATGTATTCTTGTCCATTTCTTGTTTTCCCTTGGTTTATTCTTTGTTTCTATTTTTTTTATCTTTTTTCTTTTCATCCTCGGCATTTCTCCAACACAAAAGTTCAATTTATAGTTTTTTTGATTGGTTAAATTTTCTCTCGTCAATGTGTAGTAATTATATATTCTTTTTACAATTTTGCTAATTTTCTATTGCTTCATTATTCTGATTTTCTAGTTTTCTTGTTCATTTTCTTTTTTTTCTTGTTTTTTTTTTCCTTTTATTTATTTATTTATTTTTTTATCTCATCGTATTTCTTTTAGTCTTTGGTATATTTTTCCTCTATTTCTTTTTGGCATATTTTTCCTCGGGTTTTATTTATTTCCGTGTCATTTCTTACTTTTACGATCAGAAAAAAAAAAGTATTGCATCTTTTCAACCAAACGACATCAAATCTATATAATAATGAAATATTTCCTCAATGCAGGGCGGCGTTCTCTTCCCCGCGTGCCACACGTGTACATATCGCTGCTGTAATAATGTTCTTTCTGCACTAAGAAAAAAATAACACGTATTTAATATTTCAGTTCACTTTTATTTTAAGATTTTTTTGTTCTTGCTTTGGTGTTTTATAATTCAATTACGCCTGGCTTAAAAATGTAAATTCCGCATTCATTCACTGTAATAGAAATAATAATAAAAACTTACCTACATTTTAAACTAAACGTAAAAGAATACTGTACATTTTATATACATTTATAATACCTGGTGAGAATATTCTTCCAAAACTATCACTATTAAATAAATCAGGATATTTGGCTGTCTTCCTTACTGCAACACTAACTTACTAAACTGACTTCACGACTTTGCTTCACCTAGCGACACACAGCAAATATTGTGACCTCAACACACGCAACCAAGGGAAAGCGAAATTCAAAATTAGTATAGTGAAGATTGTCGTCAGTATTATTATTATCATTATTATTATTATTATTATTATTATTATTAGTAGTAGTAGTAGTAGTAGTAGTAGTAGTAGTAGTAGTAGTAGTAGAAGAAGAAGCAGCAGTAGTAGAAGTAGCAGTAATAGAAGAAGAAGAAGAAGAAGAAGATGATGAAATAGTAGTAGTAGTAGTAGTAGTAGTAGTAGTGTTAATAGTAGTGGTCGAAGTAGTAGTAGTAGTAGTAGTAGTAGTTGTTGTTGTTGTTGTTGTTGTTGTTGTTGTTGTTGTTGTTGTTGTTGTTGTTGAAGTAGTAGTAGTAGAATAAGTAATGGCAGTAATAGTAGTAGTAGTAGCAGTAATAGTAGTAGTGATAATAATAACACTAAAATAGTAGTAGTAGTAGTAGTAGTAGTAATAGTAGTAGTAGAAGCACAGTAGTAGGTGTGGTAGCAGTAGTAGTAGTAACAGTAGTAGTAGTAGTAGTAGTAGTAGTAGTAGTAGTAGTAGTAGTAGTAGTGATAACGGTAAAATAGTAGAAGTAGTAGTAGTAGTAGTAGTAGTAGTAGTAGTAGTAGTAGTAGTAGTAGTAGTAGTAGTAGTAGTGATAACGGTAAAATAGTAGAAGTAGTAGTAGTAGTAGTAGTAGTAGTAGTAGTAGTAGTAGTAGTAGTAGTAGTAGTAGTAGTGATAACAGTAAAACAGTAGCAGTAGTAGTAGTAACATTGAAATAGTAGTAGTAGTAGTAGTAGTAGTAGTAGTAGTAGTAGTCGTAGTGACAACAGTAAAATAGTAGTAGTAGCAGTAGTAATAGTAACAGTAAAATAGTAGTAGTAGTAGTAGTAGTAGTAGTAGTAGTAGTAGTAGTAGTAGTAGTAGTAGTAGTAGTAGTAGTAGAAGTAGTAGTAGTAGCAGCAGCAGCAGCAGCAGCAGCAGCAGCAGCAGCAGCAGCAGCAGCAGCAGCAGCAGCAGTAGTAGTAGTAGTAACAGTAAAATAGTAG
>NC_087175.1:6135000-6137500 GCF_035594125.1 Scylla paramamosain
AAAACGGCTACCTTAACCCTTTTGAGTACATTAGCTCCCTGTCACTCCGCATACCATTACAAAAAGTGTATTACCTTTAACCCTTTCACTGCGACATAGAAGGACCCACGGCACTAAAAGGAAAGTATGATGTCTTTATAAGCATCTACAAAAGGAAAAGAAATAAAAAGAAAAGATTTTGCAGTTTCTAGCCAGTATATTTGGACATGGCTGGAGGAAGTGGTCTATGAGTGGTTAATGATTAAGGAAAGGTGTGTCAAATAGCAGTGAAGGGGTTAATTAAGGTGATTTTGTGGTAATGAGGGTAATAACAATGACATCTTGCCGCTCATCAGGCAGCATTATGCCTCCGTGAACACCTTTCGTTATTAATGGTGATTTTTTTTAAAAGCTTGGCAAGTGTCTCTGGTGCCGAAAGGGTTAGTGAAGGATACAGGGAAAAATATTCTCAAAGTATAATTAGATAAATGACCCCTTAGAAAACACTGCCACTCTACGAAAAAAAAAAAATAATAATAATGAAATAATAATAATAATAATAATAATACAAGTAATGATAATAAAAGGGCCTGAAAATACTGTCTAAAATTCCTACCCTTAAGAACTGCCGCGCTATGAAAGAAAGAAAACACGTTAAAAATAAACGAATAAATGAACAAATAAAACTTCCACAGCCATCATCTAGGAAAGCTACCCCTTAACAGTGCCGCGCTACGGAAGACAATGGGAAAAGAAAAGGTTAGCGAACTATACTGAGGGAGGACGTCGGGGAGGATGGAAGGGGGGAGAGCAAGGCAATATTGAGAAAGAAAACGATGCACACAATACTGAGAAAAGGGGAGTTGGGGGGATGACTTTTATGAAGGAAAAAATAAGAATTAAAAAAATATACGAAGAAAACGGAACTGACAGAAAAAAATAAATAAATAAATAAAAAATAAAAACAGAAAGCTTAACACAGTCCTTCCTCTTGTATCATCGCGCACTTCTTCAATTACGTTTCCACCTCGCATCCCAGCCAGGTGAGAGAGACATAGTGAGAGTGAGAGGTCGTGTTACCTGCTCTAATTAATTACCATCTTCCCTCAACACTCACTAGGTCAGTCCACTCAGGCCGCCTCAACCACTCGCTACCATTATCGAGTTCAAATCATTAGTATCAATCATTCGTATTAAATTTTCAGCGGCGCAAGGTCAGTCCGGTTTCAGTTTGGATGTTACCTGATGCTATTGTGGTCTTGATATATGTTCTCTTCATTTATCTTTGTTTATTCATTTGATCTATTTCCTCTTTTCTTTCTTTCTGTTTTTGTTTGATTTCACTTTGGATATTAATGGATAGTTTTGTGGAGTTTACTATATATTTCTTTTGTTTTATTTTATTTATTTATTTTTTCAGTTAGTTATTCCTTTATCTATTTCTTTATTTACTCATTCACTCACTCAGCCTTTTAATTGCAAGACGTTTCTCAAATTTCGGGTAATTCTTTTCGATCTGTACTGTTCAGGAAGTGGCACCTTTTGTGAGCCTTGTTTATTGTTATTATTGTTGCCTTTGGTCCAAGCCGCTCATGTGCATGTACTATATAAAAACAACCAGTTACACCCTCAGTTTGCCAGACATTCGGACAGTCAACAGTCGTTCAGTCAATCTTTTAATCAGTTCTTTATCAAGTATATCAATTTTTTCAGTTTGCCAGGCAGTCATTCAGTCATTTAACCATTAGACAGTCAGGTTATCCTCAGGTACTCAGCGTCTCAGAAAGTCATCGAGTCAGTCAGTCTTTCAATTATATCACCTGTGCTGTTCTTATGCCGTTGTTAATTGGTGATCTATACTTATCACTGTTTTGTTTTGTGCTGCAATGTGCCGTCACTCATAGCTCACTGTCGTTGTGCTGCTGAGGGTGCTGCGAGGAGCTTAAGCAGGACCTGACGCGATGAGAAATGAGATGAGGTGTGGATAGACTCTTGAGAGGACGGGTAGTGTGCAGAGCAGACACCTGAACAGCGAGTCAGTTGAGGAATGGCAGGGTAGGGAGGGAGTCTGGGAGGGTAAGACGATCCTGAGTCAGAGAGGAAGTTGTAATGTTGAGGAGAAGTGGCACCTTTTGTGAGCCTTGAATGTTGAGGAGCAGAGGAGAGGAGAAGCGATAATAAAAGAGAATGAAATGGAGTTCAAAGTACTTCCTGGTTAATCATTTATTTTATATTTTATATTTTATATTTATATCGTTCTTCATCTTGTGTCAATACTCGTGCCTCGCCGCGGCCAGTGTTGGTGTGCTGTGCAGTGCAGTGCAGGGCGGGTCGTCAGCTTACTAATGTGTCCAGTAATTGTTTGTAGCGCGTTATTTAATTGCCTTTCCACTATGTATTATTATCATTGCTATTATTATCATTATTATTATTATTATTATTATTATTATTATTATTATTATTATTATTATTATTATTATTCCGACTTACACTATTGCTATTATTACTTATCCAATATCTT
>NC_087175.1:6150000-6152500 GCF_035594125.1 Scylla paramamosain
AGAGAGATGAGAAAGAAAGATAAACCCTTACATACATACATACATACATACATACATACATACAAAAACACTAAATTATAAAGTACAGAAATTCATATATTCACATACTTATTTACATGCATCCATACATACATACATACATACATACATACATACATCTATAAATACATACATGCATACACAGGTAGACAGACAGACAGACAGACATTTACTTGTGAACAAAAGAACATAGGAAAATAAGGGAAGCTGCAAGAAGCCACCAGGCCTACACGTGGCAGTCCCTGTATGAAACACGCCTGTCTGTTTCCACCTATCATCCCCATCCACAAATCTGTCTAACCTTTTAATCCTCCCTAATGACTCAGCACTAACAACCTGATTACTGAGTCCATTCCATTCATCTACCACTCTGAGAACCAATGCTTTCCTATATTTTCTTGTCTTTTTTTCATCTAACTTTTTCAAGCTTGAACCAATTATTTCTTGTTCCTTCCTGATTACTGATCCTGAAAAGTTAGAATGGAGATAGACAGATAGATAAGTAGACTCGCAGATTGATAGATAGACAGACTGACAGACAGACAGACAGATAAGTACTGTCAGATATACAGATAGATAAATAGACTGTCAGATATACAGATAGATAAATAGACTGTCAGATATACAGATAGATAAATAGATAGGCAGATAAGTAGACAGGAAAATAAAGATAGAGACATACAGACAGACAGACAGACAGGCAGATATACAGACTGATAGATATACAGACTGATAGACAGACAAAGTTACATAGACAGACAGACAGGTATATAAAACAGACACACAATGTAGCCAGCAGAAAACAACAACAACAACAACAACAACAACAACAACAACAATAGTGGCCATAAAAACGACAAACACAGAGTTAATTAATCTCATTTTTCCCCCAAACACTTCCATTACTGGGCACATTTTACACACACACACACACACACACACACACACACACACACACACACACACACACACACACACACACACACACACACACCAGATGCAGCCGTCAGAGAGAGAGAGAGAGAGAGAGAGAGAGAGAGAGAGAGAGAGAGAGAGAGAGAGAGAGAGAGAGAGAGAGAGAGAGAGAGAGAGAGAGAGGAAAACTAAACATGATAAAAGGAACAGAAAAATATAATGAAGAAGAAGAAGAAGAAGAAGAAGAAGAAGAAGAAGAAGAAGAAGAAGAAGAAGAAGAAGAAGAAGAAGAAGAAGAAGAAGAAGAAGAAGAAGAAGAAGAAGAAGAAGAAGAAGAAGAAGAAGAAGAAGAAGAAGAAGAAGAAGAAGAAGAAGAAGAAGAAGAAGAAGAAGAAGAAGAAGAAGAAGAAGAAGAAGAAGAAGAAGAAGGAGGAGACGCGATAACAAAATAATACTTTAACAACAACAAACCAATAAGTGGAGGAGGAGGAGGAGGAGGAGGAGGAGGAGGAGGAGGAGGAGGAGGAGGAGGAGGAGGAGGACAACTCTCCCACAATCCCCAGCACTGCTCACTAATCTCCCTGCGGCCACCACAACAAATATTTGCCTCCCCCTCCTACTCCTCCTCCTCCTCCTCCTCCTCCTCTTCCTCCTCCTATTTCTGGTCCACTTCCCTCTCCCCACCTCCTCCTCCTCCTCCTCCTCCTCGTCCTTTCAACATACCTCACTACCAAGGTCTCTCTCTCTCTCTCTCTCTCTCTCTCTCTCTCTCTCTCTCTCTCTCTCTCTCTCTCTCTCTCTCTCTCTCTCTCTCGGGTCCACACAGTCGGTCAGTTCCTGCAATACCGTCAAAGTTTCAGAGTTCAGTGGTACCTCTCTCTCTCTCTCTCTCTCTCTCTCTCTCTCTCTCTCTCTCTCTCTCTCTCTCTCTCTCTCTCTCTCATCAACGACAATAATAAAAACTGAAATAAAAAACAAAAGAAAAAGGAAAATAGAGAAACAGACAAACACACACACAGACCAGCTGGCTGACCGACTAACAGACAGACAGACAGACAGACAGACAGACAGACAGACAGACAGACAGACAGACAGACAGACAGACAGACCGTCAAACAAAGACAGACACAGAAGCGGACGAACGGACTGAACCGAGGAGAGAAAACAGAGGACTAGAGAAAAATGAGAGAGAGAGAGAGAGAGAGAGAGAGAGAGAGAGAGAGAGAGAGAGAGAGAGAGAGAGAGAGAGAGAGAGAGAGAGAGAGAGAGAATGAGTGTAGCAGGTACTGGTGATGTCCTGGGAAAATTGAAAGCGAAAATTGGGCTCTTGGTAACTCTCACACTTGGAGGGAGAGGAGAAGCGAGGCACAGTGACAAACAAGAACAGGAGGGAAGGCTGTGATCGAGAAAAAGAAATGAAAAAAAGAGTGACCAGTTGAGAGAAGGCCGTACTGGTGTTAAAAAAGAACTGAGACCGAGACAAAGAAGTGAAAGGGTGACCAATTAAAAAGACCACAAGAAAAGACAGTGGGGAAAGGATGAGACC
>NC_087175.1:6160000-6172500 GCF_035594125.1 Scylla paramamosain
AAGAAGAAGAAGAAGAAGAAGAAGAAGAAGAAGAAGAAGAAGGAAAGAAAGAAGAAAAGAGAACATGAACAAACGTAACAATAATAACAAAACGAAGACGAAGAAGAAGAAGAAGAAGAAGAAGAAGAAGAAGAAGAAGAAGAAGAAGAAGAAGAAGAAGAAGAAGAAGAAGAAGAAGAAGAAGAAAAAGAAGAAGAAGAAGAAGAAAAAAAGAAGAAGAAGAAGAAGAATATAACACTGCTTCTGATATATTTTTCACAATGTTTTCAGGTTTCTCTCTCTCTCTCTCTCTCTCTCTCTCTCTCTCTCTCTCTCTCTCTCTCTCTCTCTCTCTCTCTCTCGCTCAGGGTTGTGCAAGTGGCTGTGAGAAGTAATTGAAACCTTTGAGAGAGAGAGAGAGAGAGAGAGAGAGAGAGAGAGAGAGAGAGAGAGAGAGAGAGAGAGAGAGAGAGAGAGAGAGAGAGAGAGAGAGAGAGAGAGAGAGAGAGAGAGAGGCTTTAGGGAATATCCTTTACCACTCATCATCTTCTATCCTCCTCCTCCTCCTCCTCCTCCTTCTCCTCCTCCTCCTCCTTTAGTTATTTACATCTATCCTTCACCTCTGTTAGGCCTATACATACCTAAGCCTAACTCAGGAGGAGGAGGAGGAGGAGCAGGAGGAGGAGGAGGAGGAAGACGAAAGTTACAATGGGTTTTCAAAGATGAGTTGAAGATATCAAGAGAGAGGCAGACTAAGGAAGACCAGCCAACCAATCACTCTTGTAGAATTCCAGCTGGAGGAAAAACAGTGAAAAAAAAAATAAGGGTTGCAAAAATAATAAAGGAAAAAAATAACGAGGTCAGAAAGGAATTAAGGAAAATAGAAAAAAATATCAGTGAAGAAAAAGTAACAGGGGAAGAAAAAGTAATGAGAGGATAAGTCTGAAAGGAATTTAGCAAGGAAAAAGGAAAGAATTAGTGAAAAAAAGTAAAAAAAAAAAAACGTGGAAAGTAACAGGGAAAGAAATAATGAGAGGGAAGAAAAAGGTTTGAAATGAATTTAGGAATGAATAATAAAAATCGATGAAAAAAAATAATAAAAATCAGGAAAAAAATAACAAAAAGGAAAAAATAACGAGAGAAAAAGGTTTGAAATTAATTAAGAAAAGGAAATAAATAAAAATAACTGAATAAAAAGAAAAAAGCATGAAAATACCAAGAAAAGAAAAAAACAAGAGAAAAGGGTTGAAAAGAATTAAGGAAGGAAAAATACAAGAAAAATAAACATTCCTGGAAAATCTGGCTAAAGGAACATCAGTGAAAAAAAGAAAACAAAAAAAATATGAAGAAATAACAAGACACAAGCTGAGAGGAATGAAGGAAAAGAAAGAAGGAAAATGCAACAGAAAAAAAAAATAAATCTAGTGAAATTAAAAGAAAAGAAACGGTGAAAAAAGGAAAAAAAAGTTTAAAAAGAAAATTAATAAAAAAGTAAAGAAAATACATGAAAAAAAATTAAAATGGCTTGAAAAAATAACGAGACAAGACAGAAAAAAAATCAAAGAAAAGGAAAAACTTAAGAAAATAGTCAATCTTGTAAAATCTGGACCAAGAAAAATCAAGAAGAAAAAAGCTTGAAAAAATAAGAAGAGGGTGAAAGCAATCGAGGAAAAAAAGGAAGGAAAAATAACAAGAAAAATAGGTAAAAAAGAGGAAGAAAGAAAAGAAAAGGCAAGTAAAAAAGAGGAGAAGAAAAAAAGGAAAAAGGAAAAAGGAACAGAAAGGAGAAAAAATATAGGAAAAGACAGGAAAAGTTAAACAAATCCTGATACAAAGACAGAATAAAGACAATAAATAAAGGAAAAATTAAGGAAAAAAAGGGAGACAAAGAAGAAAATGGGTATAGGAAAAGAAATAGAAAATAAAGAAGATACAAGAGAGAGAGAGAGAGAGAGAGAGAGAGAGAGAGAGAGAGAGAGAGAGAGAGAGAGAGAGAGAGAGAGAGAGAGAGAGAACGTCGCAAGTGTACTGGTATATACAAACACACACACACACACACACACACACACACACACACACACACACACACACACACACACAGAGAGAGTTAAAGTTAGTTAAACGTTGATAGGTCGTTAGCAAAGTTTAAGGGGAGAGAGAGAGAGAGAGAGAGAGAGAGAGAGAGAGAGAGAGAGAGAGAGAGAGAGAGAGAGAGAGAGAGAGAGAGAGAGAGAGAAGCTAATCCCAGAAACGTGACCTGAGTGACAAACGGAGAAGAAATGGAAGGGAAAGTAGAGGAGGAGGAGGAGGAGGAGGAGGAGGAGGAGGAGGAGGAGGAGGAGGATAGAGAAAATAAAGATAAATGAAGACAGATGTAATACCCAAGACCCCAAGAGAGAGAGAGAGAGAGAGAGAGAGAGAGAGAGAGAGAGAGAGAGAGAGAGAGAGAGAGAGAGAGAGAGAGAGAGAGAGAGAGAGCCAATCACCACCAAAAACACATTTCGTTAAGTCACGACAATAAAACGAAGAGGAGGAGGAGGAGGAGGAGGAGGAGGAGGAGAAAGAAGGAGAAGTAGAAGAAGAAGAAATAAAACTTAGAGAATTGCTGGAAGTGAGAGAGGGGAAGAGAGAGAAAGGGGAATAAACGAAAGGAAGAAGATAAAATACAACACGAAATACATTCACAAAGAGAGAGAGAGAGAGAGAGAGAGAGAGAGAGAGAGAGAGAGAGAGAGAGAGAGAGAGAGAGAGAGAGAGAGAGAGACGAACAGCCTCGAAGGTGGAAATAACTTTAAATTTATTTCCGATTATAAGAGGAGGAGGAGGAGGAGGAGGAGGAGGAGGAGGAGGAGGGTTAAGAGGATGAGGGTGTGAACGAGGAGAAGAGAGTGTGATCAAGAGGAGGAAGAAGAGGAGGTATAAGAGGAGGAGGAAGAAGTCATGATGGTGATGGTGGTAGCAGTGGTGGTGGTAGTAGTAGTAGTAGTAGTAGTAGTAGTAGTAGTAGTAGTAGTAGTAGTAGTAGTAGTAGTAGTAGTAGTGATGGTGGTAAGGAAGAAAACAACAACAACAACAACAACAACAACAACAACAACAACAACAACAACAACAACAACAACAACAGGAGGAGGAGGAGGAGGAGGAGGAGGAGGAGGAGGAGGAGGAGGAGGAGGAGGAGGAGGAGGAGGAGGAGAAAGAGGAAGAAGATGAAGGGTTGTGTCTGTTGCCTCAATATTGGGTAGAAGACAACACGGCGAAACATACAACCTCTCTCTCTCTCTCTCTCTCTCTCTCTCTCTCTCTCTCTCTCTCTCTCTCTCTCTCTCTTCAATCATCTTCTCCTTTACTCTTTTATCAGTATTGTTTTCACACACTTTCGTCATAAATACATACAAACAACGCTTAATAACGAAAGAGAGGAAGAGAGAGAGAGGAGAGGATAAAGAAGAAAGTGAGAAGGGAGAAACACGAAAGAAGAAAAAAGGAGGAAAGGAGGAAACGACAAAGAAAGGAAAGAGAACAAAAAAGGGTTGAGAAATGGAGGACGAGAGAGAGAGAGAGAGAGAGAGAGAGAGAGAGAGAGAGAGAGAGAGAGAGAGAGAGAGAGAGAGAGAGAGAATAGTTGTCAATAATTTTTCTTCCCAACTCTGCACAATTCATCTCTTCAAGGAGTCAAACTTGGGGTGGTAGGGGGGACTTAGGAAGAAAAATTGGAGGAAGGGGGCGCAAAGAAAACGGACAACTTTCAACCCCAAACGAAGGCATTAGTGAAGTTACTAAAGTCTTCCCCTTCCCTTCCCTTCCCTTCTCTTCCATTTCCTTCTCTTCTCCACTTCATTTTCCATCCATTATTTTCTCTTTTACCTTCTTTTTTTCTGCTTCCTTGCTTCTTTTTTTCTAGCTTTCTTTTTTTTCTCTCTTTTCCTTCTCTTCCTCTTGTTCACTTTCGTTCCCTTCGCTTCTCTCCTCTTCTTATTCCTCTTCTCTTCCTCTTCCTTTTCCTTCCCTTTCTCTTTCCCTTCATTATCTTTTGTCTTTTTTCTGTTTCCTTTTTTTATAGATTTCTTCTCTTCCATTTTTCTCCTCTCACTTTTTCCTCCATTTCTCTTCTCGTTTTCTTTTCAGCTGCTTTCTCCCTCTTTTTGATTCTCTTCCTTCCTTTCTTCCTTCCTTTCATTTTCAACCCCTCCTCTCCCTCTCATTTCATTTCCTTCGTCTTTCTCTTTCCTTATCTTTGTTTTTCTGTCTGTTCCTTCTCCCTTCCTTTCTCTTATTCTTACCTTTTCTTCTTCCCTCTAATTCCTCCTCTATTTTCCCTTTCTCACTTCCCTTATCTTCATTTTCTTCCTATTCCCTCTAAATCACTTCCTCCCTTCATCCCCTTCTTTCTTAATCTCATCTCATTACCATCTTCATTCCTCGCATCTTTCTTTCTATTCCCCACCCCCTCCTTTCCCCTCACCCTCTCAGTAGCTGCAGCTCCCTCCTCCCCCCTTCCCCTCACCTGGCTGGGCGTGACAAGTTAATAAGCCGTTCAGCCACACCTGTGCACGTGTTTACAAGCAGACACGTGTTTTGTTGTTGCTTGGCAGAGAGGAAAAATTTAGTAGATATTTTAAAAGAATGTGATGATAACAATAATAATAATAATAATAGTGATGGTAATAACAGCATAATGAGTACAATGCTAACTAGTAACAGTATAATAGTAGGGATAACAACAATAACAGCAGCAGCAACAACAACAACAGTAATAGATAAAGGAATGAGAGAAATGACAAAAATGAAAGCGATAGCAATGGAAATTACAATAATCAGAAACAACAATAACGATGCCGACAAGAAGAAGAAGAAGAAGAAGAAGAAGAAGAAGAAGAAGAAGAAGAAGAAGAAGAAGAAGAAGAAGAAGAAGAAGAAGAAGAAGAAGAAGAAGAAGAAGAAGAAGAAGAAGAAGAAGAAGAAGAAGAAGAAGAAGAAGAAGAAGAAGAAGAAGAAGAAGAAGAAGAAGAAGAAGAAGAAGAAGAAGAAGAAGAAGAAGAAGAAGAAGAAGAAGAAGAAGAAGAAGAAGAAGTAGTAGTAGTAGTAGTAGTAGTAGTAGTAGTAGTAGTAGTAGTAGTAGTAGTAGTAGTAGTAGTAGTAGTAGTTTCAATAACATAGCACTACCTCCTCCTCCTCCTCTTCCTCCTCCTCCTTCTACTACTACTACTACTACTACTACTACTACTACTAATAATAATAATAATAATAATAATAATAGTAATAAAAATAATAATAATAATAATAATAATAATGAAAATAACAACTTCAGTACGAGAAATATTCCTAATTCAGGAAAATAATCTAATTAACTAAGAACTAAATCATTTTTTGTCTTAATTATCCTGTTATTCATTTTAATTTGCATAGAAGTGGGAAAATTCTCTCTCTCTCTCTCTCTCTCTCTCTCTCTCTCTCTCTCTCTCTCTCTCTCTCTCTCTCTCTCTCTCTCTCTCATTACCCCTCTTGACCTCATCCAGCTCTCACCCCATCTCCCCTCTCCTTTCCTCTTCCTCCTCCTCCTCCTCCTCGTTCTCCTCTCCCCTCCTCTCACCGCCTCTCACTTCGCCTTCCATAACCTTGATAACGCTATCAGCTCCCCTTAACCCGCTTCATGACACACACACACACACACACACACACACACACACACACACACACACACACACACACACACACAGGGATGCAGTTAATACACAAACAAGGGGAGAGAGAGAGAGAGAGAGAGAGAGAGAGAGAGAGAGAGAGAGAGAGAGAGAGAGAGAGAGAGAGAGAGAGAGAGAGAGAGAGAGAGAGAGAGAGAGAGAGAGAGAGAGAGAGATACTGATACGTTTATTGGCCTTTCATATATACAATAACATAGTGTGTAAATAATGGCACAGTGAAGGCTTGGTCTGCTGAGTCGAAGCTCTTGCACAGGCCTGGACACAATGAAGCAAGCCGATGAGGTCACATGTTAGGCCTAAGGATCATCATTATACAAACAACGAAATACTGGGAACATATGAATCACATTTACGAAAGTAAGAATTATACATATACAGACACATACATACATACACACATGCACCTATATACACATACATACACACACATATGCACATATATACATACGCATTAAAATATATATAAGTATAAATAAATAAAAAGAAATAAAAAAAAAAAACAGGTAAACGACTACAAAAAAATAAATAAATAAATAAATAAATCAGCACAGGCAGTGATTCTGAGCTGTGAGTAGCGACATAAGCAGGTCCACAGATCATGTACGTAACGAACAGACAAGGTTGTTACAAGTGTTATGTCAATGGTACGTACAAGGGCTGTAATAGTAATAATAATAATAATAATAATAATAATAATAATAATAATAATAATAATAATAATAATATAATGATACTACTACTACTACTACTACTAATAATAATAATAATAATAATAATAATAGTAATAATAATAATAATAATAATAATAATAATAATGATAATAATAATAATAATAATAATAATAATAATAATAACAAAAAATTTTAATAATGGAATTCTCAATAATTATTAAACTTTTTTTTTTTTCTTAAAAATATTGAGAGAAATGCTATTTCTAATATGTTGAGGCAGCTGGCTCCACTGCCTCGCGCCCCTGTGTGTCAAGCATCGCTGAGCAAGGCAAGTGCTGCACAAAGGAAGTTGCAGACGGTTTTGTCAGCCGATGTGACCATTACGGATAAATTTGAAGTCACATTCTATTTTATTAATATATAATGATTTATATACAAAGAGATTTGTTTGGAGATCAATGACATCGTGGAGTTTCAGCAAGTTGAAGTGCTTGAACAGAGAGAGAGAGAGAGAGAGAGAGAGAGAGAGAGAGAGAGAGAGAGAGAGAGAGAGAGAGAGAGAGAGAGAGAGAGAGAGAGAGAGAGAGAGAGAGAGACGGAATACCAATGAAGGAAGAAATTGAAAAGTAACTGGAAACTCCGCCTAACACACACACACACACACACACACACACACACACACACACAGATGGAGCTTCAATATGCGATAATAAAAAAAATAAATAAACTTCGATAAAGTAAAAACGCTCACGCTGACAATGATAAACACACACACACACACACACACACACACACACACACACACACACACGCGCTAGGTCATAGAGAGAGAGAGAGAGAGAGAGAGAGAGAGAGAGAGAGAGAGAGAGAGAGAGAGAGAGAGAGAGAGAGAGAGAGAGAGAGAGAGAGAGAGTCATGTTATGAGTATAATTGATGTTTTTTTTTTTTGACGAGTATAATTGATGGTTTTTTTGTATTTATTGCTGCCCTACACGAGCTGAAAGTTACACACACACACACACACACACACACACACACACACACACACACACACACACACACACACACACACACACACACACGATTTGGTCATATCTCTTTTTCTAATAAATATGTAAATAATTTTCCGTATTTTTTTCCAGTCATAGATTAAATGTTGTAGTTTATGAGTTTAGGCGCACGTACACACACACACACACACACACACACACACACACACACACACACACACACACACACACACACACACACACACACACACACACACACACACACACAACAAGAGGTAGTACAGGTGAACAAAACAATATTATAAGTGTAAATAAGTATTACAGATAATTATAAGTAAAAAAAGGAGGAATTTCAATCTAAAAATTCATCTTGATTTATTCATTTTAAGTTTCTCTGGTCAATATTTTTTTTTCATAACAGGTAATTTTTTTTTTTTAACATATCAGGTCAAAGATTTAATCCGGTCTTTTTTTCTATACCAGTTCAAATTTATATCAAGTCAATTTTTTTTTATATCAGGTCAAATTTATATATTTTTTTTTTTTTATATCAGGTCAAATTCATATCAGGTCAATTTTTTTTTTTTTTTTTTTTTGTCAGGTCAAATTTATATCAAGTTTTTTTTTTCATATCAGATCAATGTTTTAATCAGGTCAGTTTTTTTTTTTTTTTTATCAGGTTAAATTTATATTAGATTTTTTTTATCGCGTCATTTTTTTTTTTTCGGGGGGTTCCACTTCAGTTTTCATGTCAGTTCATATTTTTCACATCAGTTTATTTTTTTTTTCCCCAGTCAATTCTTCACGTCAGTTTTCCCCGTGAGTAGCAAGATTTCCACATCACAGGTAAGAATTTATATATCATTTTAATTTATATACGAGGTAATTCTTCCATAGCTCGTCTTTTCTTCTTTTTCTGGCAAATTCATAACAACAGGTCAGTTTTCCACGTGACAAACAAATTTTCTACATCACAGGTAAAAATTAGTGTATCAGTTATATTTATTCTATACGAGTTTAATTCTTTCATGGCACGTCTTTTGGCTTTCCCTTATCACGTCACTTCTTCACAGCATGTCACCTTTCCACGTGACGAGCATTTTTTTTTCTTTTTTTACATCACACGTAAAAATTTGTATATCACAGTTATATATGAGGTAGTAATTTTTTTTTTTTTAGGTAATTCTTTCACAACACCTCTCTTTTCCTTCTCATCACGTCAATTCCTCACAACATACCAGTTTTCCACGTAGCAAGGAAACTTTTAGTATATCGCAGGTAAAAATTTGCGTTATCATTTACATTTATTTCTATACAAAGTTAATTCTTTCACTGCACGTCTTTTTCCTTTCCCTCAACACGTCAGCTTTCCGCGTGACAAGCAAATTTTTTTTCATGACAGGTCAAGTTTAGCTCATTTGACAGTTTCCGCCTGGCCACACTCCCCCCCCTCTCTCTCTCTCTCTCTCTCTCTCTCTCTCTCTCTCTCTCTCTCTCTCTCTCTCTCTCTCTCTCTCTAACATCAAATCACGGGCACTTACTGAACCGGATACTTCATTAATTACGTGCAAAAAATGGACTAATTGCTTTATTATGATTTTTTTCTGTTCTCTTTCTGTTAATGAAGGTCAATGTTCACTTGTACGATTAAAATTGAGTGTTTGTTTGAGGATGTTTAAAAAAATATATATAATTCGTAATACAGGTTGTTGTTGTTGTTGTTTTGTTTTCAATCGTTTACTTGTCTACTCACTCATTTATTCATGGAAAACAAAGAAGAGAAATGAAAGGAACAGAAATTACTGAATAACAAAAGAAAAAAAAAAGAAAAAAAAAGAAAAGGAAACGAAGGAACAGTAATTAAATGAAAATAAACGAATGAAAAAAGTAAATTAAAGTAGAGAAAAAGAAAAAAGAAAAAAGAAAAAAAATACGGAAAAATTAAATAAAGCAAAGGAAACGAAAGAAGAAATTAAAAAAATCGCATTAAGGAAAATAAAGAAAAAATAAAAAAGTAAAGAAGAAAATCACATTAAAGAAAAGCGGGAAGAAAATAAACAAAAAGAAAAGAATGAAAAGAAGAAAACAATCAGTCACCTCACTCAAAGCACAATCAAGACACAACAACAACAACAAATTATGAGTCACAACACTAAAAAGACTCCAATGACAACACCACTAAACACACACACACACACACACACACACACACACACACACACAGACAGACAGACAGAAAAACAAACATACAGACAGACAATCATTCTAAGTATGTACATAAAAAAAGTAAAGAGAAACAGAATTCGTAGATTAAAAAAATAGAAATGTCGAAAGAAATACAGACAGATTAACAGACAAAAGGATACAGACAGACAGACAGACAGACAGACAGACAGACAGACAGACAGACAAGAGCTTACGACAATTACAAATACACAATACATACACATTAAAAAAAATTAAAAAAAATAAACACATGTATTTCCATCATTAGCTGCTTGTGCACAACTTTCTGAACAAAAAAAAAAAAAAGTATTATTCAGTTGTGACATTAAACAGTATATAAAATATGAGAGGAAATATTCTGAATAAAGTTTACTGTACTGAATAATGATTGGAGTGATAATGTTAAAGAGACGCTACTTACTGACAGAGAGAGAGAGAGAGAGAGAGAGAGAGAGAGAGAGAGAGAGAGAGAGAGAGAGAGAGAGAGAGAGAGAGAGAGAGAGAGAGAGAGAGAGAGAGAGAGAGAGAGAGAGAGAGATAATGCTTCCAATCCTCTATAAACACAAACAAAATAACAATAACAACATCAATAATAATAATACCAATAACAATAAAAGTATTATTAACACACACACACACACACACACACAGAGAGAGAGAGAGAGAGAGAGAGAGAGAGAGAGAGAGAGAGAGAGAGAGAGAGAGAGAGAGAGAGAGAGAGAGAGAGAGAGAGAGAGAGAGAGATTGCAGTGTCATTCAATACATGCATCAACAACTCAAACATTTCATAATCCCTCAACAATTTGCAGCCCTCTGTAATCCTTTACTTTCTTTCTGGCGCTCTTAATATTCATAGCGAATATAGGGAATCAGTCTGAATACTCTTGATTAGTGAGAGGGGTACTAGTAGTAGTAGTAGTAGTAGTAGTAGTAGTAGTAGTAGTAGTAGTAGTAGTAGTAGTAGTCGCAGTAGTAGTAGTAGTAGTAGTGGTAGTGGTAGTGGTGGTGGTGGTGATGGTGGTGATGGGGAGGAGGAGGAGGAGGAGGAGGAGGAGGAGGAATACAAAGGAATACAAAGGAAGACAAACAGCAACAAACCCTGAGGTCCTTACTAGGCTGTTTATTGAGACTATTTACTAACTTCCAGTGATAGAGACAGGACAGCAAAGCAGAAGGCTCCTCCCCACCCACCCCTCACTCCAGCCGAGGCTGGCAGGAAAAAAGGCGAAACCATGTGATATTGAAAAACCACATGGAATTTTAGTAGAGAGTGAAAAGAAAATAAGTAATCTGCGTCTGACTACTAGTGTTTGTGGGGGAAGGTGTTAAAGCTTGGTAAATGTAATGTTGTGTGTGCATTGTGTACGTGGATGCACAGTGTGTATATCGAATGGGAGGTGCGGCAGCCTTGCCTGGCGCTTTCTAGGGAGGCAGCAGTCAATCAGGCCCCAACTCCGTTCAATCCACTGAGATAGCATACTTTCCCTGTAGCGACGCCGTACGCTGGTTTCCCCTTGCAACATTGATCCCCGGTACTTAAGTTCCCGATGGTGATCAATACTTGACAAGGCCCTCTCCAAACACACCCCGTCACACGTCAAGAGTATTAGTGGTGACCGTTAACTGTGGGCTATCTGTGCATGTTGGTAGTGTTGTGTGGTGTGTATGTAGACACAGTGTGGAGTCAAAGAGGTGGTGCGGCAGCCTTGCCTGGCGCTTTCGAGAGAGGCAGCAGTTAATGAGGCCCTAGCTCCGCACAACCACTGTAAAAGTGCACTTCCCTTTACAGGAAGGACGCCGCACACTGTATAGTTACCCCCTGCAGCGGTGACCCCTGGTACCTTAAATCCTGATGATGGTCACCAACTGTCAGGGCTCTTGACTATCCACAGCCCTTCACAGATCGAGAGCAAAAGCAGTGACCGTTCACTCCGAGCTGTGTCATGTATGGAGGGTGAAAGTACTTAAAGCTAACGGGCAATTTTGAGCACGATCAGAGGCCCGAAGATCAGAAAAAAACGCGAGTTATTCGGAGATGAACAGTGACAACCGGGGATTAGATTCGAAGTATTTGTCTAGGCGAATTTTGAATGTTTCGATAGTACCTGAGTCAACAATACTTTATGGCAGACCGTTCCAAATATTAACTACGCGATTAAAGAAAAGTGTTTGACTCCATTTTGTTTTGTAACGTTTACCTACAATTTTAAAACCATTGTTTCTAGTGACACTTGATCGGTCAACTGATAGGTATTTTTTAATATTCATATTTGTAAATCCGTTTAAAATTTTAAAAAGCGTAATAAGGTCCCCTCTTACTCTGCGCTTCTCAAGAGAAAATAAATTTAGTTCATTAAGGCGTTCCTCGTAGGATTTGTTTTGCAACCTTGGGATCATTTTTGTCAATCTACGTTGTATTTTTTTTCCAATTTCTCGATCTTTTTTCTAGTATAGGGACCAAAACTGAACATTGTATTCAAGATGTGGACGCACAAGTGAGTTATATAATGTTAATATTATTTTCTCAGATTTGAAAGAAAAAGATCTTCCAATAAAACCGACTAATTTGTTTGCAGTTTTTACGACTTCGGTACATTGTTTACTTGGCTTGAGGTCTGCTGAAACTATGACGCCAAGATCTTTTTCTTTGTCCACACTCGTCATGGGGGTGTTATCCATACTGAATATCGCCTGAGGATTTTGATTTCCTAAATGCAATACGTGGCATTTATCAATATTGCATTTCATTTGCCACTTATTTCACCATTTGATGAGAGTATCTATATCACTTTGCAAAAGTTGTCTTTGGTTTTCCGAGTCTACCTTGTTTGCAATTTTTGTGTCGTCCGCGAATCTTGATAATTTACATTTTATCCCTTCGTCAATGTCGTTTATATATATAATAAAAGAAT
>NC_087175.1:6180000-6182500 GCF_035594125.1 Scylla paramamosain
AGATTGCACTGAACATTCTCTCTCTCTCTCTCTCTCTCTCTCTCTCTCTCTCTCTCTCTCTCTCTCTCTCTCTCTCTCTCTCACACACACACACACACACACACCCAGATCTGTTATGCATGTACTTATGAATCCCTAGAGAGAGAGAGAGAGAGAGAGAGAGAGAGAGAGAGAGAGAGAGAGAGAGAGAGAGAGAGAGAGAGAGAGAGAGAGAGAGAGAGAGAGGTTATGAGGGAGTGAGGCAGACTGTAATGTGAGGAAGGCAAGATTAAAGTCATGTTAATGGAGGCTTCTGATGGAGGCTTCATTACCGGAACGGCCAGAAAGGAAGCCAATTATAATGCACAGGAAAGAGAGAGTGAGAGGGACAGTGAGAGAAAGAGAGAAAGAGAGAAAGAGAGAGAGAGAGAGAGAGAGAGAGAGAGAGAGAGAGAGAGAGAGAGAGAGAGAGAGAGAGAGAGAGGGAAGAAAAAGCATGACAAGAAGATAGACATGACTGACTCTCTCTCTCTCTCTCTCTCTCTCTCTCTCTCTCTCTCTCTCTCTCTCTCTCTCTCTCTCTCTCTTACAAACTACATCTTTTATTTGCATATTTATTAGTTTTTTTTTTTTAATTATACTTTCCTTCCTTCCTTCCTTCTTTCTTTCTTTCATTCATTCATTCATTCCTTTCTTCTTTCCCTCTTCCACTTTCTTTTCTTTCTCTGTATTCCTTTCTTTTCTTCCTTTTGTCATCTATATGTAGAACACACCCTCTCTCTCTCTCTCTCTCTCTCTCTCTCTCTCTCTCTCTCTCTCTCTCTCTCTCTCTTGCTCTAATTTCCTTCACGTCTTTTTCACTGATTCCTATCTCACTATTTCACTTCTTGGGTGCAAAACTTTACTAATTACATCTGATATCTCTCTCTCTCTCTCTCTCTCTCTCTCTCTCTCTCTCTCTCTCTCTCTCTCTCTCTCTCTCTCTCTCTCCCTTTTCTCATTTACTCTCCCCTATTCATATATCTCCTTCCTTTTTACAATCTGTTATCTAATTTTCAACCTGTTCTAAATTCTTTTTTTTCTCTTTCTTTTTGTTCCATTATTTAGTTTTCTGTATTTACTTTTTATTCTTATTTTCGTGTTTATTCTCTCTTCTCTTTTTCAATCTGATATTTTTTTCGTTGTTGTTTTTTTCTTTCTAAGCATTTTATTTATTTTTTTTTATTTATTCTTTTTTAATACAGTATGTCTTTTTTTATCTTCATCGTTTTTATTTTTTCTTTCTTTCTTTCCCTTGTTCACTTTGATTTTTTTCGTTCGTTTTTTTTAACTTCTTCAAATGTACTCAAACTCATTTTCCTCTTTTTTTTATTTTACCCACTCCCTTCATTTTTGTTTCCTTTTGTAACCTTTATTTTTTCCTTGCTATTCTCTTTTTTTTTTTTTCTTGTATCTTCAATTTTTCATAGTATTTAATCGTAGCGCATTTTTTTTAATATATTCCAAATTTCATGAAACACCCATTTTCTCTTTCCTTTTTCCCCACATTTTTTTTTCCCTGCAAGCTTAAATTTTTCCCACACTCTTTTATTCTTTTCCCCAGTTAAAGTTCTATTTTCCTTACTGTTTCAATTTATTTTCATTTTTTTCCACTCATTTCCTCTCCTTTTTTTCTTATTTCCTTATTCTGTTCTCTCTTTTTCCCTTGTTTCCTTCAATTTTCCGAAGTTTATTTTTACACTTTTCCTTCGTAAACAACTAATTTATTTCACTTGTTCCCCATTCATTTCTTTTCTTTATTTCCTCACCCTTTCCTCTTTTTCCCCCTAGCAATTATAAAATTTCCTTCACTATTTTCCTCCTTTTCGCCTCGACGAAGCATGTATTTCAAATTTCCTACGCTCACTTTCCCTTATCTTTTTTTTCCTTTCCTCAATCTGTTACCTCTTTTTCCCCTAGCAAGTAGAAGTTTCCCATCATTATTTTCCCCTCCTTTCCCCTCAACGAAGCGTGTACTTCAAATTTCCAAAGCTCACTTTCCCTTACCACTCTTTTTCCCTTTTTTTCCCTTTCCTCATTCTATTCCCTCTTTTTCCCCTTGTAACTTTAAATTTCCAGTGGCTATTTACCTCCTTTTCCCCTCAATGAAGCTGCACATTTCAGCAGTTAGGCGCGGCGGCGGTAACAGCAAGGGGGGAGGGGAGAGGGGGAGAGGGGGAGGCAGTAACAGCTGTAGTGAAGGCAGTGAACGATGTAGCAGGGAAGTGGTGGACAGCTGTTTTCACTACTGTGTTTAGGGAGAGGGAGAGAGACAGAGAGAGAGAGAGAGAGAGAGAGAGAGAGAGAGAGAGAGAGAGAGAGAGAGAGAGAGAGAGAGAGAGAGAGAGAGAGAGAGAGAGAGAGAGAGAGAGAGAGAGAGAGAGGTGCTATGCTGGCCAATCGATGCTGCAAACACACACACACACACACACACACACACACACACACACACACACACACACACACACACACACACACACAC
>NC_087175.1:6187500-6195000 GCF_035594125.1 Scylla paramamosain
CTGATATACAATGAAAGCACTGAAGAATATATTGAGCTTAAGTCTCTCTCTCTCTCTCTCTCTCTCTCTCTCTCTCTCTCTCTCTCTCTCTCTCTCTCTCTCTCTCTCTCTCTCTCTCTACGTAGTCAAGGGCACAAAAAAAAAAGAGAAAGGGAAAAAACTTGTTCAGCTCGCCACTTCCAAAGGTCAAAAAGGAAAAAAGTCGTGAAAGAAAAGTTAGCTAGTTCAGTTTTGTAGATGTGTCTGTCTGTCTGTCTGTCTGTCTGTCTGTCTGTCTCTATGTATGTATGTATGTATGTATGTATGTATGTATGTATGTATGTATGTATGTATGTACGTATTTATGTCTACCTGTCTGTGTATCTATCTGTCTGTCTGTCTGTGTGTCTGTTTGTCTGCCTGTCTTTCTGTATATATCTATATGTATGTATGTTTGGGTCAGTCTGTCTGTCTGTTTATTTGTTTGTTTGTCTGTCTGTCTGTCTGTCTGCATTTGCCTGTCTATCTATCTGTCTGTCTCTTAGTCTATCTATCTGTGTGTCTGTTTATTTGCTTGCCTTACAATTGCCTGTCTATCTTCCTATCTATCTATCTATCTGTCTGTCAATCTGTCTGTCTATTTATTTGTCTATTTATCTATCTATCTATCTATCTATCTGTCTGTCTGTCTGTCTATTTGCCTATCTATCTATCTATCTATCTGTCTGACTGTCTATTTGTATGTCTATCTATCTATCTATCAATCTATCTACCTGTCTGACTTTCTATTTGCATGTCTATCTATCTATCTATCTATATGTCTGTCTGTCTGTTTGTCTGTCTGTCTGCCTGTCTGTCTGTAAGTATGTATATATGTAAGCACGTGTAGTATGCCAAGCGTTCTATACAAATCTATTTATCTGTTTGTCTATCTATGTGTACGCCTTTCTATCTGTCTGTCTGTCTGTCTGTCTGTCTGTCTGTCTGTCTGTCTGATACACCACGCTCCCCATACACCTTCAGTTCACACGCTATACAAGTTCACCTGTAATACATAACAATATTTTTTTTTACCTGAGCAAAAATCTCACCTGAGTTTTCAATAAGGTTCACATACACCTGCTATTTTCCTTGCAGAGAGAGAGAGAGAGAGAGAGAGAGAGAGAGAGAGAGAGAGAGAGAGAGAGAGAGAGAGAGAGAGAGAGAGAGAGAGAGAGAGAGAGAGAGAGAGAGAGAGAGGTTCATGAGACTTCGAGTTCTGAGTTCATATCAGAGGAGGAGGAGGAGGAGGAGGAGGAGGAGGAGGAGGAGGAGGAGGAGGAGGAGGAGGAGGAGGAGGAGGAGGAGGATTTAGCTTATCCAAAAAGAAGATTTATTAAAAGTTTATCAATCTCTGTACATTATACATTATTATTATTATTATTATTATTATTATTATTATTATTATTATTATTATTATTATTATTATTATTATCGTGAACAACTACCTTACTATCGAACAAATGTTACTAAGATTATAAATGCAGCATCAGTAGTAGTAGTAGTAGTAGTAGTAGTAGTAGTAGTAGTAGTAGTAGTAGTAGTAGTAGTAGTAGAAGTAGTAGTAGTAGTAGTAGTTAAAACTTCCAAAATTATTTATGATCATAACTGTCTAATTATTGTATAATACTATATAGCAACCTCTCTCTCTCTCTCTCTCTCTCTCTCTCTCTCTCTCTCTCTCTCTCTCTCTCTCTCTCTCTCTCTCGAACTAAACTCCACTCCTCTACGTACTCATCTTTCGTTCACCTTCTCTTCTTCTTCTCCTTCTTCCCCATCTTTCTGTTCATTTCCCTCCTCCTCCTTCTCCTCCCCCTCTTCCTCCTTCTCCTCCTCCTCCACCACCACTACCATCACTACCTCCTCCTCCACCACCTCCTCCTGTCTTTCTTCCACCTCCTGTCTTTCCTCCTCCTCCTCCTCCTCCTTGTCTTTCCTCCTCCTCCACCACCACCACCACCTATTTCTCCTCCTACTTCTGCACCACCATCTCCTCCTCTTCCTCCTCCTCCTCCTCCTATTAACCTTAGCCCTAGTCGTCTTCCTCCTCCTCCTCCTCCTCCTCCTCCTCCTGCTGGTGCTTCATCAGAGGCGCGTCAGAACAGGTATTTGACACGTATCAGACTTGGAGGAAACACGTGATCAAAACTTTGGTCTCCGATGTTGGAGTTTGAGAGAGAGAGAGAGAGAGAGAGAGAGAGAGAGAGAGAGAGAGAGAGAGAGAGAGAGAGAGAGAGAGAGAGAGAGAGAGAGAGAGAGAGAGAGTTTAAAGATTTGAAAGACAATAGGAAAGGGAGTGAAAAATAAAGAAAAATAAGAGATTTCTTCTTCCTCCCCTTTTTTTTTCTGCTCCTCACTCCTCCTCCTCCTCCTCCTCCTCCTCTTCTTCCTCTTCCCTTTCTTCTTTTATTTCTTCTTCCTTCTTTTCTTCTTCTTCTTCTTCATCTTCTTTTCTTGTTTTATTTATTCCGCCTCTTCCTCCTCCTCTTCTTTTCTCGTTTTTTTCTCTCTTCCTCCTCCTCTTCTTATTCTTCTAATCCCTCCTCTTCCTATTCATCCTGCTCATCCTCCTCCTCTTCTTTTCTTTTTCTAATTTCTTCTTCTACTTCCTCCTCCTCCTCCTCCTCACCCCCGTTCTGCTGCTGTTGTTGTTGCTGTTGTTGTTGTTGTTGTTGTTGTTGTTGTTGTTGTTGTTATTTTTTTCCTTAGCTTTTTATTTCCCTCCTCCTCCCTCTCCTCCTCCCTCTCCTCCTCCCACTCCTCCTCCATTACCAATAACCCTCCCTCCCTTTATGGCCAGAGAGAGAGAGAGAGAGAGAGAGAGAGAGAGAGAGAGAGAGAGAGAGAGAGAGAGAGAGAGAGAGAGAGAGAGAGAGAGAGAGAGAGAGAGAGAGAGAGAGAGAGAGAGAGAGAGAGAGAGAGAGAGAGAGAGAGAGAGAGATGCAAACACACACACACACACACACACACACTTAATGGCTGCTTGTAATAGATACGTAAGTGCTCTCTCTCTCTCTCTCTCTCTCTCTCTCTCTCTCTCTCTCTCTCTCTCTCTCTCTCTCTCTCTCTCTCTCTCTCTCTGTTGACATTTAAAAATATACATGTGATTTTTTTTTTACCTGAAAGTGTCAGTGAAAATAAATAAATGGAGAAATAGATATATATAAAAAGAAGGAAAGAAAGAAAAATAAGGAATGAAAGAAAAAATGGAAGATGTAACAATTAAACAAACAAACAATCTATCGAACAAACAAACAAACGAACATACGAAGAAAGAATTAAAGAAAGAAATAAAGGAAAGGAAGGAAGGAAGGAAGAAAAGAAAGACAGAGAAAGAAAAAGAAAAAGAAACAAACAAAGGAAGAAACAAACAAAGAAGAAAGAGAGATATACAGAAAAGAAAGAAAACGAAAAAAATTCCGAACATAAATATCTCTCTCTCTCTCTCTCTCTCTCTCTCTCTCTCTCTCTCTCTCTCTCTCTCTCTCTCTCTCTCTCTCTCTGTGTGTGTGTGTGTGTGTGTGTGTGTGTGTGTGTGTGTGTGTGTTAACATTTAAAAAACGTGTCTTTTTACGTGAGTGTCAGCGAAAATAAATAAAGGCAAATCAATAAACATGAAAAGAAAAAAACAAGGAAAACTAAAAGCAAAGAAGAGAAAAGAAGAAAAGAAGAAAGGAAAGAAAATAAAAGGAAAAAAAGGAAAGAAAAGAAGGAAAAAGGAAGAAAAGAAAAAGGAAAGAAAAAGAAACTGAAAAAGAAAACGAAGGAAAAAGAAAAAGAGAAAAGGAAGAAATGAAAAAAGAAAGGAAAAAAAAGGAGAATAAGAAAGAAAAAGAAAGACGAAGCAAAACAAAAAAAAAATAAAAAATTCCAACCAAATAAATATCTTTCTCCCCTCTCTCTCTCTCTCTCTCTCTCTCTCTCTCTCTCTCTCTCTCTCTCTCTCTCTCTCTCTCTCTCTCTCTCTCTTACCTTCGCCAGGTGGTCGTACTCTTAATGGGCACAACTTCTTAACGCAATTACCCGCACATCTGTCTTCATCCGGCGCCCCTACACACACACACACACACACACACACACACACACACACACACACACACACACACACACACACAGCCAGACAAGTAAAGATAGGTAGGTATGTGTGTGTGTGTGTGTGTGTGTGTGTGTGTGTGTGTGTGTGTGTGTGTGTGTGTGTGTGTGTGTGTGTGTGTGTGTGTGTGTGTGTGTGTGTGTGTGTGTGTGTAGATAGGTAAATAGATAGATAAATAGATGGAAGGATAACCAGGTATAGACAGACAGATAGATAGATGGACGACTAGATATATGGATAGATAGATCGATAGATACATAGATAGATAGATAGATAGATGAATGGGTAGCTAGATGGATAGACAGACAGACAGACAGACAGAGAGAGAGAGAGAGAGAGAGAGAGAGAGAGAGAGAGAGAGAGAGAGAGAGAGAGAGAGAGAGAAATTCAAAGCCAATAAGTATGGATGAATTAATACTCTCTCTCTCTCTCTCTCTCTCTCTCTCTCTCTCTCTCTCTCTCTCTCTCTCTCTCTCTCTCTCTCTCTCTTTCTGTTAACCCTTTTTCACGCCTCGCTTCCTCTCATCGCAGTGGAAATTGAAAAAAGGGTTACTCCTCCTCCTCCTCCTCCTCCTCCTCCTCCTCCTCCTCCTCCTCCTTCTCCTCTACCTCCTCTTCTTCGCTCCAGCTACTAATAAAAATTTCTACTTTTCGCCATCATCACCACCGCCATATCCTCCTCCTCCTCCTCCTCCTCCTCCTCCTCCTCCTCCTCCTCCTCCTCCTCCTCCTCCTCCTCTTACACCTAAAACTTCATACTTTTTCAACCAGTATATACCATCACCTACATCATCTTCCTCCTCCTCCTCCTCTTCCTCCTCCTCCTCCTCCTCCTCCTCTTCCTCCTCCTCCTCCTCCTCCTCCTCCTCTACCTCCTCACTTGGCAACGTTGCACGAACCATATTTAAATACCTCCCTAAAGGTCACAGATTCTCTCTCTCTCTCTCTCTCTCTCTCTCTCTCTCTCTCTCTCTCTCTCTCTCTCTCTCTCTCTCTCTCTCTCTCTCTCATGCTGAACTGGAAAGGGAAAAATAAAGGTTTTATTTAAGAGAGAGAGAGAGAGAGAGAGAGAGAGAGAGAGAGAGAGAGAGAGAGAGAGAGAGAGAGAGAGAGAGAGAGAGAGAGAGATAAAATATTCCTTTTATAAAAATAAAAAAAAAACACGCCAACTCTGTGCTTTAATTACAGGTGGGTGAGGATTTTAGACAGGTGAGAGAGAGAGAGAGAGAGAGAGAGAGAGAGAGAGAGAGAGAGAGAGAGAGAGAGAGAGAGAGAGAGAGAGAGAGAGAGAGAGAGAGAAATGTTCTCTCACTTCATACAAGCTAAACTGAAACTGCTGTTTTTCTCTCTCTCTCTCTCTCTCTCTCTCTCTCTCTCTCTCTCTCTCTCTCTCTCTCTCTCTCTCTCTCTCTCTCTCTCTCTCTCTCCCTCTCGCTCGCTCGCTCTCCCTTACAAAGTTTCAACATCTCAGTTTTTGTCCCTCTCCCCTCCAAAAAAAGTGAGAGCGAGAGGGAAAGAAAAACAAAAGCTATCAAGGCCTTGTAATAATATACTCTTGTTTTTCTTTCCCTTTTTGTTTCTTGTCACCTTTCTTTTCTTTTCAGTGTAGCAATAACAAGAGGTGAAACTTATATAATAGTATTCCTTTACATTACCATTTTCTTTCTTTTGTTTATTTTTTCCCATTACGTCTTGTTGAAAAGCAAATATGGAAGTTGTGTGTGTGTGTGTGTGTGTGTGTGTGTGTGTGTGTGTGTGTGTGTGTGTGTGTGTGTGTGTGTGTGTGTGTGTGTGTGTGTGTGTGTGTTTACCTAGTTGTGTTGTAAAGGGCACGATCCTAACCTCATTTTGTCCTGTCTCCACAACCACATTTATCCAGTTTCTCTTCAGACATATGCACACTGTTTGCCACGACCACTTCTTCTTTCAAATCATTCCAGAGTTCAATAGTTCTATACGAGAAGCTGTATTTATTTATGTCGCTCAAACATCCACTCTTCTTTATTTTATTTTTTTTCCATGCTCCCTCGTACGTCTCTCTCCCTCCTCCAACTGTGGTACTAAATCATTTATGTTTATTTTTTCTATATTGTTCACTAATTTGTACAATGTTATTAGGTCTCCTCTTTCTTTTCTCTCTTGTAGTGTTGGTAATCCCATCTCTTCAAGTCTTTCTTCATAGCTTAAGTCTTTCAATTCTGGTACCATCTTTGTCATTATCTTCTGTATTCCTTCCAGTGTCCATATATCTTTTTTCTATGTGGAGCCCAAACTACTGCTGCATATTGTATATTAGGATGTATCATGCTTATTATAATTTCCTTCATCATATTTTTATTCAGACAGTTAAGTGCCACCCTAATGTTTGTTAACAGGCTGTATGTAGAGCCGAATATCCCGTTTATTTACCCTTCTGGTGATAGTGTTCTGAATCATTACTCCAAAATCTTTTTCTTCATTACTTTTAATTATTATTTCTCCTTCCATTTTGTAATTCCATGAAGGTCTCTTTTTACTATTTTGTATTTCCAGCATGTGGCATTTTCTGGCATTAAATTCTAGTTTCCATCTTTGGCTCCATGCATGTATTTTGTCAGTACCAATGTAATTTTCATCCTTTATTATTTTCACTATTTTTGTATCATCAGCAAACAGGTTTATATAACTATTTAGATCCTCTGTCATCATTTACATATATATTATATATTTATAATAGGTGCTAACACAGATCCTTGCAGTATCCCACTTGTCACTCCATACCAACTTGAATTAGTGTCTGATTACTGTTCTCATTTCCCTCCCTTGTAAATAATCATCCATCCATCTCAATGCTGCTCCCTTTAGTTGCTCCTTTGTTCTCTAACTTCCACATAAGACTTTTGTGGAGAACTTTATCAAATGTTTTTTTGAGATCCAAGTATATGGCATCAAGCCATCTGTCCCTCTCTTGCACTCCATCTATTACTCTCATATAAAACTCAGTAGATTTGTGACACAGGATCTCCCTTTCTTGAATCCAAATTACTTTTCTGGTATTATGTTTTCATTGCTTGAATATTGCACCATCTATCTTTAATTACTATTTCACATAGCTTGCTTACAATATTTGTTAGCGACACTGGTCTATAATTTAATGATTTTATTTCCCCCTTTATACATTGGAACTATGTTAGCTCTTTTCCATTCCCTTGGTACTTTTCCCTCTGTCAGCAAGCTGTTAATTATATCCCATATGGGTTCCTCCATTTGTTCTCTATTCTTTTAACATCCATCCATTTACTTGATCTGGTGCCATAGCTTTTGTAGCACCCAGCTCTTCCAGCAGTTTTTGATTTCTTGTCTCTTTTCTTGTATCTCCTGTGTTCCCTCATTCTGTGATGCCACTTTCG
>NC_087175.1:6205000-6212500 GCF_035594125.1 Scylla paramamosain
CTTGAGCCAGCATCTCTTACATAAAAAGTAAATAAACGAATGACTAAGTGAACGAACAAATAAATCAATTAATTAAATTAAATTAAAATTAAATAAAATTCCATTATATTAACCCTTTGATACATCTTTAATTACTAATCACTGAGACAGGATTCGAAAAGCATGACTTAAATATATATATATATATATATATATATATATATATATATATATATATATATATATATATATATATATATATATATATATATATATATATATATATAATTAAATCGGACTTTTTGTTTAAATCATTTTTTTTATTTAATTTTTTTTTACATTAATATTTATTTGTTTGCAATGATTATTTATTTGAGTGTTGTGAGGCCATTTTCTTGTATTGGACTTGGCCAATGTTAAATGAAATTGTAGTGTAATATACATTACCCAACATGAGTTTTTTTTTCACATAAAAATCATAAGTAGGATTAATAGTTTAATCAGATCTGTTACGTTAAAGTAACTAACTTACTTTGCATTGAAAAAAAAAAATTAAGCTCATTAAACTTCACAATTACACTCATCGTTACTATCAACAAAAGGCCTCACTTTCTTTTTCTATGCATTTGAATATTTTTCTTGTAAGACACAGACTGAAAGTATTAAAATATAACTAATTATGGTGTACTATTAGTGATTACGGAGTAAATTATGATGTAGACAGCACGTCTAGCAGCTGTCCAGGTCACGGGTCATTCACTGAGGCGAGAGCGAGGTCCCTTGCCCCGCTGCTCAGATTCCGCCCTGTTAAGGGCGATAATACAGGGATATCCCCTGTATCGCTTTTTCAGACCTGTCTTACTGTGCAAATACAAGCCACTCTGCAGAGTATTTCAGCGTGAATTGGTTGTATCAGTCATGACCTCACACTATTATGGCACTGTACCAGATACAGGGGATAGAACGTTCCCTTAACATGGCGGAATCTGATGAGCGGGGCAAGGGACCTCGCTCTCGCCTTAGTGAATGACCCATGACCTGGACAGCTGCTAGACGTGCTGCCTACAAGTTTCCCCTTGCTCCATAATCGCTAATAATAGACCACAATTAGTTACATTATAACACTTGCAGTCTGTCTAGACATACTAGGATAATGAAAAGGGATACCCAAGAGATGGAAAGCATACAAAACTCGTAAATAGCGTGAAAATAAATACCAACAGTGAGACACTTTGATATTTCATTTCATAACTGCCGTATGTGCAGCACCATGCAGCAAGTGTTGCTAGTCATATTGGCCAACATCAGACATCATTTTGACCCGGAATGTCTTAACCAGGCTATGGCATATTACTATATGCCTGTTCTTTAAACGTAACAACCATTAAACAAGAATAAACAATGCGTCTGCCTGTCTTTTCTTCAATCAGAAAAAAAAGCAGAGAATCGGCTCTATATGATCATGTTTATTCAAGTGACAGTATCACAAAGACTGGAAGACCAGCTGTTCACTTCTATATAGCATAAGCTTCAAGGAGTGAGAGGTTAAGGCTGCTGCGGTCTCTGTGAGGGACACATTGCCAATTGTACGACACTTCTTCCTTAGGTAGCACGCCAGGCAACTCCGCTGGTCTGTTCTTCAGTGGTTAAGTAGGCGGAGCTGCGAGGAGCTAAATATCTAAGCCCTTGTGAGAACTGAAGAAGACGCCTTCCGGCAAAACATAATGATGCATTATGAAAAAAATAAATAAATAAAATAAAATATTTGAAACATACAACAGAGGCATAGTTCTGTTATGAAGGTGGCAAGGAGCAAGTAACCTGGCAAGGCATCATCCCTCATGCTCACCGTGGTGAGCGGAAGTCACCGTCGGCGCGCACAAGAAATGAGGTCAAAATGTTGTTACAAAGAGTCTCGTGGTTCACCGACGTGGCAGTTTTGGAAAGATCTGCTTATATCAATGTGTTTGTTTACAAAAAGAAACGGTTTATTCTAGCATTCATACCACAGCCGCTGAATGTGGCGGCCATAAGTACAATGCGTTATAAACATTTCAGAGCGGTGTTTTGACTTCAACTCATCATAATTTTTTGGTTATTGTTTCTACTAAACTTTTACGAATAAATCTTAGTTTTGCAACTGCTGTCGAGTCTGTCGGTATTAACTAAAATGCCCTATCTACTTTCTGAGATGAGATACGGCAGATAATATAGAATGTATTCTCGTAGAAATCAAATGTCAACGCAGTAAAAATTCCATTCACCTTCAGGACGACAGTATACTCAGGTAAACCTTCCGAAGAGCCCACTACCTCCGTGGTTCACTTCCAACAGTGAAGATTCTTGTGAGTCAGATACAAGAATTTGTAGACCTTAGTGGTAAGGTAATAAGTCTAGACAGACTGTACACCAGCCTACAGTTGTTTGAGTGGCTTCAAACACAAGGTGTTGGTGGCGTGGGTGCTGTAGATTGCATGAAGCAAGGCACACCACCAGAGATGAAGGCAGTCACTGGAAGGAAAGAGGAGTCATACCAGGGTACCGAAATAAAGGAATAATGAGGAAATGCCTCAGTTCTTATGCAGTGCCCACCAAGAGTAAAGGCAAGAAAATGTATTGATTTTGAGTACAGGCTTTTCTATAATGCTAGGAATTACCAAGGATGATGGTGTAAGAAAGCCAGCTAAATATAAATTGTATGATTTCACTAAGGGAGAAGCTGACATGATACATCACAGAATAAATGTTCATACAGTGCACAGAGAAGCTCGCAGATGGACAGTGAATGCCTTGCACAGTACATTCTCGACATTGCGTGGGCAAATTCACACACAATTTATTCAATTCAAACTGATGTTGAGCCTAGGAAGTGTACAGCACTTACATGTGGCTGGAACTCAGTGAAGGCATTATGTAATCCCCAAATTGAAAGGAGGAAATTTGAGGCTTGTACTTTTATGAGAAGTACAGTGGCTAAGATGGGCTTAATGTTAGGACATAGTACAAGACAGGCAGAGGAAGCCGCAACAGAAGTAACACATGACAATGAAAAGAGGAATGTGTCACGCTTGCCTAGATTTGGCTTATGGTTCAGACTACAGCAACCACAAGTAAAGAATAAGATTAATCAGTGTCAAGTTTGTAACAAACACTTGTGTCATCAACATTTAAAGAAAATTTGTGTAAAATGTTACAGAATGTAACAATGTACAGAACTTTGGTGCTACTTTGGTATACGATCTACTTATCCAACCTGATCCACAAGAGTCACACAATATATATATATATATATATATATATATATATATATATATATATATATATATATATATATATATATATATATATATATATATATATATATATATATATATATATTTAAAACTAATTACCATATATATATATATATATATATATATATATATATATATATATATATATATATATATATATATATATATATATATTAGAAAATAATTGATATCTTTATACATTTATTATTAAAAAAAAAAAAAAATCAAATGAAGCAAATTTGAAACAAGTTTACAAATTTTATCTGTGAATGTAACGAACATCAGCTAGAAAAGCAAGAAATAGATCGTCAGAGTTTTTTCTCATCATAGGCCAGCAGAAGCAATCTGTGCACTATATAAGCCGAAATAATGATAACGAATTTGATGTCACAATAAATAATTAAATAAATAAATAAATAAATAAATAACGATGATTACGATGCGCGTGTCAGAAGATAACAATACGATTCCACAATAACGATGCGAGTTCCCACGATAACGATGCGATTCCACGATAACGATACGAGTTTCCACGATAACGATGCGATTCCACGATAACGATACGAGTTCCCACGATAACGATGCGATTCCACGATAACGATACGAGTTTCCACGATAACGATGCGATTCCACGATAACGATACAAGTTTCCACGATAATGATTCGATTCCACGATAACGATACAAGTTTCCACGATAACGATACGATTCCACGATAACGATACAAGTTTCCACGATAACGATACGATTCCACGATAACGATACAAGTTCCCACGATAATGATTCGATTCCACGATAACGATACAAGTTTCCACGATAACGATACGATTCCACGATAACGATGCGATTCCACGATAACGATACGAGTTTCCACGATAACGATGCGATTCCACGATAACGATACGAGTTTCCACGATAACGATGCGATTCCACGATAACGATGCGATTCTACGATAACGATGCGATTCCACGATAACGATACGATTCCACGATAACGATGCGATTCCACGATAACGATACGAGTTTCCACGATAACAGTGCGATTCCACGATAACGATGCGATTCCACGATAACGATACGATTCCACGATAACGATGCGATTCCACGATAACGATGCGATTCTACGATAACGATGCGATTCCACGATAACGATACGATTCCACGATAACGATGCGATTCCACGATAACGATGCGATTCCACGATAACGATACGAGTTTCCACGATAACAGTGCGATTCCACGATAACGATGCGATTCCACGATAACGATGCGATTCCACGATAACGATTCGAGTTTTCACGATAACGGTACGAGTTTCCACGATAACGATGCGAGTTTCCACGATAACGATGCGATTCCACGATAACGATGCGATTCCACGATAACGATGCGAGTTTCCACGATAACGATGCGAGTTTCCACGATAACGATGCGAGTTTCCACGATAACGATGCGAGTTTCCACGATAACGAAGCGATTCCACGATAACGATGCGAGTTTCCACGATAACGATGCGATTCCACGATAACGATGCGAGTTTCCACGATAACGATGCGATTCCACGATAATATGATTCCAGTTTCCACGATAACGACGCGGACGTGTCGACATCTATACGACACTGAAGTCTACCTAGTTACAGGTACCAGGACGAACCCTTTCTCGCCAAGGGTCCACCCCAGTCCCGTGGGTGTGAGGGCAGTGACGAGGCAACCTTGCGGCGCCCCACACGGGTCGCCATGAGCAATGGCCCACCACACACCACACACACACTCCCCAACCACTGTCATAAAGTGAGCCCTCTTCTCCCCTAAAGGACCCCTCGTACTGCCAGTGTCTGGTGCGTGCTGCACGGCGTGCCCTCGTTCATGGCGAGTTGTTCAGCCCGGTGTCATCATAATCAAGGGACCCGTACATACCCTCCACCAGACTCTATGGAAGGAGTCCTTACTCCCCATAAGAACTCCCCCCTCCGGGCAACATCTGGTGAATGGTAGACATTGATCCCTTGCTTATGGCGACCCCTTGCCTAGTGTGAGGCTCTGCAAGTGGACGACTGCTACTGAAGCTTGAGGCCACAAAGGAAAAGAAGGACCTGCTGCCAGTTCTCTGCCTTGGGCCCCAGGCCGGACCCGACAGCCACCTTCTCCCTCCGTGCGGCGCTCAAGGCCATCACGGCCCTCAACGAATTTTGGCCGAAAGTTCTCAAACGTCATTTTAAATTTTGATCCGAATATATAATCGTCGATGGTAAATGACAAATGGCTTTCTTTTGAAAGTGTGCAAGAGTCGGCTGATCAATGAAACAAGGTGAGGCAGCTTTGTTCCGGAGTGTTTAGTGTGTCCCTTGCTTGTCTCCTGGCCGTGAATGTGCGCACGTTGGCGTGTGACTGGACAGAAGCAGTAATCCAGTGGTGGCGCCTAGTTAATGGGGAACTCTAGAAGATTAGGTACATTTCTGGATAGGGAGGGTGAGTGGGTGTAGGTCTGCATGTCTTATACAAGAACTGCCACCTGCAGAACTACTTTTTTTTTGATAGATGCTTTTATGCTCTTTAAAAGCAGGACATAGATCGTCAGTTTTTCTCATCACACGCCAGCAGAAATAGTCAAGGTGCGATTGGAAGGTTGTTTCTTTTTACTCCTCTCATTTTTCAATGCAAACTTTTGAATCCAGCCAGCTTCCTTCAGTTGCCTGAGTGTTTGCTGCAGTGCTTGGATCAACATAATGTCGCCTATTGTTGACTGTTAAATGATGGTAATTCACACTATTATTAAATTAGAGTATGCTGTCCATCCGTCACAATGAATAACAGAATTTTCCGCAACTTCTCTTTGAATTACGGGTTCCAGTGTTTCACGATTTCTTCTTTGCACGTCAAAATGGCGGCAATCTTCACCTTTCTTCAGTCCGAACACCCAGGAACCATCAATTCGTCTCCCATGGCTTCCGTTGTTTTCACCTCAGCCTCGCTGTCGTTTGATTCTGGAACATGATCTTGCAGCATTTTACCTACGTTGTATTTTCAGCATCCCGCGAACCGCGCTTCGTCAGTTTGCACTGGCTCTTCTTTAGTGCTTACCATTTTTGTGCGATTGTTAACAGAAACAACTTGTCAACAAACCGCACGACACACATTAAACCAATCACAGATTGCTTCGGTACCTCTGCCTGTCAATTCATGCACCGAATCATATGAGGTATCTTGAATTAAAAAATAAATTAATTGATTAATTAATTAAAAAATCTAAAATTTGGCATAGAGAAAGCTTGCAAACTAGTGTTAAATGCAGCTGCCTTCGTCTCGTCTGTGATCTCGTTGTGAAACTCTTTAGTCAGTAAATGAAGGGTTGTTTAGATATTCAGATGTCAATAAGCAGGTAAAGTCACTGAAGGGAGCGCAGGTCGGCTATCGAGCCTGATGTCTGCGTCACATGGCGGAGTGAAGTGTGCTGTTGTCACATGGAGTACTTTGCTGAGTCGCGACCGGAGCTTTGACGCTCGAACAGACATTCCACTCATGCTTTAAGCTCTCTAACCAGACGTTCTCCCGGAACCAAGACAAGTGTTTTCCTTGTCTCTTGATAACAAAAGGAAAAAGGCATAACTTTGCTTGTTGAAGATCACAATATAAAGTGTAGATCGCATACCAAAATAGTTTCATGACAAGTACACCGCATACCAAAATACCACCGAACCTTGTATTTACGAAATTACCAATTTACAATAATTTATCAAGATATATATATATATATATATATATATATATATATATATATATATATATATATATATATATATATATATATATATATATATATATATATATATATATATATATATATATATATATATATATATATATATATATATATATATATATATATATATATATATATATATATATATATATATATATATATATATATATATATATATATCGAGCATTGCAGGTATATTATTATCATAAATTTATTTGCTGACAATGCTTATTAGTCTGCATTGTTATATGGATATATTATATAGCCAATATAAAAGTATATTTATTACACTTTTCTTTGCTGACACAGGCTATTGGCCTGCGATGCTATGTTGATACATACATACAGCTTATATAAAGGCGGTCTGTGTATTACAGGTGTTTTCTCCTGACACGAGCTGTCAGCCTGCAATGCTATGTTAATATATTATACAGCTTGTATAAAGGTGGTCTGTGTATTACAGGTGT
>NC_087175.1:6217500-6247500 GCF_035594125.1 Scylla paramamosain
CAGTCACCGCGTGAAATGTTCCACCCACCCAGCACTGGTTGACGATCAAACAAGGTAGAACTGCGCATCACGATAGTTTACATAGAGTATCTAACCGTACTCGGTGTATTACTATTATTTATTTATTTATTTTTTTATTATCTGTCATTGTAGACAAGGGTTAACCTGGATATCGTGTTACATACAAGCACGAAACTCACATATCATGTAGAAGGTTCGGTGACCTTGCCGTTAACGTAAAAAAAATTGGGGGGCACGTGTCTAGTATGGCTGTAATACCACTAGAGAGAGAGAGAGAGAGAGAGAGAGAGAGAGAGAGAGAGAGAGGTGGCTGCGTGCTACATGTCACAACTATGTCACGCAAAACCTTTCCTCTCTTCTCAGCTCTTGCCAAACTTCCCCTTGAAAGCCAAAAGTAAACTTCTTAAACATATGTCGCAATGCACTGTGGGGTCACATATTTGGGGAGCGGTGTTCGTTTAGATGATATTCTAGAGAAACGCTGCCTCATAGGATCTAGTGGTAATTCTAAACAAAATAATCCAGGATACTCACCAAGTGGGACTCCGGACAGCTTTACCCAGCGTTCGACGTTTCACTCTGGCCTGGCTATGAACCAACTCTCCCTTCTCGGCAATTTTTCTCTTATTCCTCACTTCCTAGTCCTTCTTCCAGTCTCCATTGGCCCTTTGCTCTCCAAGGCACAGGTAACCATGGGAACACAGGCAGCGAGTGGTAATAATGCAGCGTCAATGCGCAAAACACACCCACACTTCTCTCTCACACCCCACACTGATATTTGTGACTCGGTGTATGCGCTTCCCTACCCGCTCATAATGTCCACATTTCTGCCTTTGTTAATTCGAGTTGTTTTATTTACACACTAGAATAAAAAGTTAACGAGAAATGTTTGTTATTACATATGTGCCTGGGTAGGGGCGATAAAGGCAAACTTGACTAATGTGGGTGTTGAAATTTGACAAAGAATTCATGTACCAATGTGCTACGTGTTGATACCGTTTCGTTTGTTATTGCACCAAACTAAAACATTTGAAGCAGTAATTAATTTATATATATATATATAATATATATATATATATATATATATATATATATATATATATATATATATATATATATATATATATATATATATATATATATATATATATATATATATATATATATATATATATATATATATATATATATATATATATATATATATATTTTTTTTTTTTTTTTTTTTTTTTTTTTTTTTTTTTTCCAAAATACGGTTAAGAAAATAAGCCAATGATCTGAAGATGAAATATTTCAGATAGGTAGCATTTTCTGCAACAAATTATTGACATAATCCAGTGTTGACGGTCAGATCGCTGAGATCAGTCAGAATTTGACAACAGGGTCAGCAATTTAACCCCTCATTTCCCCCACTGCAGCCGTCCATGCCTCTGCCGGACGTCTGTGGGGGTAGTATCAGACTACCACTAGCCACTCTTACCATGGGTGTTTTGCATAGTGATGGACACACGCCGCGTAACGCCCCAGTAAGCCCTCAATGGAGCCACAAACAGATTCATGACACAATGGCACCATAATGTTTATTGGACTTTTCCTATTTTAGAAGTTTTTTTTCTTTTATGCAAAAAGGCCTACTGGCCAAGGGCAACAAAACTGAAAAAAAAAAAAAAGCCCACTTAAGTACCAGTTCTCAAAAGACTGCTGAAACAACTCTTTAAATTAAAGAGTTCAAGTCATAGGAACTTAGGAAGGAAATACTGAAGCAAGCAGGGAGTTCCAGAGCCTACCAGAGAAAGGGATGAATGACTGAGAATACTGGTTAATTCTTGCATTAGAGATGGACAGAATAGCGAGGCCGCGGGAGATGATAAACAGAATGTAAATTTTAAAATTTACACTATAATCCCTATCCCCCTAAGCCAGCGACCCCCCCCACCCCTCGGGTGTATTGATCTACCCTAACCTAGCTGGAGGGCTGCCCCCCCTGGACCCCCCTCAGGGGTACTAATCTAACCCATCCTACAAGATCAGGTCGCGGGAGTTTTTAGGGGAAGTGTCCGCGTCTATTTCGAAAACTGATTTCCCACAAACTCAGAAATAAAGTTTCTCATAATCCATTAAGGTATGCAAAAATCACATTCCAATTATTGTGGAGCGATTTAAATCTAAAATAGTAACTAAACAATTAACTGATTATTTTTCCCTGGAAAGCATTGCTTTTAATATAAGCTCTTATTTTTGTAAAGAAGTAAAACAAAAACTTTGAAAAATTTATAGATGGGAATGATAGGAAGCAATAGCTTGGTGGGTTCCACGACAGGACAGCCACATGTATGCCCAGATTCCTTTATTTTCTCAAGCTCTTAGGTTTGTTTATGTATTTATTCATTTTGTCAGGATCACAAAACACACAGAGATTCATAAGCTTCAAAATCAAAGCAAATTTTATTATTATCACTTGAATCATGCAAATGAGACATAATGCCTTCTTCTTCAGCTCCTCCCACGGCAGCCTGCAGGTGTCTTGGGGCACGAAGCAAGGGTGGGACGCAGCCCTGCCTGGAAGCCGCCCTGCATACCAGGCATCAATGCTGTGAGTGTGTGCACCATTGAACATCAAGGAAGTACAGGCTGGCACTCCCACAGTCTGGCCACCCTATTGCCCACACCTGGCCAAGCTGGGGTATGCTGGGGAGGCTCGGGTGGAGACATGGCCAAACTGAGCTGGTGAGGGGTCTGGTGTGTGTGGTCAGGGTGTAGCTGCCTTCCTGACCCACACTGACACACTACTCACACACTCCTTGCTTGCCTGACTCATGGTGTGTGTGGGCAAGTTGACTGGCTCGACTTGCCTCCCCTGCACTCTGCTAGTTAAGTTGTTGTTGGTAAGGAGTGCAGTCCTTGTACCAGCACTCTCTCATCTGTTCCTTCTCTCGACCTGCATCTTTTCTTCTTCTTTATCCTTTTCTTTTATCTTGCTGAGCAAAATTTATATGTTGTACTTTTCTTCCTTTTCTTTTGTTGGCCAAAATCTGTGTATTGTTCTTTTCATTCCTCTTGTTAACCTAAATTTGTGCATCATTTCTTTCCTCTTAATAAGCAAAATTTTCATACTGTCCTTTATTGTTTCCTTCCTTTTCTCTTATTAATCAAAATTTATGTATTGATTTTCTTTTCTCGCTAACCAAAACTGATGTATTGTTGTTTGTCTCTCTTCTCCTACTAACCAAAATATATATACTGTTCGTTTTTGTCCCTATAGTCTTCATTTTCCAACATGTGCGTTCCAGTAACTCCCAGCTCACCCCGGCCCACCCCAGGCTCACCAGCACAACCTTAGACATGAGTGAGGCGCAGCAGACTCTTGTTACACTCGCGTTACATCCCGTGCAGCGCAGAGCTACAGTGGCGCGACTCACAAACACCCCATCAAGTATATACAGAGGTACAAAGCCTTAGTACAATGTTTACAGCGAGTTACAAAAAGATAAAGCACAGAACGCTTCACTAGGGTGTCTTGGGAGGGAGGGAAAGGAAAGGTGACATTTAATACAAGCCATAGCACATACAAATAAATGAGGTTCTGAGATATCACAAGTGGTGTTATGAGTTAAGGTTACTGAATCACCCACAGGAAGCAATACAAACTTAGGTAGGTAACCACGAAAGATGTCACTGATTGGTTAAGAGACAACTTGCAGCCCTAATACGGTTACCACTAGGTCGTCCAAGCTTGGGTATCAACAAAAAATAAACAAAAACACTGGTGCAGTAAAATGATCATTAGACGTTGGGAGATTGTCATTAGGTCTTTGGTTAGTGAGGACAAGACTGCATCTTGACGCTTCTCGTAGCCCTGTGTGCCTGTGGGGAGCACTAAGGCATGGCAGTGGTGACAGCGCCTTCCTTCATCACTCCATTCACTTCACTATGTCCCTCAACCACCATCACCATCTTTCTTCCTCACTTCCATTTCACCACCATCATATATCTCAAGATGGCACCACAACAAACTTCCTCACTTCAAGAAACTCCCAGGAACAAAAACTTTTCCTCCTCACTTCCATAAACTCTGGTAACTTCCATTTCATCATCATCATTACCATTTTTCTTCAATCTCTACATTCATATATCTCAAGGTGACATCACAACAAACTTCCTCACTTCAAGCTTCCAAACAAAAACGTTTCCCTTCACTTTCCTAAATTCTAGTGGCTTTCATTTAATAACCACCACCACCACCACCTTACTTTCTCAATTCACAAACTCTACTAGCTTTCATTTGTCTCAAGGTGGCAACACAAAACATGTCCTCATTTAGTGAAATTCTCATAAACTTAAGTACAAGAACATAAATTTTAGCAGTTACAGAACTTGTCACTTCATAAACTCTCACAGTTTTAACCATAACATGTAAACAAGTTAAGTTGATACAATAGATACAGACTTTCTTTTAACTTTCATTACTTCAAAACTCTTACAACTTGAGGTGGAAACACAAAACTGAAGATACTACTAACATGTCTTTCTCTAACTTTCCCCTACTTCAGCTTGAGATGGAAACATAAAGCTCAGATTCCACCTATATAGTCTTTCTTTAATTTCTTCCTACTTCAAAAACTCTTACAAACTGAGATAGAAACATGAAATTTAGATTCTTACAACTTTTCTTTAACTTTCCTTTACAAAAAAAAATAAATAAAAAATAACTTTCCTTTACAAAAAAAAAAAAAAAGAGATGGAAATGCAAAACTCAGATTCCAACAAAACTCTCCTTTAACATTTCTCTTTCAAAAACTCTTACAGGTTGAGACTGAGAGACAGGGCACAGACTCCACCACTCACACAGACCTCTGCACCTTCCTCACTCACTCCAAACACTCCTTAACTTTCACCACAATTTAAGACACACACACACACAAAAAAAAAAATCCAACTTTTCTGAGGCAAACACTTAGGAGAGAGAGACTCCAGCTCTTGTGTGAGCCTTGAGAAACATCAAAACATCACCAACATTACCTAGGGAGCCCTGCATCACCACCAATGGGCCCAGAGTGACCATTCGACACCACACGACTCATAAAAGAAACTCCTAACTTAAAAGATACAAGGATGAGAAAGAACAGGGAATGGGGGCAAGAACGGGGACGAGAGAACAGCAGGAAGGACATGAGGTAGTGGAGGAGGAGGACTAGGATTTGTTGGATACTAGGACGCCCTGGGTGCCTGTGGTGGTGTCCGTCTGCTGGGACTCCTTGATGTCGTCCTGCCCTCGCACCTTGATGTTATGTTTTGCCCGGTACTCATTCACCTCCTTGCCTTTGCTTACCAGCTTCACATTGAGACTGTCAATCACCTTGGTCAGCTGTGGGAGGGAGAGAGTGGCAGTGTGGGGTTGAGATGTAAGGGAAGGGGAAGAGAGAGAAGGAAGGAGGGTCAGTGTGGAGTTGGTAGGGAGGAAGGGAGGGAGGAAGGAAGGTTAGGCAGTGATGGGTTATCAAGGAGGGAGGGATAAATAAATACAAACCATAATGCATGGTAAATAGGAAAAAAATAAAAATAAATAAAACAATAAATTATACATAAATAAGATAAATGATAATTCAGTCAATAAACAATACATGACAATAAGTAAAGAGATCAATAAGACAATACACAATGAACAGTAACAGGTAAGAAATATAATAAAATAGAAAAAATAATACAAAACAAAAAATAAATATATACATAATAATAATCAGTAAATAAAAATTAATAAGACAGTAAATAATAAGTCAAAATAAATAAATAATAAAATAAATAATAAAATAAATAAATAAACCAATGAAAACAACAAAGTCAGGCCAGGCAGTGTAATAATCAACAGAGAGAGAGAGAGAGAGAGAGAGAGAGAGAGAGAGAGAGAGAGAGAGAGAGAGAGAGAGAGAGAGAGAGAGAGAGAGAGAGAGAGAGAGAGAGAGAGAGAGAGAGAGAGAGAGAGAGAGAGTGTGTGTGGAGGCAGGAGACATGTTCTGACCTGTTCCTTGTTGTTGACGAGGGCGGGCAGCACCTCCGTCACTGTCCGCTCCACCAGCACTCCACCCACCATGCGGAAACACTTGCGGTCTGGCGACACGTCCTGCAGCGTCTCTATCACAATCCTGCAAAGACACCACCAGTCACAGCTTTACTTTTTGTTCATCACCAGTCACAACTTTACTCTCCTAGCAGTCACAGCTTTATTTGTTCATCATCATCATCAGCAGCAGCAAGCTTGCTTCCCTAAAAACAGATAAATCTTTAAAAATTGCAGGCAGTATTACAGGTAATTTGTAGCAAGCTTGCTCACTGCTGAGACAACGCTGGGAAGCGGCACACCCACGTGTGTGATGGACAAGGCGGGTACTGATCTTCCCCGGTGAAGGTGTGTCTGTTCATGAATGCGTATATTACGTTTGTTTTGCAAGCACGAAATTAGTCACAGCGATTAGTTCTTTTGTTTAAGGATGCAGCCACTGGCCAATCAAAAAGTACAGAATTGATTTAGCTTTATATTTCATCCTGTGGAGGGAAAACTGCCTCAGTTTGAATTATTTGAATTAATCTGAGAAAGATGTCTGTCGACGTTGGGTGTTGACTTGATTATTTCCTGTCTTTTGTCTTTTATGAAGACAAATAAGGTAATGACTTCATATCCATTTTTTAGCCTTGCCAGTTAGGTTAGGTTAGACTACTTTGGTTAGGTTAGGTTAGTTTAGTTCGGTTAGGTTTGTTTTGTTATGTTGGTTGAGGTGCATGACAGCCAGCTGGTGGCCATGGGCAAGTGCCAGTCAGTCCTCTCAGGATAAGATCACCAGTGTGTTACTGTTGGGTTACTTATTTGTGAGGATGAAATTGCTTTTTTTTTCTGAAAGATTTATCTGTTTTATATTAATCTGCTTTTCACTTTTATTGCAAAACTTAAGTTTCTTATTGGGATCAGGGTAAAAAGAAATAAAAACCAATGATTTGTGGGATAAACAACATGCAGATTAATTCAAAGCAGAACGAAAACTACCAGAAAAAAAAAAGGTTTAGTTAGGAGTAGAGGGCCTGGTGCAGCAATAAAAATTTTCTCAGAAAAATCTTTAAGAATTGCAGTCAGCATTATCAATAATCTGCAGTGCACACATATAGGGTTCAGATTACTCAGAATGAGAAGTTCTATCCGATGAGAAGGGTAAGAAAAGCCACGTTGAGACTGCTGCAAGAGTAAAACACTGCCTTCAAGGAGATGCTGTTGGCAAGATTTACCATAAACAGTCAGTCTTGAGATCAGCAGGCTGAGGCTACTTCCACAACGCCCTCCTTGGCATGCTTCACTGCTCATGCATCAACATTCACACACTGCAGTGATATTGATTTTCACCTCTGTGCCCGCAATTGTTGTATCGTAAAAATGACTCATGCATGACAGTGAATGAACACCAAATAAGGGTGCCGGGGCGTGCTGAGGTGCCGGTAGGTGTCGGCAGGGCACGCGAGTCACCGTCACCATCACCACCACCACCACTACCCTTCACAACCCAGCCAGCTATTCACACCACACAACACCCCTCACCATCCCCACACGCCACAACAAGCACCGCCACATAACAAAACACACGCCTCAATATTCACCTGTCACACACACACACGCCTCACCCACGCCTGCCTATCACTCTCCCTCTCCTCTCACTTGTGCTCGTTGAGGTCCTGCTCCAGCTCTGTTATCTTGGCCATCAGTGATCGCTGCTCATTTCTCAGCTGCTGGAACTTCTGGACAATCTCCTCACCCTCCGCCTTAGTGAGGGCTTTCTGAGAGGCAGGAGCACCCTTCTTGTCAGCCATGTTTGTTTATGTTGTGAGGGAAGGACTAGGGTGATGGTTCCTGTTAGATGGTTTATTTACGTGTGTTATTTTTAGAATATTTTCATAAAATTATTGTTTTAAAAATTATTGTGATATGTTTTTGTCACTAGTTTGTTTTTGTGGTGATGGTTTTCTGGCAGGATGTATACTTGTGCTCTCTCTCTCTCTCTCTCTCTCTCCTTAGTAGTCATAGGTCAGGTCACTTTGTGAGGACCGAAAGGTCTGTTGTGGCCTGTTTTTTTTTTTTTTATGTAACTAGGAGGAGGAGGCAGTAGACACCTGCCGAAACGATAATTACTCCCAGTGAGGTCTAAAGCACTGTTCAGGGGGTGCTGTGAACTTATCATTAAACCCAGCTGTGACCTCACTGAACGTTTCCCTTTGTGTCTCACAACACAAGGGGGTTGTCACAGCCTGCCCTCTAAAGACAACTCTCTTCCTCCACATAAAACTACAAGCACCTAATAACACACACACCCTTCACTCAAAAAGTTTAAAATCATCATGGCGACTCCTACACCAGCCTCAGAGTCCCCATCTGGGGAGGGGACCATAAATATCCCCAGGTCGGACTGCCTTTCTGTCGACGACCCTAAGTGTCTTGACACCCCCCTCAACTTTTTCTTCATTAACTTCTGCAACACTCGCGGTCTAAGATCTAATTTTCAATCTGTAGAACACCACCTCTCCTCTTCTAAACCTCATCTTCTTTTCCTCACTGAAACTCAGGTGTCTGAGGCAACTGACAGTAGCCCCTTTTCTGTTCCCTCCTACTTTCTCTATCCTCATTTTCGATCCAAAGCCTGGATGTTGCGTTTATGTGCGCAATGACTTAACCTGCTCTCGTGCCCACGCTCTTGAATCTTCCGAGTTTTCCACCATCTGGCTACGACTACAGAGTCACTCTCATACTAAATTTATCTGTGCTGTATACCTCTCTCCTAACTCCTCTGACTATAGGAAATTCTTTGACTACTTAACTTCCAAAGTGGAGCACATTCTGACCCTCTTCCCTTTTGCAGAGATCTCCATTCTTGGAGACTTCAATGTTCACCACCAGCTTTGGCTTTCCTCTCCATTCACTGACCATCCTGGTGAACTGACCTACAACTTTGCTATCCTCCATGACCTAGAGCAATTGGTGCAACACCCTACTCGTATTCCTGACCGTCTTGGAGATACGCCCAACATTCTTGACCTCTAATCCTTCTGCTTATGCTGTCACCCTTTCTTCTCCGCTGGGCTCCTCCGATCACAATCTCATATCTTTATCTTGTCCTATCACTCCAATCCCTCCTCAGGATCCCCCTAAGCGTAGGTGCCTCTGGCGTTTTGCCTCTGCTAGTTGGGGGGACCTGAGGAGGTATTTTGCTGATTTTCCTTGGAATGACTACTGCTTCCGTGTCAGAGACCCGTCTTTGTGTGCTGAGCGCATAACAGAGGTGATAGTGTCTGGCATGGAGGCGTACATTCCTCACTCTTTTTCTCGTCCTAAACCTTCTAAACCTTGGTTTAACACAGCTTGTTCTCGTGCTATACATGATAGAGAGGTGGCCCACAAAAGGTACTTAAGCCTTCCTTCACCAGAATCTCATGCACTTTATATTTCTGCCCGGAACCATGCCAAGTCTGTTCTCCAACTAGCCAAAAACTCCTTCATTAACAGAAAATGTCAAAACCTTTCAAGATCTAACTCCCCTCGTGATTTCTGGCATCTAGCCAAAAATATCTCCAATAACTTTGCTTCTTCTTCTTTCCCTCCTCTACTTCAACCAGATGGCATCTCCAATAACTTTGCTTCTTCTTCTTTCCCTCCTCTACTTCAACCAGATGGCACCACTGCTATCACATCTATTTCTAAAGCTGAACTCTTTGCTCAAACCTTTGCTAAAAACGCTACCTTGGACGATTCTGGGCTTGTTCCTCCCTCTCCTCCACCCTCTGACTACTTCATGCCACGTATTAAAATTCTTCGCAATGATGTTTTCCATGCCCTCGCTGGCCTAAACCCTCGGAAGGCTTATGGACCTGATGGGGTCCCTCCTATTGTTCTCCGAAACTGTGCCTCCGTGCTTGCACCTTGCCTAGTCAAACTCTTTCAGCTCTGTCTGTCAACATCTACCTTTCCTTCTTGCTGGAAGTTTGCCTACATTCAACCTGTTCCTAAAAAGGGTGACCGTTCTAATCCCTCAAACTACCGTCCTATTGCTTGAATTTCCTGCCTATCTAAAGTTTTTGAATCTATCCTCAACAGGAAGATTCTTAAACATCTATCACTTCACAACCTTCTATCTGATCGCCAGTATGGGTTCCGTCAAGGCCGCTCTACTGGTGATCTTCTGGCTTTCCTTACTGAGTCTTGGTCATCCTCTTTTAGAGATTTTGGTGAAACTTTTGCTGTTGCCTTGGACATATCAAAAGCTTTTGATAGAGTCTGGCACAAAGCTTTGATTTCCAAACTACCCTCCTACGGTTTCTATCCTTCTCTCTGTAACTTCATCTCAAGTTTCCTTTCTGACCGTTCTATTGCTGCTGTGGTAGACGGTCACTGTTCTTCTCTTAAATCTATTAACAGTGGTGTTCCTCAGGGTTCTGTCCTGTCACCCACTCTCTTCTTATTATTCATTAATGATCTTCTAAACCAAACTTCTTGTCCTATCCACTCCTACGCTGATGATACCACCCTGCACTTTTCCACGTCTTTTCATAGACATCCAAGCCTTCAGGAGGTAAACATATCACGCAGGGAAGCCACAGAACGCCTGACTTCTGATCTTTCTAAGATTTCTGATTGGGGCAGAGCAAACTTGGTATTGTTCAAAGCCTCAAAAACTCAATTCCTCCATCTATTAACTCGACACAACCTTCCAGACAACTATCCCCTCTTCTTCTTCAATGACACTCAACTGTCCCCCTCTTCTACACTGAACATCCTCGGTCTGTCCTTTACTTATAATCTGAACTGGAAACTTCACATCTCATCTCTAGCTAAAACAGCTTCTATGAAGTTAGGTATTCTGAGACGTCTCTGCCAGTTTTTCTCAACCCCCCAGCTGCTAACTCTGTACAAGGGCCTTATCCGTCCATGTATGGAGTATGCTTCACATGTCTGGGGGGGTTCCACTCATACTGCTCTTCTAGACAGGGTGGAATCAAAAGCTTTTCATCTCATCAACTCCTCTCCTCTAACTGACTGTCTTCAGCCTCTCTCTCACCTGCCGCAATGTTGCATATCTAGCTGTCTTCTACCGCTATTTTCATGCTAACTGCTCTTCTGATCTTGCTAACTGCATGCCTCCCCTCCTTCCGCGGCCTCGCTGCACAAGACTTACTTCTTTCTCTCACCCCTATTCTGTCCACCTCTCTAACGCAAGAGTTAACCAGTATTCTCAGTCATTCATCCCTTTCTCTGGTAAACTCTGGAACTCCCTGCCTGCTTCTGTATTTCCACCTTCCTATGACTTGAATTCCTTCAAGAGGGAGGTTTCAAGACACTTATCCACCAATTTTTGACCACTGCTTTGACCCTTTTATGGGACTAGCATTTTAGTGGGCATTTTTTTTTTATTAGATTTTTGTTGCCCTTGGCCAGTGTCCTTCCTACATAAAAAAAAAAAAAAAAACTCTCTCTCTCTCTCTCTCTCTCTCTCTCTGTTAATTTTAGAGTTTTCATTTGGTTTGTAGTTCGAGGTGTTTGTGTTATTCTTCTTGTTTCATTCATATATGTATGCATTTATTCTTTTTATTTTATTTATTTTGTGTGTGGTGTTGATTAATATTTTAAGAATCATGTAATTTGGTCTCCCTCTTTTTCTCTCTCTCTCTCTCTCTCTCTGTATATATATATATTTTTTTTGTTATTTTGTATGGTCACTTGATGATTAACCAGACCATACTGTATGAGACACTGGCCCCTTGAATCAGGAGAAACAAATCAATAAAATAAATAACATAAATATTCTTGATGGAAGGTTGTAACAATAAAACCATTGCAGCTATAGAAAAAAAATCTCATTTATTCAAGTGTATATTATAACTAGGTCATCTGAGTCAAAGGTGAATTAAACTAAAGGTGATCTGTGAAAAAATTACACACATACTGCTTGCGAGAGAGAGAGAGAGAGAGAGAGAGAGAGAGAGAGAGAGAGAGAGAGAGAGAGAGAGAGAGAGCGAGAGAGAGAGAGAGAGAGAGAGAGAGAGAGAGAGAGAGAGAGAGAGAGAGAGAGAGGGAGAGAGAGAGAGAGAGAGAGAGAGAGAGAGAGAGAGAGAGAGAGAGAGAGAGAGAGAGAGAGAGAGAGAGAGAGAGAGAGAGAGAGAGAGAGAGAGAGAGAGAGAGAGAGAGAGAGAATTTCTAGTTCCTGACACCTAATTCTGATGCATAAGAAAATTAGTAAAAAAAATATCAAAAATAAATAAAAATTAAATAAATAAATAAAAAAGTTACAACTGATACCCCCACACAAAAGAGAGAAAAAAAACACACAAAAAATAATGTTATATCTCACCCAACACAAAGAAAATAAGTAAAATAAATAAACAAATAAATACAAAATATGATAAATGATCTAACACGAGAAAAAAATATATATACGTATATATATATATATATATATATATATATATATATATATATATATATATATATATATATATATATATATATATATATATATATATATATATATATATATATATATATATATATATATCTGACACTGAAAAAGCAAAAATTTCAAGAAATATGTTGATTATAGGAAATTATGAAAACTTGAACACACACAAAAAAATAATAAAATAAAATAAAATGAAGATACATGAACTAACCTAATATACAAAAGGACATAAATGGTGGAAAATAACACATTACAAAACTAACACAAAAGAAGAAAAAATCACCATCACACACAAAAAAAGGAAGTATAAGATGGAAAAAAAAAATACAAACTATGATATGATAACTGAGCAAACATACATCAATAAGTAAAAACAAAAGTAAATAGAGAAAAAAATAAATAAATAAAAAAAATTGAAGAAAAGAGGTCCAGTACATCATAAGGTGACCTAACTGACCCGACACACACAGAGAAAGGAATGTTCTAAGCACTACACCCTGCCAGCAACACTCCACAACACTGCCAGTCCTGCCCCAGCTCCCTGCAGTGTGTTAGCAGGAGAGGCAGCGCCCTTGTAACACTGGCTGTGTGTGTCACCCGGCCCACTTCACTCAAGGGGTTAATGCTTTCTTTCTTTTTTAACATATATAAGGCTTTCAGAAAACTATCTTTGTAATAGAATGATAGATATAACAATGCACACACACACACACACACACACACACACACACACACACACACACACACACACACACACACACACACACACACACACACACACAATATCTCAAGTGTGAAAATAAATAGAGGAAACTCACACCATAACACATATTACATTTAAACTTAATAATATTGCTTTACACACCAAAACAAACCCAATTATACATGAATATAGAAATTTCAACTGTGTATCTAACCTTATAAGTACATATATGAAAGCTTTTCCCAACATTTAGCAATGTATATAAAATTTTCAAACCACCAGTGTTCTTATATACTAGTTACCGCTACATCCTGTAATTACCGTGACTTATGTGGCTAATTTCACACGAAGGCTCTTAATCAATGTCTTTCCTCTCCTAATATAACCCAATCTATTAATAATTCTGCCCACATAAAAAATTTGTCATATTTCATAATCACATTTTCTTTTAAGAATCACACACGACAAAACACACCACACATTTTCATTAATAACACTAACACTCTAGAAAACAAGAGAATCACACATAGTTTTTTCTCTCCTTAATTTTTATCATATTAATTTTCTATCACCATTCATGCAAACACACACACACACACACACACACACACACACACACACACACACACACACACACACACACACAGACAAACACTACAACAACATGCTAGATGCATTCAATTTCTCTATTATAACAAACACACACATACATAACCTTCCTTTAATCCTTCCTACTCATTACCATACAACTTCTACAAACACACACACACACACACAGACAACAATAACAGTCTTAATATCAATGACCTATTTAATTATAACCCACATAATATACCCTTCATTTACAATCACATTTCTCTTCCCTACCACCACCACCACCACCACCACCCCTTGACAGCCACAATAACAGCACTGAATGATCTGTCTATCACACACCACATACCTCCATCACAACAGCACCAGCACGGAGAAGTTAGACAGGGAAGATATACTGTGGGGAAAAAAAGAAAGTTGAGACAGAGAGCAAGATAAAGTGAGCTATGAAAGAGATGGACAGAATGAGGTAGCAGATAAAAGAGGTTATGAGAGAGACAGAGAATGAGATAACAGATAAAAGAAGAGGCAATGAGACAGAGAGAGAATGAGATAATTGATGAAAGAAGAGAGAGACAGGATGAGATAGTGAACAGAAAGATGCAGATAATCAGAAAAGAAGACAGCAGAGAATGATAAAGAGATAGATGCACTATAAGAGAGAAAGAGACACAGAGAGGAGAATATAACAGATAAGAGGAAAAAAGAGACAGGAAGAGATAATTAACAGAAGACGGAGAAAAGAAATAGTAGAAGAAATGAGAAATAGAAAAAAAGATAAAGAAAGAGATGACACAAAAAATGATAAAAGAAAGGGGAAATGGGAGTAATAAATAATATATAAAGAAGATAAAATAACAAAAATAAGACAATATTAAAAGAAAAGAAAAAGACAAGAAAAAAAGAAAAATAAGAGATGTATGTAGAAAAACAAAACACAATAGATAATAAAGATACAAAACACACACACACACACACACACACACACACACACACACACACACACACACACAGAAAAGAAGAAAAAGAAAGGCACAAATAAACAAACTAAACAAACACAGGCACACACACATAAAAAAGAAGAAAACACACACACACACACACACACACACACACACACACACACACACACACACACACACACACAAACAAAGGAACTGACACCTCAACAGACATTTTTTCCCTTTTTTCCCTCCTTTTGTGGTCCTTGGCCAGCACCTCTCTTATATATATGTAAAAAAAAAAAGAAATAAAGAAATAACATACAAATCACTATCCCATTACACCACCACCACCACCACCACCACCTCTTCAGAGCCATCTTCTGTATGTCTTGAGAGCAGCAGCAGCCGTCAACAGTGTCCTAGGCAGGGAGGTGGTGCGGCAGGCTAAGCTTGCTGCCTCCCGTGGGTGTCCTGCCTCACTCAGCTGCTCCACTGCCTGCTCCACTGCATCTGGGTCTGCACTCTCCACCTGCGGGTCAAAATGTGGGCTTGTTTGGCTGTGGTTTGAATTTTTTATCTTGCGTGTCAGTCAAGGGAAAGTGGGTTGTTTTTTTTTTTTTTTTTTTTTGGTGGTGGTGGTGGTGGTGGCTTTGTCTTATTGTCAAGATGTTGGTGTTTTGTAAAATTTTGTCATAAGTTGTCTAAGGAAAAATAAAGAAATAAAGGTTGTTAAATGAGAGTGGTGAAGGTGATGATGGTGATGATGGTGTCTTGTTGTCAAGATGTGGGTGTTTTGCAAGTTTTTGTTCATAAGTTGTCTAAGGAAAAACAAAGAAACAGAGGTGTTAAATCGTAGTGGTGAAGGTGATGATGGTGATGGTGATGGTGATGATGAAGGCTCCTTGCTCTCTGCCTAATGGTCAAGATATTGGCATTTTGTAAGTTTTTGCTCATAAGTTATCCAAGGAAAGAAAAATAAATAAAGCTGTTAATCCTTTCACTGTGACACAAAACAACTAACACCAACAGAAGCAATGCATGAAGTCTTTACAAACACCTACAAGAAAACAGGGGATTAAAAAGAATAGATTTTGCAATTTCTACCCAGTTTAAAGATTGCATGTAGCTACAGGACAAATCAATTAAGGAAAAGGTGTATCAAGTGGCAGTCAAAGGGTTAAATAATGATGATGATGATGATGATGATTTTATTTTACTTTTTCATGAGTGGCATATCTGACTTTTTTTATTATTTATCTATCAATTAACTTATTTTTCTTAAATGGTTTCTTTCATATGTAAGAAAAATAGTACACTTTTCTTTTTCATGTTATTTTAAAATTTTTTTTTTTTTAAGACTAAAATAGAGAAGAGTGTAATCATTTATTCAATTCTTATTTTCTATTTTGTTTATCTTTCCTTTGTTTACAAGTTCTCTCTCTCTCTCTCTCTCTCTCTCTCTCTCTCTCTCTCTCTCTCTCTCTCTCTCACCAGGTGCGTCACAAGGGGTCCATACAGGGGCGTGGAAACCAGGGGGGTCACCAACCCTTGGGACACGATCTTGTTCAGAAGCTCCCCATCATAGTCTGCCTCTGTCACCTGGTGGGGAGGGAATGTTACAGGTGTGAGAGGGAGAGGATACACAAATGGAGGTGTTTGTGATTGGCTGCAAGTATCATTGGTTTAAGTAAGTGAGTAAATAGTGTTTTTATGCTTTTTTTTTAGTATGTGGTTATTAATATGTTTATCTATTTGTCTATTTATTTAACTATCAATATCCCTACCCCCCCCCTCTCTCTCTCTCAGAAATTAAACAAAAAAGGAATAAAGAAGTCATTAATCTGTCACAGTGGTGGTGAAGGCAATAAAATGAATATACATACAGTTTTTTTTCACTTTCCTTACCACTGTGGTATACAATGAAGTTAATGACAATGGTGAGGAAATAATGTTACCAGTTCTTTCTTTCCACCAATGAGAGAGAGAGAGAGAGAGTGTGCAAGCCAGTAAATCCTTCTTCCTTCTGCTCCCAACCTCCTCCCACATTGCCTCACCTCCTCTCCCACCCTGCCTCACCTCCTCCAGTGCAGTGATGCCTTCCACCACGGCTCGGTGCACCTCAGGGTCAGGGGACAGCAGCGCCACCTTGCAGCAGCACCGCAGGCCGCCCCGCCCCAGCCCCTGCAGTGTCCCCACCAGCTCTGCCAGGCACTCCCCCGACAGCTGGGAAGGGTGGCGGAGGTGGGTGGGTCAGTGAGTAAAGGTGTTTGTAAGTGTTGGTAATTAGTGAGTTGGACTGAAGTAACTGAATATGAGTGTTTTTAATTATATGTGTTTTAATTCAGTTTGATTACTTGTAAAAGAATAGCTGTGATTTTGGATGTTTTTTTTTTTTTTTTTTTTTTAGTACATTTAGAACAGTTTGAGGAAAATGTTTGTAGAATGGTAACTTTTGAATTACAAATAAACTTTTTTTTTCTTCAGTCTAGTATATTATGAACAGTTTTGAGATAGTTTTCTTTTCTCATCAGTTGGAAATGCAAATACTGTACTCATAAATTTGGACAAAAGAGAAAACTGATGAATCTGTATGTTTGAAAATTTGTAAGTCATTTGATTGCAACTTAAAGATTTAACTGTACCACTGAGCCTTGAATAGTATAGACAAAGAAAACCTCAATGAAACAACAAGACTTAAATATAAACAAATGTAAAACTCTGACAAAACTTAAATAGTTCCCTTTCAATTCTCCTCATCCCTCACCCCTTCCTGTCCCCCCCTCACCTGGCCAAGACTATGAGCCTGCTGTGCCGCCTCCCACACCACCTGCAGGCCAGCTGGGTCATCCTGGGTCACCTCCACCACCTTGTTGAGCACTGTCAGCCATGGATTGGTCGTCATGCTGTTGTATTCCTGCAGGGTCACACCAGGGCATGTCAGGGCAGAGGTCATGAGATGGGAGGGAGGAAGGAAGGTGAGGGTCATATTTCTGATGTCTTGATGCAGTAAATTTAAATCTAACATCCCTTTTTTTTTCTTGTTGAATTGTGTTTCTCTCTTTTTTGTCATGTTTTTGTCTTCCATGTCTTCATTACAACTCATCTCTCAGTCATTCATATCAAACAACCTCCTCTTTCTGTATTCCTATCCTCCCAGCACCTGACCTGTACATCCTTTTCTTTCTTGTTGCATTGTGTTCCTTATTGCATTTCTCTCTCTTTTATTTTCCATATCTGCATTACAACTCATCTCTCAGTCATTCAAATCAAACAACTTCTTCCTGTCATCCTATCCTCCCAGTACCTCACCTGTGCATCAAAGGGCGGCCACAGATTGAGGAGGTGCACAAGAGCCTTTGCCTGAGCTGGAGAGGAGGTGGAGGCAGCGAGGGATGTCAGGAGGGCAGCCCGAGCCTCACTTGAAGCCAGCTGTTCAGGTGCCACCACTTCCCCTGGCCAGGCCCCAGCCACCACACCTCCTGTCCTCATCACCCTCACCAGCTGCAGGTCCTCCTCACTCAGGGATAGGTGCTGTGGAGGGGGAGGAGGATTAGATGAAAATATGAGAGATCAGGTTAACAAAGAAAAGAGGAGAGTGTGACTAGATGAGAGATGGAGAGGAGGGTAAGAGGTATAGGGAAGGAAAGGAGAGTGTGTGGGTGGATTTAGTAAAGCAGTGAGAGAAGAGAAGGGTGTAAGTAATGGATGGGAAAGATAAAATAAGAGGTGTTTAAAGTGAAGTGCAAGAGAGAGAGAGAGTGAGAGAGAGGGAGAGATTATTTTATTACTTATCTTTACCTTTTCCTAACTATTTATCTGCCATGGTTTCTCCTCAAGTTTAATAATATATTGTAGTGCAAGTTTTATATTTTATCCTTCCCTTAAATTCTATATTCCTTTACTGCCTCAAGTTTAATATTCCAATCCTTAATGTCTCAAGTTTTAACATTTCAAACTTTCCTGCCTCAAGTTCCATATTCAATCCTTTCCTCAAGTTTTACATGCTATCATTTCCTCATGTGCTACATTCCTTTCCTGCCTGTTTCATAACTCTTTCCTGCCACAAGTTCTATATTCTCTCCCAGCACAGCCACCCAGTCACTCCTCCCAGTGCCCTGCCAGCGTCCTCACCTTCTCAGCCACTGTCAGCACCTCCACCCGCGCCTCCAGAGCCACCTCCTCGTCCCCACACAGCTCCCGCACCTCCTCCAGCACCTCCTCCTCTGCCAGCAGCTCCCCGCCCTCCTCCAGGTAAGTGTGCACCTGTAGAAGGAGGTGGTCCAGCACACTCACCTGGCTCCTCCCTTCAGGTAAGCTCATCTAGGGAAGAGAAAGACAAGGTGTTATTGTTATTCTCTGGTACTTTTAAGCCTATTGGTGTTGTGTGTAGTTAGGTACACATGGCCAGTTTATGCCACTTCCTAGTGAATTTCTTGGTGTTTTTGTAATGCTTCAAGGCAAGGAGTGAGGTGATAAGAAATAGAGTGACAGGGCAGGAAATAAAGTGATAAGGTGAGGAATAAGGCAAGGAGTGAGGTGATAAGAGTGACAGGACAGGAAATAAAGGTAACAAGATGAGAAATAAAGTGATGGGACAAGGAAAAATAAGTAGATCATTGATAAAGTTAAAGTTAAAATCTATAAAAAAGAAACAAGAAGGAAATGGATGTCAAATAGAATGATGGATGAATGGAACAGACTCAACAATCAGGCTGTTAGTGCCGAGTCATTAGGGAGCTTTGAAAGAAGATCAACTTATGGGTGAGGTCACAAAACATTCTCTTGGGATTTCCACACTTGTTTTCACCTCAAGAAACAACCAATAAAGGTGGAAAGAAAAGTTAGACCTAGACCTGCACAGGAAATAAAGTTAGATAAGTAAGCTTCACACAGGGACTGCCATGTGTAGACCTGATGGCTTCCTGCACCTCCTTCCTCCCTTCCCTCAGGTCCTCACAGCCTCCCTCCTTTCCCTCAGGTCCTCACAGCCTCCCTCCCTTCCCTCAGGTCCTCACAGCCTCCCTCCCTTCCCTCAGGTCCTCACAGCCTCCCTCCTTTCCCTCAGGTCCTCACAGCCTCCCTCCCTTCCCTCAGGTCCTCACAGCCTCCCTCCTTTCCCTCAGGTCCTCACAGCCTCCCTCCCTTCCCTCAGGTCCTCACAGCCTCCCTCACTTCCCTATGTTCCCATCAAAAGTACCTGGTGGGCCCCTGTCCTCCACTGGGCCAGGAGCTGCTTCAAGGTCTGCACCATGATGTCTTCAGGGGTGGTGGCTGCCTGCTCAGGGAACACTGCCAGCACCTCCTGCAACAGGCCCAGCTCCCCGCCCTCCAGCAACACCGCACAAGCCACACACTGCAGCTCTTTCTCATCTCCTCCTGTCTGAGCGAACTGTGGGGTGGTGTTAGTTAGGTTGTGAAGGTATATGGGTTTCTCTCTCTCTCTCTCTCTCTGATTAATTTTTTTTCAAATATTAGAGTTTTGATGACTTTTTCCAGGCTCTATTGGAAGTTCCTCAAAGTTTCAAGGATGTTTTCATGATTACAGTGCAGTTATAGTTTAATAAGAGTTCTGCATTAACAATTTTGAGGGTGTGTTATGTTTGGTTATAGTAATGATACTGTGTTTTTTCCTCCATTTTTTTTTTTTTCTCATTCAAAACCTCAAATGTTAGGTTAGGGGAATGACGCTTTTTTTTTTTTTTCTCTCTGACTCACATTCTGAAATGTTATAGCATCTTGACCAATCTTAAAAAAAATGGTTCAACAGGAAGTTAGTGGAGTTTTCAAGGATGTTTGAAGAATCCCAGTGACAAGTTAACAAAGACCAATGGCAAGACCACTCCAGCTCTGAGGCCAGCTGCCCTGCACCCACCCTCCTGGCATAGTCCCTGAGGCGTGGGTCGTCACTCTGCTGCAGCTGCAGGAAGGTAGAACAGCGCAGCAGGTCCAGGTGCTCCCCCCACCGCTCCAGGGTCTCTACCACCCCTTCCCACACCCGTCCATCCTCCGCCAGCTGCCTCACACACACACACACACACACACACACACACACACACACACACACACACACACACACACACACACACACACAGGGAAAAATTTGCATATATATATTAACTTCATGTTTTGATATTACTTAGATTAATCCTACTCATTGTTTTCAATGTACATAAAAGTTTAAAATCACAAACATTAATATAATAAACTTTGATATCATTATTAAGACAATAATTCAACTCCATGTTTTTCAATACACAAAACTGAAAAAAATTATATATTTATTAAAACAATAAACTTTGACATTACCAAGCCAGCAGTTTCACTCAATATTTTCAATGTAAAAAAGTGAAAAAAATTATGTATATACATTAATATGTTATTCTGATTTCTTAATTCAAATTGTAACTTCCTTTTAATACTTCCAACCCACAAATGGGAAAAGATAAATTGATATCTTGCTAAGACTGCACACTTTTCTAGATATTCCCATTCCTTCTCTCTTTCTTTAAGTTCCTTTACAAAGTTTTTCCCAAGTCAATTTATCCTGTCTTCTGCAATATGTAAAACAATTTATTGCATACTTTTTATATAACAAATAACAACAAAAGGAGGAAGGAAGCAAATTATTTTACAACCACAGTACTACTATTACCAATACTACTATTACTACTACTACACCACTTCTTTACATCATACTCACCATCCAGCCTTCCTCATCCTCAGTAAACTAAGCAGTGGGAGAAATTTTTCAATGTTACATGTGCTGTGTGGTGCTGTGGCTTAGTTCAGGTGCAAGAGGATATCAAGGTTTGCACAGGGATACACTTGTGACTCAGTGATACTCTGGATCTTATGTAAAGCAGTCTGTATATTGATTTCCTACCCTTTACAGTGGATAACTACAGAAAAGCTGCAAAATGTACATATATATAGATAGGATATAAACACACACACACACACCTTCTGTTTACTCTGCTGCTGTCGACAAAACTTAAGTGCCCTCCTTGTCATCTCAGCTCTTGCCTCCAGAGGAACCTTTGAGGCACCAGTTTCTGAGAGGACAAGCTGCCGCAGGAACTTAAGGGCATCCTGGGCTGTCATCTTTTGCAGGTACTCCCCACACGCCTCATACCTGCAGGAGGGGTGAAGACTGGTGTTATGCACAGTGAGGAGGAATGAGGAGGGGGTGATATGGGGCAATGAGGTGAGGAGGGATGAAGAGTGGGTGTTATGGCACAGTAAGGTGAGGTGAGGTGAAAAGGGAAGTGCAATGAGGCATGGAGTTGAGGTGAAGAGGTGGTATTATGGGAGCTGCTAAAAAAAATAAAATAAATAAAAAAAATAGTTAAACAAGAATACACACACACACACACACACACACACACACACACACACACACACACACACACACACACACACACACACACACACACACACACCACCTGTGCAGTTCCTCACCTGTGCACCCAGTCACTCACAGTCTTCAGCTTGTGTTCCTTGGGCAGATCAAAGAAGTGTTTCTGTGCCCAGGCACAATACACAGTGCTTGGCTCCAGCCCCGCACCGCCCCGCCCCGGCACCCCCTGCACTGCCTTGGCCAGCACCCCCACATTTCCGGCTGTCAGCACCGGCCGCAGTGTTTCCAACGGGTCAGAGTCTGGCTGTAACAGTAACTTGTAGTCCAGGCCATTTGCAGCCCCCTTTAGCTTCTTCAGGAGTCTGACGTGTGATGCTGCCTGCTGCTCTGAGGCGCCCTGTGTTGAGGACTCCAGCAGGGTGTAGTACAACAGCAGTCTGTCCAGGTCCTTCCCATCAATGGCTGGCAGGACAGTCTCTTCCATTCGTGTAGTGAAGTCATCGGGCCGTTCCGAGAGGGTGGTCACTAGGTCCTGCTCGGCCACCCTTTGCCTCACCTCCTCTGTTTCCAGGCCGGAGGAGAAGAGGTGCTGGAGGTGAGCCATGTTCACCTCCCACAGAGACACCTGGTACTTCTTGGCCAGTGCTACGGCCAGCTCCAGCACCTCTGCCTCCAGTGTCAGGGCCAGGCCAAGCACTGTATCTTCCTTGTACCCAGCGTCTGCAAGGAAGCGGGCCATGTCCACACCGGCCCCGAGGCGCCGCAAGGCCTGGCCCTGCATGTAGTCCTCCACCAGGCCTTGGGTGGCCCTGAACAACTCCACTAAGGGCTCTGTTTCCTGGCCCAGTCTAGTTGTTGCACCTGAGTCAACTGCTGCCGCCACCGCTGCAATGACGTCCTGAGGGGGGTGCAGGAAGGCTGGGGCGATGCCAGGCTGTGTCCATGGGTGCAGGCGGGTGTACAGCTGCAGGGCGGCGTAGTACTGGGTCACCTGTGGGAGGAGCAAAAGGTCACAACACAAAGAAACATGGTATAGAAACTTACACATGAGAAACTGGAAAGAAACTCGTGGGGGAGCACTGATTTGGAGATAGAAAAACATCAAAACATGCAAACTTATGCACGAGAAACAGCACAGAACACAAAAATTAGCAACTAATATGGTGCCAATATCATAAATGTCAACCAAGTTCAGATTTTGGATGGTAATAACACCTTTCTTGCCTCCTGTCATCATCATCACCACCACCACTGCCACACACCTGCAGGGACACATCAGTGCGAGGGAGAGCCGCCAGCACCGCCCTCGCCTCCTCCACCTCCCGCAGTGACAGCAGCAACAGCAGACCCATGGCAAGGTCCTCCTTCAGCACACCACGGGCTGCCTCCACCAACACTGCAGCAGCACACACAGATAGATAGATAGATATATAGATAGAGAGATAGATAGATAGATAGATAGATAGACAGATAGATAGACAGATAGACAGATAGACAGACATATATAGATAGATAGATAGAGAGATAGAAATATTGACTGAGAGACAGATATATATATAGACTGATAGACAGATAGATTGACAGATAGAAAGACAGACAGACATATAGAGATTATAGAGATAAATAACCAGATATGTAAAGATAGATAGATAGCCAGATGGATAGACAGACAGCTATATATATATATATATATATATATATATATATATATATATATATATATATATATATATATATATATATGTATATATATGTATATGTATATATATATATATATATATATATATATATATATATATATATATATATATATATATATATATATATATATATATATATATATATATATATATATATTAAATATGAATGTGTAATAAACAGACAGATAGACAGATAGATAATTAACTGTGCATAATATTCAGTAATGGTATAAAATTACAAAATGAGCATGATGTATAAAACAGTAAATACATAAAGCACAGGAAATGTGCAGAACAAATAAATAAATAATAAAAAAAAAAAAAAAAAATATATATATATATATATATATATATATATATATATATATATATATATATATATATATATATATATATATATATATATATATATATATATATATATATAAATAAATAAATAAAAATAAAGAATAAAAAATAAAATAAATAAATAAATAAATAAATAAATAAATAAATAAATAAATATCCAGCTCTAGGCAAATAAAAAACACAGCAAAACAATAACTAAAAACACAAGATAGTAACAATTATGAAAAAAAATTGTCCTTAACTCCTGTCCTTCCATTATAGCTTCTCCTTTTATCTCAAATTTCTCTCCCCCTTCTCCTTCTTGTTCCTCCATTATAACCTCTCCTTTCACCTCTAATCCCTCTCTTCTCTTTCTTCCTCCTCTGCTTTCTTGTTTCCCTCTTAAAACAACACTTTTTCAACTCTTCCCCCTCTTTCCTCCCTCCTCCACCTCCTTCTTTCTCTCTTAAAACCTTCCCTTTCACCTCAAATTCTTCTACTTCTTCTCTGTCCTCTTGTTTCTCCAGCATAACCTCCTTTTTCACCTTTCAATGCCCCTCCCTCTTCTCTTTCCTTTTCTCCTAATCTCTCCTCTAATTCCTGTTTCCTCATCATAAACAATCTTATCTTTCATTCCTCTTCTTAATCTCTCTCCCCTTCCTCCTCCTGCTTCTTCATTTTATCACCTTTCACATTCAGTCTCTTTTTTTTTTCCTTCTACACCTTTTCCCCTTCCGTCTTCTCCTCCTTCAGTTTATCACCTTTTTACATTCAGTCCCTCTTCTCTTTGCTTCTACACTTCTTCCACTCCTCCTCCTCCTCCTCCTCCATCAGTCTATGACCCAGCCAGCTACCAAGGTCATAACCCCAGCTGACCTGTCTTGTTGGCTTTGCCAGTAGCCCCCAAAGAGAAGGTTTCCTCCAGAAGGGCAATGCGGAGGAGAGTCAGCGAGAACTCCAGGGCCGGACTGCTGAGGCTGGGCGGCGCGTAACTCTGGTAGCTGATGCCTGTGGGAGAAAGGTTAGGTTAGATTAGGTTAGGTTTGGTGGGGTAGGGTGGGGTAGAGTGGAGTGGAGTGGAGTGGAGTGGAGTGGAGTGGAGTGGAGTGGAGTGGGTGGGTGGAGTGGGGTGGGTTGGGTTGGGTTTGTGTGGGCTTGGGTTTGGTTGAGTTGAGTTGGTTTGGTTTAGTTTGGTTAAGTGAGGTGAGGTGAGGTTAGGTTAGGTGAGATGAGATGGGGTTGTGTTTGGTTTGCTTAGCTTAGGTTTGGTTAAGTTAAGCTTGGTTAGGTAAGGGAACAGGTTAATGTAAGTTAGGTTAGGTTTGAATGAAGTAAAAGAGAGAGAGAGAGAGAGAGAGAGAGAGAGAGAGAGAGAGAGAGAGAGAGAGAGAGAGAGAGAGAGAGAGAGAGAGAGAGAGAGAGAGAGAGAGAGAGAGAGAGAGAGAGAGAGAGAGAGAGAGAGAGAGAGAGACTTATTTCCCTCTCTATAAACCTTCCTTCTCAGCTAACCCACCAAATATTATGTTTACAAAACAAAACAAAACTACATCCTGTTTTCATGTGACCCTTGACTTGCTAGACTTGTTTCCTTCATTTGGTTATGTTTATGATCCAAGTGGTGACCTCCTGATGTAGCCCACCCTGACCTCTGAGGGACCTGCGTGATGTCTGTGACCTTGTGACCTATCCTCTTATCTGACCAAGCTGACCTGACTGATTATTGCTTCTTTTTAACTATTTGTCTCTGTATTTAACTGTTTATCTGTCTATCTATCCATCCACCTATCTATCTATCAGCCCATCTATGTATCAATTTGTTTATTTATTTATCCATCAATCAGTTTATCTATCTATCTATCCATCTATCTATCTATCTATCTATTTATCTGTATATCAATCTTTCAATGTATCTATTTGTTTATTTATTTATCTATCAGTTTATCTACCTATCCATCTATCTTTCTATCAACCTTTATATGTATCTATTTGCTTATTTATTTATCTATCAGTTTATCTAGCTATCCATCTATCTATCTGTCTATTAACCTTTCTATGTATCTATCTACCAGCTTATCTATCTATATATTTGTCTGTCTGTGCATCTATTTGCTTACCTACTTATCAATCTATCGGTCAGCCTACCTACATATTTGTGTGTGTATGTATCTATCTCTTTATCTATCCATCTCAGTCATAGGCGTCAGCATTGTAATAATCAAATTCAATATGCTTCATTTTCATTTACCTATCATTATTTATCTATCTACACTACTTATAGATATACATACATACATAGCCAGTTATAAGGGCACACAAAACTAGCAGAGAGAGAGAGAGAGAGAGAGAGAGAGAGAGAGAGAGAGAGAGAGAGAGAGAGAGCATTGCATACCTTCCTCCGTCACAGCGTCCCATTCTCTGAAACATATCTGCATCACACCTCCACTATTTCAAAAGAACCTACATAGTTGAAGCTACATGGGTTTTCAATGGTGTTTTTATGGCTTTAGTGACAGACCAACAACATTTCTACATTTTTAATAGGAGAAATAGTCTTGAGAACGAGGCTAATCATCTCTGTGCCCTTTGTAAATTGTGGTCGTGAGAGAGCAGAGCGCTTCTCAATACGGCCCAGTGACTCACCCAGGCCACTGATGTGAGGCTCCTGGAAGAGGTCGGCGTAGAAGGCATGGCATCCCTGCTTCTGAAAGTCTGTGTTGGTCTCCTGCTGGGGGTCCACGGGGTACTGCTCCTCCCCCAAGGACACCTCCACCAGCGGCTGCATCCAGCTGGGAGAGGGAATGATTGGTGTTGGAACATGGGGAGATAGGAAGGGAGGATCAAGAGTTAAAGAGGAGAGAGAAAAGTGAAGGATATTTTGTGATGATTATACAAAGGAGAATGTATTACTCAGCTTTTTCTTTCTTTTTCTTCCTTTTTTTTATGTATTCACTTATATTAACAATTAGTAAACAAAGAAGAATGCATCACTGTTTGTTTTCCTTCCTTTCTTTTCTCGTTTTTATTTATTATTTTTTTCCTTACTTAAGAAATCCAGTCATCACCTTAAAACTCAATCAATCAATCAACAAATAAGAAAAATGAAAAACCTACTATTCATAATTTCACTTCCTAAAAAGAAACTACAAAATAAAAAAAAGGCCAAATGAGTTTAGTTTCAGAGGTTCAAGACGCAGAAAGGAAGACAGAAGGGCTGATAAACGGGTATTTGAATGTGGAGCTTGCAAGGAAAAAGACAGACTGTTTGATAACTAGGAAAATCTGAGAAGAATTGTAAGGAAGCAGGAAAGGCAGAATGGTTGGTAAATAAGTGATAAATTAGAGAGAAAAGAAGATAATGGTGAATGAAGGAAATGTTGATAGGGAAGTAGATGGAGAGATGGCTCTGGCTGCTAAGGAGGATTGATGATGATGATGATGATGATGATGATGATGATGATGATGATGCTGATGATGATGATGATAATGATGATGGTGATGATGGTAGCAATGATGACGTTAGATGAAAATAATAGAGTTATTGGAATGGATAGTTTTTGACGGAATAGTGATGATGATGATAATAGTGTATATGTGTGTGTGTGTATGTGTGTGTGGGTGTGATGCAAGGAAATATAAATACAGTACTCAGATATTATGTGGAGAGAGAAGAAGACAGGAAAGACAGACAGCAAAGATACGTATGCAAATAAACAGGATTTGAATAGAAAAGACAACAGGATGTGTGAGAGGCTTGGATTTGCGACGGAGATTATACAAGGAAAATGGACAAGTCTGTTTTCTTGTTTCCTTTTTTTTTTCCATCTTACTCTCTCTCTCTCTCTCTCTCTCTCTCTCTCTCTCTCTCTCTCTCTCTCTCTCTCTCTCTCTCTCTCAGACACACACATACACACACACACACACACACTTCCTTCACGGATCAAGGAGAAAGAAGATAAAAAGAGGCAGAGAGAAATATACATACAACAAAATAAGAAAGAAGAGAAAGAAAAGAAAGACAATAAAAAGTAAAAAAAAGTAAGGTAAAACTGAAAAAAATATGGAAAAATAATAAATAAGAAAGAGCAAATAAAGAAAAAAGAAAGGAAGAAAAAACAAGAAAGCGAAAAAAAGAGAAAATAAAAAAAACGAAAAAAACAAAACAAAACAAAACAACATCCAACACCAGAGAGAGAGAGAGAGAGAGAGAGAGAGAGAGAGAGAGAGAGAGAGAGAGAGAGAGAGAGAGAGAGAGAGAGAGAGAGAGAGAGAGAGAGAGAGAGAGACTGTCCCCCTTCACCCCTACTCCCTCTCCACCCCCACTTACTTCATAGCAGTCTTCCAGAAATGTTTGGACGCCACGGTGGAAACGAGATGGGTGGTGGTGGAGGCCGTGGCGCTTAGAACAGACTTTGTGACTCCCAGGGTGCCTCTCAGAATGCTCCTCCTCCTGCTGCCCCCTCCACCTCCTCGCTCCCATCGTAAAACTCTTCCTCTTCTTCCTCCTCCTCTTCCTCCATCTAGAATAAAGAGTAGATAGAAAGGTGTTGAGTTAGTGTTTATATATAACTTTTTCTTCCTTCCTTCCTTCCTTCTCTCTCTCTCTCTCTCTCTCTCTCTCTCTCTCTCTCTCTCTCTCTCTCTCTCTCTCTCTCTCTCGGGATGAACAATAAATCAAGGAAATAACAACCTCCACAACACAACAATAGCGAAACATTCTGACAACCGGACGAAATGAAAGGAGAAAGACGAAAAACAAGTGAGCAACGAGGCTATAAATAAGATAGGATGAATAATAAACAGGATAACCTAAGAGATAAAAAAGGGAAAAATGAATAAAAAAATGCAGAATAAGAGACGAACGTGAGAAGAATAAACAATGCCCAAAATAAAAAAAATAAAAAAAAGGAAGTTACAAAATAAGAGAAGGAAAACAAACATTGATAAATTTAAAGTGAACAAGAGTAGGAACATGAAAAGCGAAAGGAAAGAAGGGAAAAAAAAACGAGAATAAGAGAATGATAGACAAGAGGAGAATAAACGATGCCAAAAAATATAAATGAATAAAAAAAGGAAGTTACAAAATAAGAGAGGGAAAATAAAAATTAAAGTGAACAAGAGTAGGGACATAAAAACTTAAATGAAAGAAGACAAACAAAAAATGAGAATAAGAGAATAAGACCAACAAGAGAACAAATAATGCAAGAAATAAAAAAAAGAAAACGAAATTACAAAGAAAAGAAAAAGAAACGTTGAAAAATTTGAAGTGAACAAGAACATAAAAAAGTGAAAGGAAAGAAAGAAAAAAAGAGAAGATAAAGACAAGGAAAAAAGGGAAAAACAGGAAAAACACTCATTAGCCAGAAAATAGTTAAAAAAAAACTAATGAAAGGAAAGGGACAAATAAAAAAAACGATAAAATTATAAAAAGTCTTGATAACTCTCTCTCTCTCTCTCTCTCTCTCTCTCTCTCTCTCTCTCTCTCTCTCTCTCTCTCAACCTTCAACCAAAATTAACAAGTCATGCAAGTTTAAAAAATATATACATTAACTTATAAAACCTTACGTCTCTCTCTCTCTCTCTCTCTCTCTCTCTCTCTCTCTCTCTCTCTCTCTCTCTCTCTCTCTCTCTCTCTCTCTCTGGTATACAAACTACATTTTCTGTTTACATTTCTTAAGTTCTTTCATTATTTTTCTTTTATATCTTTCTTCCTTCCTTCCTATTTCCTTTCTTTTTTTGTTGCATGTACAGTATGTTGTGTTGTCATTGTCTCTCTCTCTCTCTCTCTCTCTCTCTCTCTCTCTCTCTCTCTCTCTCTCTCTCTCTCTCTCTAAACCTGCCAGTAATTCCATTGCTCAACATTTTGCAAAGAAAT